>NW_027187349.1:13374351-13488097 GCF_028583685.1 Petaurus breviceps papuanus
TGTGTGTGTGTGTGTGTGTGTGTGTGTGTGTGTGTGTGTGTGTGTGTGTGTCTTTGGACCCCTTTGGTCTGGAGAAGCTTATGGACTTCTCAAGAAGGCTTGTTGACTATATTCATAATTGAATTAAATTTCAGTTAGAGCTTAGAAAAAATAATGATACATTTTTCCCCTGCAGTTTCATCCCTCTCCATAAATTCTAGGGCTCTCTGGACCTCAGGTTAAGAATCCCTGATTGACTGTAAGAGAGGTCATGCAAGCATTATTTTTAACATTTCACAGATGAGCTGGGCATAGTTCTTGACCTTTAGAATGCATTTACTAATGCTCTTTCATGCATTCATTAGTGGGAAAACTGAAGCTCAGGGTGATCAATTCAATTTAACAGTCATTTATTAAACACCTGAAGAGGTTACCCATAAAGAGGGTTAGAGTAGCTCTGGAGATCCCAAAATACCAACAGGCAGGGTCCTACCGAATGAATTTGACTCAGAGAAGGCACACCAAATTAGATTATAGGTGCAAATACTTTTATAAACCTTACAATAGTATATAAAGGCCAACTATTGTTATTAACATAAATATAGAATATAACAATGTAACACTTCCATTTTCCTCAGTGACACCTTTAAGAAGAAAGTGATAATGACATTCTCAATTTAGAATTGAGACTAATAGCACAGAGACAGACTCATCCCTAGATATCTGTAGTTAAATCTTTCCAGCTTCTGGGACCATGTTAAAAATAGCTGGTGGACAGATGTCCTAGACTGGGTAGCTGTAGGCTATGTAATCAAAGGAAATGTACTTTGACTACAATACTTCAAAGATGACTATCTACTGGTTAAAAAGTGGTGGCAGTAATAATTAATCACTGTTTATGCAAGGTATGGGTGGACACATTGTTGGACCCTCTTCCCTTCCCCCTCAAGTCTAAGGGAACCACAACCCTTTTCAGCAGTCTGGACTGGGGACTAGGTCAAGAGCCAGGCACACATGGAGCAGTGCTGGTTCTTGAACCACGAGTTCCTTTCTCTCCATGGGTGGACAAACTTCAGATAGTTCATCTGGGCATTTTTCATGGGTTTTCATGAGAACTGAGTTCTGGAGTTCTTCCCGGGACACATGAAGCATTCCTCTTCTGACCCAAATGCCAAGGGGAAAACTAGCAGCTTTCTGGTCTTTTGTGTGTAGACATCGGGAAAAGGATCTGGGGCCATGTTCCCTAGCACTGCTACTAGAAGACAAGGTGTCTACTTTTAGATATTTCTAGAAAACCTGAGTATTCTGCTTAGACTGAAAAGCAGGAGGCCTGGGTCTTAGCCCTGCTTCTTAGACCAGCTGGGCCAGAGACTAATGTGATTATACCCCCACTCGTGTCTAGATGAAACCTCGGGAGTATTGTCGTTCTTATTGTTGGTCCTTAATTTTTCCAAGAGGCCCACTGACATCAGTTGGATTTAAGTGAGGCAGAGCTGCACAAAGTCATCAGCCTCACTCTCACTTCCAGTCACTGAAGTCCAGTGGCAAGACAAAAGTCAAGCCCTACTGGTGAGGGCCCAGATGCAGTGGATGGCCTCAGTATCTTTGATGTCTGTACAAACTCTAAACGTTCCATGGTGCCTGCTTCATCCTCTTTCATGGCCATTGGAATATCCATCCATTCTGCTAGAAGTATTCACACACACCCTCCCCCACTCACTGATGGATCTGAGGCCTGTCATTTACCCACAACCTGGGTTAGCCATCTACTGAGATGGTTTTACCAGGGTGCGGACTACAGTTCCTTAGAGCCACAGGTGAAGGTTGGGTGAAGGTGGACACCAAAGGTGAATAAGCAACCAGAAAAAGGCTCCACAAGGCCTCATACCAGAGGTGACAGTCCTTCTTCAACACCCCATACAAGAAAAAAAACAAACTTCATAATTGAAAAAAGTGAAATTCAACTTTAAAAAATTATAATCTTTGTCAGAGACAATCTATGGTCTTCAGAAGAAAAGGCTGCCATGTTGGAGATCTATGATCTCTCCCTTAGTTTATCTTCTGTGATACCAACTAGGGCAAGTTCATCAGTCAAATCCTTCATTAAAATACTGTACACATGTCTATTAATGGAACAGTCACAATAGTCTTCTAGCAACACCCAGGTTCTGATTTCTGTCCTCTAGCCAAAAATCCTGGTAACAGTGAAATGAACTTGTTTCTGGTTAAATTTCTAGATTTCTTTTTTTGGGGGGTGAGGGGGGGTTAATAATCTTACTTTATTCTAGTCTAGAATTCTCACAAGGGTTGCTGATAATGGGAGGACAAACTCCTACAGCATTCCCTAATCACCCTTCTCTCAGGGGGTTGGCAAGAAGGGAGAAGGGGGCAACTACCCCTATGTCTCCAGAAATTTCTGTATTTCTAAGAGTATTAATTCAATGAATTCTAGGAAATACTCAGACTTCATTCAAAATATTAATAGGTTCCTTTGACCTATTCTAAAATGCCATGGATAAGAATAAGCAAACTCCTATTATCTCCAGGACTTTGCACAGTGCTTGGCACATAGTTGGAGCTTGATTAATGCTACTTGGCTTGACTTGAAGTCAAGAAGACCTGTCCATCTCAGGCACTTATTAGCTGTGTGATTCAATGGATGTCACATAACCTCTCTGGACTTCAGTCTCCTCAATTGTAAAATGGGTGGATTGAACTCTCACTTTCCATGGCTGCTATTCTAAACCTTTTCACTCCTGAAACTCCACACACTCTTAGCAGAGAACTTTATCTCATACTTTCCCTAATAATCAGGTCTCTTTTCTGAAAACTTCCATCTTCTCCCTTCCTCCTCATCTCATATCACTCAGACGGCTTCTGCCAATATGTCTTTTACTCTGGTCTCACATGAAGAAGTATCCCTTCTCCTTGCCAAAGCTAACCTCTTTCTATATACCCCTGATCCTGTTCCCTCTTGTCTTCTTCAGCAAATTTCCCCCACTGTCATTCCCACTCTTTCTCTTCTCTTTAGTCTTTCCCTGTCGACTGGCTGCTTCTCTGCTTCAGACAAATGCATTCATGTCTTCATTCTCAAAAAAACAAAAAACAAATAAATCTCATTTGATCTTTCCATTCCCACTGTTATCCTGTGTCTCTCTTCCCTTTAATGGCTAAACTCTTTGAAAAAGTCATCTATAATTACTACTTCCACTTCCTTTCTGGTCACTCTATTAATTCTTCAGTCTGACTTTTGACCTCGTGATTTAACTAACAGACATTACTCTCTCCAAAGTGACCAATAATATCTTAATTTCCAAATCTAATCAACTTTCCTCAATCCTCATCCTTCTTGACTTCTCTACATTCTTGGACACTATGGATTACCCTCTCCTCCTAGATACTCTCTCCTCTGTAGGTTTTCATGACACTGCTCTCTCCTGGTCTCCCTGTCTGGGACTTCCTGCTTAGTCTACTCCCCTTTGCTGGATCTTCATCCAAGTTGTATCTGGTGACCATGGATTTCCCCCAAGGCTCTGTTCTGGCCCCTCTTCTCTTCACCCTCTTCACTGATTCACTTGGTGATCTCATTAGTTTTCACAAATTCAATTATTGTCTGTATTCAGATAACTCTGAGACCTCTAACTAGCTCTAGTGTCTCTGCTGAGTTCC
Source organism: Petaurus breviceps papuanus (assembly GCF_028583685.1). Classification (NCBI taxonomy): domain Eukaryota; kingdom Metazoa; phylum Chordata; class Mammalia; order Diprotodontia; family Petauridae; genus Petaurus; species Petaurus breviceps. The sequence goes on from NW_027187349.1 coordinate 13,378,000, forward strand.
AGACATCTCCAGTTGTCTGCTAGACATTTCAAACTGAATGTCCTGTAGGCATCTCAACATATCCAAAATAGAACCCATTATCTTCCCACCCAAAGTCTCTCCATTCTGCCTTCTCTATCTCTGTGGAAGACACCACTGTCTTCCCAACTTGTAACGTCGGTGTCATCTTCAACTCCTTACTCTCAGTAGATATAGCCTGATCTCATCATTTTGACCTTTACAACATCTCTTTTATTTGTCTATCTCCCCTGGCTCTTCTTCTCACTTTCTGAACTTTTCCATCTCTGCTCTAGCAGCCACTCCATTCTCCACTCCTTTAGCCTCCTTCCTCTCCTGATTGGTGAGTTCCTGCCAAGAGCGTCCCTCTGAGAAAGTGCCTAGGCCAGTCATGCTCAATTCTCTCACAGCTCTCCTGACTTTCTGAACCTTTATATATGTTTCCTGTGCCTGAAATGTTCTGCCCAATCACCTCTACTCCTTGTTTTCCCTGGTTTCCTTCAAGACAGCTCAAATGTCACCTTGTGCAAGAAGTCTTTCTTGTTTGGCCCGACTATGGCTTTTTCCACATATTTGTCAACATAGATATTTTTCTTTTCTTTGTTTTCTTAATGGGTTGGAGGGATAAAAGGGAGAAAAATAGATTTCTGTTCATTTTTTTTTTTTTACAACAGTTGAGAGTGATGTTGTTCAGTAATGTCTGACTCTTTGTGACCCCATTTGGGGTTTTCTTAGGAAAGATACTGCAGTGGTTTGCCATTTCCTTCTCCAACTCATTTGACAGATGAAGAAACTGAGGAAAAAAGGGTTAGGTGGCTTGCCCAGGGTCACATAGCTGGCAAGTGTCTAAGGTCAGATTTGAACTCAGGAAGATGAGTCGTCCTGACTCCAGTTCAGGTATTCTATCTACTTCAACCCCTAGCTGTCCTCTGAGAGTAATACCAGTATGAAATACTGCATGAAATTTCAGATGAAGTCGCTAGTTTTATTTCACTATTTAACCTTGTTATAAGAGACAGTTCATAAAGTGGGAATAATCTGGAAATGGATATGATGTTAAAGCAAAACACATCAATAAAACTCAGAGTGAAAAAAATGAAGTGTCATCATTGTGACACTCCTCTCCATAGTCTATAGGAGGCTAAGGCTAAATGGTTTAACTCCTGACAAAAATTCACCTTTCTCTCTTCTTTGTAGAAGTAAGGAATGTGAACTATTGCACGTATCACGAGAAAGGAGGAAGAAAGGAGGAAGAAAGGATTTATTTGGAAATAAAGATGACGTAAAAAACAAAAGATATCAGTTTAAAAAAATAACAGTTTTAAAAAACGGCTAAACTCTCTTCAATTTAAGCCAATTTAACAAATGTGTAGTCAATACCTGCTTTATGCCAGTCACTATGCTAAGCCCAGGAGATTTTAAGACAAAAAACAAAACAGTCTCTGTCCTGAAAGAACATACAGTCTGTTGGTTGGTTCCTTTAGTCAATTGTTTCATGCTCTGGGCTCTACCAAGGAAACAGAGACAACTTAAGTTAATGGTGATGGTGGCATGGAGTGTTTGACGCCCAGGGGGCAAACAGGCCAGCAGAGAAACTGAAGAACAGCAATATTGCCCATGCCAACTTAAGAAAAACATTTCTGACCTCCCTTCTGAGGCCATTTTCCCCATGAGATAGAGCAAGGTTCAATAACTCTTCTGAATGCTTCCAAATCCAAAGCATTTGGAATCCGAGCTTAGCAATGCAGTTTCCCCCTCCCTCCCCCTTTTTTGTTAACTGTATTAAAGAGAATGTCTGCAAGAGAGACCATTTTGTAAAGTTAAAAAATGAAAGGGGAAATTGGGATTTGAAGAAGGAAAGGTGGCAGGCAGGACTTCTCTGAGAGACTTAAGGTTGATTCAGAGCCTGTCAAGAGAGTGTGACTCAGAAACCAGAAATCCCAAGCATTCTTACTCCTATCATTTAGTCAACAGGCAGAGCTGGGAAGGTATACAAAGGAATCAATAGGAAATCAAAGAAGAATAGATTACCCTTTCATTCCTGTCAAGTCTGCTGATCTTAAGGGAAGAGAATACCAAAGAGGACTTGGGAGGAATCTGAAAAAAAAAAAAATGTGGTGGGAGGAAGAGAAGAAAAGAAATCCAATCACTTAGTTTGTTAGTTTAATAAATGGGACCTTTCAGTTTCAAGTATGATTTCAAAGTCATTAAATGATTCCTTCTTGATCCCAAACTGGTCAAGTAGTGACTTACATGGTTAAGGAAAAGATGGAATATTTTTTCTAGTTTTATCAACCAGGAGAGACATTTCAAAAGAAATTTTGAAGTGTATCTGGAATTTTTGCCTGAAGTCTGTTTGGATATCCAATTAAAAATATATCTTGGGAGAAAGATTGGCAAGACAGCGAAAAATCATGACTTTTACATGAGCTTGCTTTGTTTCATAGGGGAAAGAACTCACTTCTAACTCTAGGTTTTAAAAAAGAGGTTGAACATGATTTTTGGATTCAATGAACAATTGTTTCTTACCTACAGTGTGCTATACCTGGAGCAGATAAAGTTTTGATAAGACTTGGTAGCTGCCTTCATGAAGTTGTCAGCTTAGTAGAGATAGATGACACGGCTCACTAATGGTTGTGGGGAAGTAGAAAGTGACAGAAGGCTGGCATGGAAGTTAGGACCTCAGTCCCCGGTACTAGTGTTGCCTCTTACACATACTAGCTGTGTGACCCTGAGAAAGTCATTTATCAGTGTCCCAGACAACTCTAAGATTATAAATTATAAGTGAGTTTCACATCTGCATTCTTTGGAAGGAGTTCCCACTGGAATCACAGGTCTGATAAAAAAAAAAAGTATTCTGTGTGGAGGGCCCAAGTGGTGATAACATTAACAGACTTAATTCATATGGAATTAAAATTATATTGCCTCTTATTTAAAATTGGGGGTGCTCCTAAGAGAGAATTACATGATTTGGGGTTCAGGGAGGGAAGAGAATTCATTAGTCAGTTGTGACAGTATAATACAGCTGCTAGGACCCCACCCAAGTCCAGAGTCTATTTTTCCAGGTTTTTGTTGTTGTTTGCCTTCATTCCCATTGCATCAGGAGGGTGATGCCAGGACTTGCAAGTGAATTGGATTTAAGTGAGAGAAGGCTGTGTAAAGTCACCAACCTCATTTTCTCCTCCAGAATCATCGGGATCCAGTGGCAAGATTTAGATCAGGATAACTGGAAATGACCCACAATTTAGTGGGAGACCTTGGTGTTTTTAAGCTAAGATGTTCCCAGTTCTCATTTTGAATGAAGCAAAGCTCATTCAGAGATTGAAGCTAGGTAAGATATGAGACAAAGAATGTTGTCTCTTTTACCTACTTAAAAAAAAAAAACAATCTGGGAGAAGAAAACCCTCAGGGTTTCTGGCCAAAACAGAAAAAAATTACTTTTTCCATTTACTCTGAGATATCAGGGTCCAAATAATGACCACTAATTGTGGCTTGGGGTGGGACCTGTTGTTGGCCAATCAATGAGAGTCAGAGTGAATTAGGTTCGAGGCATGGTCTTTAAAAAAAAAGAAATCTAGCCTGTAAACCCTGAGATATCTTGCTAGGTTTCAGCCATCAAAATTTACATTCCTTTGGGCAAAGCACCCACAGGTAAGATTGTGATACCCTATGTGGACAGAAGGAGAGGAAGGAAGGCAGGAAGGCAGGCAGGAAGGAAGGAACTCTGTTGCCCAACTAGAACTGACCAATTGTGCCCCCAGTGGGGCAGCTCAGACTACTCACATGTAATTGCTTGTCCTTGGTTCTCAAAGAGGACCATGACATCAGGAAGATGAAGCCGTGACTTGCAAATGAATTGAACTTAAGTGAGAGGGTTGCTGTGCAAAGTTACCAGCCTCACCTTTGCATCTGGTTCAGTGGCAAGATATGGATCAGGACAACTGGAGATAGCCCCCACTTGTCCAGGAGTAGGATTTCAGGTACCAGATCTGACCTGGAGTCAAGTACAAGTTTGATATTCAGGGCATCTTCTGTCTATCACCCCCTTGCATCTTGGCATGAAGGAATTTGTACTGCATTTGAATTCACTCAGCCGGTAGTTACTGACCAGGAAGCCCAACCTGATCTGTTTTCTTCCCTGGTGTTTGAGAAAGAACAAATTATCTCTGCTCTCCTCCATTGGAGGATCTTGAGTCAACTGATCAGTGGGTATTTATTTCCCTGTCTGTAGAAAGCAAATTCCTACCTCCTCATTTCGTAATCCCTACCTCTGCTTGCAAATTCTGAGTAAATCACTGACTGACAAAAAGATGGACATTTCTGTTAAAAAGATTTATCTTTTCCGTGTGACCTTGGGCAAGCCACTTAACCCCAATTGCCCTACCTTCCCCCCTCTAAAAAGCTAAATAGATAGATAGATAGATAGATAGATAGATAGATAGATAGATAGATAGATAGATAGATGAAAATAAATTAGTATCATCTAAAAAAAAAAAAAGAATTATCTTCCCCACCCATTCCTCCCCTTCCCTCCCAACTCCTTTCTTCTGAACTTTCCTATTTTCATCTAGGCTACCTCTATCATTCAGGAATCTAGGTTTTCAACCTTGGAATCATCCTTGATTTTTCTCTTCTCACAATGCTCACATCCAATTAGTTGCTGAGTCTTCATGACCCTACAACACATAGCAATTGGCTTCTCTCTTGCCTCACACAGTTTTCACTAAAGATTTCTTGAAATACAGCTCTGGTAAACCAGGCTTGGATAAAGCCCATTGGAATTCAAATGGAGCTATGTGACTATGCCTTCAAACCCAAATCTCTTTGGCTCTCACTAATTGGCCAATAATAGGTCCCAGCCCAAACCTCACTTAATCTTTGTTTGGGTCTTGATGGCTCAGAGTGAGTATAAATAGCTCTGGCCCCAAATCCTGAGGGTTGTCCCATTCCACACTGATTCTTTTATGAAAGTGAAGCAGGCCATCTTTTACCTCCATTGAACACACATGGATACCACCCTAGTTTAGGCCCCTAGCACTTCCTGCCTAGGCTATTGTCCTAACCTCTTAATCAAAGCTCCCTGCCTCCAGTCCCTAATTCATCTTCCACATAGCCAGCAAAGTGATATTTCTAAAGCATAGGTCTGACCACGCCCCTCCTTTGCTAAAGATGTTCCAGTGAATTGAAATACACTTCAAAAAGTTTAAAATACAAACTCTTCTGTTTGGCCATTAAAGTCCACTCACAATTTATCTCTAAGCTCATTTGAACATCACTCTTTCATGAATTCTACTTTCCAGTCAAACTAGCCTCCTCTTCCTGGTATATTACATTCCTGCTGTGAACAACTTTAGGCTGTCCCTGAGGGCCACCCTCCTCATTTCCTCCTAGTAAATCTCTTAACTCCTTTCTAAGCTCTCCTCAACTACTATCTCTTGTACTAGCCATCTTTTTTTTTTTTTTAAAGCAATCAGGGTTAAGTAACTTGCTCAAGGTTACACGGCCAGGTGTTTCTGGGTGGGTGCTAAGTGTCTGAACTGGGGATTCGATCTCCAGGTCATTCCAACACTGGAGCCGGTGCTCTTACTCACTGTACTAGCCATCTTGATCTCCTTAATGGCTGGAGCCATCCCTTCCTCCAATTTACTTATATTTTATATTTCTATCTGTGTAAATTTCATTTCACCCAATGAAAAGTAAGCACTTTGAAGGGTGAGATACTATTATATAAGTCCAGCACCCAGATATTTAATGATAGCTTGTTGAATAAATGAGTCACACTTACTTAGCGCTTTTTAAAAATTAATTTATTTACTTTTAATTTGCAACATTCAGTTCCACAGTCCCTTGAGTTTCAAATTTTCTCCTCCTCCTCCCTCTTCTCCCCCCCTTATAGCAGCATGAAATCAAATATAGGATATACACATATCTTAAATTAAACATTAGTCAAGTGTAATGTAATGCCAAGGAAAGGCAACTTCCCAAGGTTCAAAATACCAGCATAGGTGCTCTCCATTTTACTCAGTGACAAACCAAGAACAGAGAAGATCAAAATATGACATCATTCAAAATACTGCATTTACTAAATGTGATTAAATAATCTCCAAGTACTACCCCACCCCAGGACCTTCCAATGATTCAATCAATTACAAAGTCCCAGTTCTAAATACTACTCCACCCCTAGGCTGTACCTTCATTTAGTCCACCACAAAGCCCCTCTTCTCAAATGGAGATTAGTTTCCAAACATAAGTAAAGTACCTTCATTTGTTCAATCACAGAGCACAAAAAGGTCAAAAGTTCCCCACCCCTGGATCACAATTGAATCTACCCCAGAGTTACATCAATTTTAAGCACAGCACTTAATACCCAAATGGAGGTCTTTGCTTCATCTTGACAGGAGGCAAGTTCTCAGCAATCTTAGTTCCTGGGGAGACAAGGCTTAGCAAGGTCACAAGATACATTGCCAGTCTCTTCATTAATTCATCCTCTGTCTGTAGAACAGTCCTAGAACCCCTGAAAACATTAGCAAAACCCTCTCCCAGGATTTCTGTAAACATACAACAAGAAAATCCTTCTTCGGGGCTTCTGAACCAACAGAAAGGTTCCCAGACCCCTGCAACAACAGCACTGTCCTTCACCAGTGGACAGTATTCACTCTGTCTGCAGGACAGTCTCCAGACCCCTGCAACAACAGCACTGTCCCTCACCAGTGGATAGTATTCACTCTCTGTCTGCAGGACAGTCTCAGGGCTTCTTAACCAAAAGCCAGGTTTCAGGACTTCTTCAACAACAGGACTGTCTTTCACCAGTGGACAAATCTGGCAAAACAACATCAAAACAGACAGACAAAGTACCAGCAAAACAGCCATGTCTCCTCAGTCCTTGGCAGCTCAGGGGGCAGGTCTCAAAAGTCCAGGGCAATTCAAAGTGGCCCCCAGCAATTCTCTCAGTCTCTCTCTGCCTCCAGGAGGTGCTGCTTCCAAAAAGTTCTTCTGCCTCTCTCTTGTGTCTCCAAATCTACGTCACCAGCTCCTCCCAGTTCAGGAATCTCTTTTCACATCAACAAGTCCATCCCACAGGTGAGATTAACAAGCTCTGGGTTTTAACACAATCACATTGAAAACCAAGCCAATACAGGGGAATCTTCATATTCCATTACTATCACATCAAGTTGTAAAGAAGAATTATAACTGATGGAATATTCAGTGGGAAAGAGGAAGCAAAACAAAACAAGAAAAAGAAAGAGCAAATAGTTTGCTTCAATCTGCATTCAGAGTGCAGCTCTTTCTCTGGATGTGGATATCTATTTCAATGATGAGTCTTTTGGAGTTGTCTTATAACCTTACATTGCTGAGAGGAGTCCAGTCTATCAAAGTTAGTCATTACACATACATTGTGTCTGTGATTGTGTACAGATTTTTCCTCATTCTGCCCTTCTTGCTCTGCATCAATTTATTTAAGTCTCTCCAGGTTAGTATGAAGTCCGTCTGCTCCTCATTACTTATAGCACAGTAGTATACCATTACATTCACATACCACAACTTGTTCAGCCATTTCCAAATTGATGGGCATCCCCTTGATTTCCAATTCTTTGCCACAATGAAAAGAGCTGCTATAAATATTTTTGTACATATGGGTCCTCCTCCCACTTCTATGATCTCTTTGGGATACAACCCTAGAACTGGTATTGCTGGGTCAAAGGGTATTCACTTATTTATAGCCCTTTGGGCATAGTTCCAGATTGTTCTCCTGAATGGTTGGATCAATTCACAACTCCACCAACAATGCATCAGTGTTCCAAATTTTTCCCCCTCTCCTCCAGCATTTATCATTTTCCTGTTTTGTCGTTTTGGCCAATTTGGCCAGTAGGATGTTGTACCTCAGAGTTGTTTTGATTTACATTTCTCTAATCAATAATGATTTAGAGTATTTTTTCATATGCTTATAGATATCTTTAATTTCATCTTCTGAGAATTGCCTGTTCATATCCTTTGACCATTTATCAGTTGGGGAATGACTTGTATTCTTATAGATTTGACTCAATTTTTTGTGTACTTTAGAAATAAGGCCTTTATCAGAGACAGTGGTTGTAAAAATTCTTTCCTAATTTTCTGCTTCCCTCTTAATCTTGGTTACATTGGCTTTATTTGTACAGAAACTTTTCAATTTAATGTAATCAAAATTATCCATTTTGCATTTTATAATTCTCTCTAACTCTTGTTTTATCATAAAATCTTCCCCTCTCTGTAGATCTGACAGGTAAACTATTCCTTGCTTTCCCAGATTGCTTACAGTATCAGCCTTCATACCCAGATTGGGGTTTTCTTGGCAAAGATACTGCAATGGTTTGCCATTTCCTTCCCCAACTCATTTTACAGATGAGGAACTGAGGCAAACAGGGTTGAGTGACTTGCTCAGTGTCACACAAGTGTCTAAATCAGATTTGAACTCAGATCTTCCTGACTCTAGGCTTGGGGCTCTATCTGTAGTGCTACCTCCTTGCCCTTCACATTTACACACTGCTTGAAAATTCACAGAGTGCTTTACATACATTATCCAGCTCAATCCTCGAAACAAACCTGTGAGACAGACACTGTTATTATCCCCATTTTACAGATAAGAAAACTGAGGCCAAGAGAGGTTAAGTATGTTGTCCAACTACATAGATGGCATTTGAACCCATGTTGGTCTCCCTGATTCAGTGCCCTTTCCAATATTACACCATAACTCTTGAATACTTTTCTTTCTTGAAATTGAGACTATCCTGAAAAATCCAGCATGCATTATTACCACTGGTTGTATTTTTTTCTAACTAATGAAAACTGGCTACTTTCAAATTCTTAGGTCTTTGCTTTCCTGGAGTTCACTGGGACTCAAATGTGGTGAATGAATGAATTAAAAAACATTTTTTAAGCACTTACTAAATGCAAAGCACTATGCTAAATTCTATGGATAGTATTAGAAAAGTAGGGACAGTTTGAGCTCAAGTTCTAATGGAGGAGTAAACACATATTGGTGGGTTTTGGGATTTAGGTGGAAGGAAGTCAGATGGAAAGGCATAAGATGTCCTTTGAGTACAGTGGCAAAATAAATGGTAATCCATCTTCTTTACTATAACTTCCATTGATAAAATCATATCCGTTTCTGATGTTGAATTATTTTCCAGTACCAAAAACTTTGGTGTTGAGAACTATCTTTTCTAAAGGTCCTCACTAGTGGTAGCTGCCCAGGATGTAGGGGCTAAATGATGGTTGGGGGTGGGGAACAAGCTAGTAGCACCATGGTGAGGGGCCTGCTATTTCTGAGGCTCTTGGGTATACCTGTGTTAAGAGAGAGAGGTCCCCTTTCCACTAGGATTGCTTCCCTTGAAGATTTGATGTCTGTGGGGGCAGAGGCTGGAAGCAGAGCTGATATCCTGATATCCTGATATCTCTTCCTGGGGCTCTTGGGCTGGGGTCTTGGGTAGAGAGGAGGTTGTGGTGGAAGTGATGAGGAAGGATGGCACATGCCATCTCCTGTGTCTTTCTTAGGATATCTTGTTGCTTCAGCTAGGCTGACTTACTTACCCATCACCATGTGGTGAATAGCTGGTGGTGGTTGGGGGAATTTTCTTTGATGAAAAGCAATCTTTTTTTCATCCTGTTTGTAGGATGTTTTCGAAGTTAACTTTGGATCCTGGGGATTTGGACACTATGATACCTAACATAGTTTGGTTTCTGTCTAAACTGTTCTTCCCAGCCAAGGAAGGAAAGTAGTTGACATTTTGGGGGGGAGGGGAGGCTACTGATTGTATCAGGCAGTGAATGTGTTGAGAAGCAGCTACCACAATAGATGAGAGTTAAGTGTCAAACCACCAGGCTTAGTAAATAAACATCTTTTGATTCTGGGCTTGCTTTCTTTCTATGTGAGGTCTGTTCTAGATCTCCAGGGACAGATACAGAGCCTCAGACTTCTTAAGTCTAGCTACAATGTTTATGAATGACTTACAAACCCCTGATGGGATAAGTATTTTACTAGGATATCTTTCTATCCTTGCTTTGCCAACCACATAGTTGTCCCCACCCTCTAAACTTAAAGCTGCTGCCCTGTCCAGAACTACAGGCTTAGGGTCCAAATGCCAACCACTTTGTTTTGTATTCAGGAGGGCAAAGGGATCTGAGATATTTAAAAAACAACAACATTTTTAAATTAAATTTTTACTTTTTTTTTTGCAAGGCAACTGGGGTTAAGTGACTTGCCTAAGGTCATACAGTTAGTCAAGTGTGTCAAGTTTGTGGAACTGGATTTGAACTCAGTTCCTCTTGATTCCAGAGCTGGTGCTCTATTCACTGCGCCACCTAGCTGCCCCTGTTTTTACTTTTTTCATTGAACAAAAATCTATTTTTTTCTCCCTCATACCCTTTCTCTATTGAAAAAGAAAAAGTCTGGTAACAAATAGTCAAAATCAAGCCCCCCCAAAAAATTCCACCTTGGCCATGTCCACAAAGTATATATAGTTCAGTGTATAATCTCTCTTTTAGGAGGTGGGTAGTCCTCTGGAATCATGATTGGTCATTACATTGACCAAAGTTCTTAAACTTTTCTTAATTATTTATTTCTGTTAATGTTGAGTTGTTTTTCAGTCGTGTCCTACTTTTCTTGACCCCATTTAAGGTTTGCTTGGCAAAGATGCTAGAGCAGGTTGCCATTTTCTTCTCCAGCTCATTTTACAGATGAGGAAACTGAGGCAAAAAGGTTTAAGTAATTTGCCCAGTGTCATACAGCTAGGAAGTATCTGAGGTCAGATTTAGACTTAGGAAGATGAGTCTTCCTGACTCCAGGCCCAGCATTCTATCCACTGTACCACCTGACCTTATTTCTACAGTGTTGTTAATATAAAATTTTCCTCCTTGTTATGCTTACTTCATTCTGTATCGGTTCATACAAGTTTTCCATCTCAGGCCCTTTGCAAAGTTCCAGTCTAGGGTAAGCAGACCTCAGGCACTTTTTGAATGAACTAGTCAAGGGAGGTCAGATAAGGATTCACACAGAGGTAGGTAGGATTCCTTTGTTGTCTGGAACTGAACTCATGGATTCATTAGTCATTTTAGTTATTTCTGTCTTACTTTTCCTGATCCTCCCTCTAGAGCAAGGAGCTAATCTGATCAGAACAGCATCACCTCTTAAGGGGGAAGATAGGACCAAATTATTATTCCTTGGAAAACTTAATCAGGCAAGGCAGCAACTTCAATGGTTATTATACCAAGGACACTTCTCATTTTCTTCATTTTCAATTTATTCAACACAAGAAGAAGATCCCAAATGGCAGTTTGAGGTTGGAGAGTATCCATTGTTGCCCTGGAAATGTAAGAGCCGCAATCTACACTAGACATCTCAGACAGCTGCTCCCGAATCTCCCTTGCTGCCTACCATCTGTGTGTGGGGGCAGCATCTATGGGGGCACACGTATTCCTAAAGGTGTCATGCCTCCAGCGTGGTTATGGGCCTGCCCCATCACAAAAACCTTGGAAAGAGAGAAACACTCAATAAAGGGAAAGCTTTTATGGCTTCCAAGGACTGTTCTCCCTGGTGACGATGTACCTCCCTTGCCCTTCCCTCTACTACTTTGCTTCGATGATGTCTTTCTGAACTTGAGGCAAGGCAGGGTGGGGAGGAGAGTTGGGAAAGGCCAAAGAAGGGTACTTGCTTTAGCATGCAGCTCTCAGGAAGAAAATGTACCTCAGGGCACCATGAGGTTTCTACTTTACTGAAGGAATGACCATTGGTGGAGATGAGGGTGGCAGCAGGAGTACTGTCCCCCTCCCCAGTCATTCCCTGCTCCCTACCCCCATGCAACAGTGCTCTTAATATTCCCTGAATTTTGGCCCCCTGGGGCATAATTCTCATCGACAGTCTACCCTCCACAGGATTCTGTGACATGCCTTACCTTAAGCTCTAGTGCTCCCTACCTCAAATTTAAGTAAAACTAATTCTTTCCTCCTGTGTTCCTGCCTTGTTTTGGCCACCTGTGTCTGATTTCCAGTATTCCTGATCCTGTTTTCTTCTTTTAATTATTTTTTTAATTAAAAAGTTGATATTTTCTCTCTCTCCTGACACTTCCAACTTTTAAAAAAATGAAAGAAAAACAATATCCTCATAATAAATATGCATAGTCAAAACAAAAAAAAATGTGTGTCTCATTCTGTGATGAAAAGGACGACTCTGACCTCCTGACAGGGGAATGATTCAGTCCATCTTTTAATCCATCATTCCCCTGTCAGGAGGTCAGAGTCGTATTTTTCATCATCAGTCTTCTGTAGTCAAGACTTATCATTGCATTGACCAGAGTTTGTAAGTATTCCAAAGCTGTTTATAATTGTGTTATAATATAAATTATTTTCCTGGTTCTTCTTTCACTCAACATCAGTTCAGTTTTCTCAGGTTTCTCCAAAACTCTCCCTTTCATCACTTCTTAGAGCACAATTACATTCTAATTACATGAATGTACCTGACCTTGTTTTTTGTTGCCTTTGACTATTTCCCCTTTCCTGTTGATTTCTGGGTTTCTCTTTGCTTGATATTTTGGTTTGGACTTTATCCAGACTAGAGTTAATCCTTCCAGAGCCACAAGTCTGAGCTTTTTCCCTGAAGTGGTGAAGGGAGGCATCCTATCAGAAAGCTCTGACTGAGAGTCACAAATTCTTAGCAAGATATATGTGTATGTTTAAAGTTTTCTAAGTCCTCATTCCTAAGTCCTGCTAAGTGCCTTTGTCACCAAAGTGTTGGTGACAAAATTCCTCTAGTTACCATAGTTCCTGGCACAGAGTAGGTACTTTTTTGTTGACCAGTTGTGTCTGACTCTTTGTACCCCATCTTAGGTTTTCTTGGCAAAGATACTGGTGTGGTTTGCCATTTCCTTGTTCAGCTCATTTTACAGATGAGGAAACTGAGACAAACAGGATTAAGTGATTTGCCCCAAGTTCACACAGTTAGTAAGTATCTGAGGTCAGATTTTAATTCATGAAGATGAGTCTTCCTGACTCCAGGCCCAGCACTCTATCCACTGTGCCACCTAGATGCTTGCCTATATAGAAGGCAGGTACTTAATAAAAGCTTTTTGACAGTCTTTGCATGTATGTGTTCTTGGACCCCCTTGCAGTAGCTCTGTAGCCTATAGGGAATCCAACCAGGAATCAGAAACACTGAACTAAATGATGTTTAACATACTATGCAGCAAGAGTGAAATATAACCGGGAAGTACCTTTCCCAGACAGATAGTTTTCTCAATAGATAGTCATTGGATCCTACTAGAACCCTGCTAGAGGCAACTACCAGACCAGCAGGCATCAAGGTAGAGTGGAAGCCTTTCATAATCCCTACAATTATTAACATGTCCCTAGCTCACCCAAATTTCTTTGTGAGCATTGAAAAGGACCTTGGAGGCCTTCTGGTTCAATCTCCTCCTTTTACAAATGAGGCTACTGAAATCCATAGAGGTTAAGCAACTTGTCCAATGTCACACAAGTGTTATGCAGCTGTGTGAGATTTGAACCCTATTCTACTTCCTTATATTATTTCTATTTTTCATCTTTTTTTAAAAGCAGAGTAATCTTTATTTAATAACTTTTGATATTTAAAAGACAACTTAGTTGTTCATCAACCAAAAAAAAGCTGGAATCCTTAATGTTCAAACAGTGGAAGTCTGACTTTTCTAAGGACTGGACATGAAAACCTTTGTTTATTAATGCTTCCAAATAAAATCAAATAGAGTTGTATACCTTAAAGGGCTGCAGAGTGGGTCCTGAGAATTGTCTCAGTATACTTCTCTCATGGTCAAAACAAAATGTTTTACTTTTATGATATTTTCCATAAATTCTTTGTATTTAAAATTTCAGTTTATACAGAGTGTTAGTTACAAAGTGCTATTACCTCATAATCCATGGGTAATAGAAATTAATCATATTTCAAGTTTTCATATTTTCCTCTTTCAAAAACTAATACATTAGGCAACCTTGTACATGTGCACATGTGCTCACATACCTACACCCCCCCCCCAATACATATCTTTGATCTGTGTAAGATGACAGAAACATATTGGTAAGTTTGTCAAAATAATATATGTAACTATTAACCAATTAAGTCTAGAAGGTATTTTTTCACATACATTTTGCTAATGCCTGCCATAGCTTTGTCTTAAAGATCCAGGTAGTTTAAAAAACACAATATAATTCCTTTATTTCACCAATTAAACATTTCATCTCTCAAAAGATGATAAATTGTCCAGTAAGTGCTGATTTTCACTGGTAGAAGGTGTTTCTTGCCAAGAGTTCCCTACACTGATTTACATTTCTGTGTACATACCGTACTTGCCCCCAGTAGAAGTAAGTTCCTTGAGGGCAGGAACTGTTCATTTCTGTCTTTGTAACCTCAGAAACTACCCAGTACCTAGCATATAATTGATTCTTCATAAATACTTGTTGAATTTGATTGAAATTCTTCTCTTATTTCTATGGTTAAAAATAATAGGAGAGAAGAGGAATACAGTAGCCATCAGGATAGAAAGAATTTAGAAAACTGATAAGGTTTTGTTTCGTAAGTGGAAAAAAAAAATTCCATCAATTAGAGCTAAATTATTTCAATACTCTCTCCCATTCTCCTTTTCTTTACTTCAGATACTAAAAAGTAGAGGCAGGTCCTTATTTCCTAGACAGAAATTAATATTTTTGTTGGTTTAAACATATTTTAAAAATCACTGATATGTGATTAAATATTCTGTAAGTTCATTGGTGTGTGTGAGTGTGTGTGTTTATATACAGATATTTTTAGCTCTGAGGAAGGAGTCAGGATAAGACTCTCTTTAACAAGCATCAAGTTTTGAACCACTATGGCTCCTTTGGTTTTGACTCCAGATCATTTCTCAGCTTTTTTTGGCTAAATCAAGCCCTTTATATTTGAAACTGACCTGATTTCTTTCCTAATCATGTTCACAGGTAATGGGGCTGGGTGAACCTCTTCTCTCCTGTGATTTGGATGCACAGAGAGGACATTCCCATTACCAGAGGGGAGATGCTGGAGTTAATGACACAGGATGTATAGTCTAGCATAAAACATGTTGGAGAGGTGGTTAGTTGTTAGTTTTGTTACAGGTCAAAATATTTACCCACAGATAATTTCTATATGTCAAGAGATCTGATGGATAAATAAAATGGTTAATTTAAAAATACATTATATTTGTAATTTGCTCTACTCTTTACAGATGTTTTTGCACACACTGATCTAATGTGTTTCTCACAACTGGGTGCAGTGAACAGGGCTGGTGTCACTAATCTCCATTTTATAGATGAAGAATATAGGGCTCAGAAAACCTTGTGTCATGCAGCTTGTAAATAGAAAAATGTCAGAATCACTTATATAGCCAAAGTTAGCATTTACCCTAGATATCACAGTCCTATGCTCCCTCCATTATGTAAGAAAGGGGTGGAGTGGTGGATATAGTGCTGGACTTGAACTCAGAAAAATCTAAATTTGGATCCCCATTGAAGTCCATTCTTGTTACTGTTGAGTCATTTCAGTCTTGTTGGACTCTTGGTGACCCCATTTGGCAAAGATAGTAGAATGGTTTGCCATTTCCTTCTCAAGCTCATTTGACAGATTAGAAAACTGAGGCAAAGAGGGTTAAGTGACTTGTCCAGGGTCATGCAGCTAGGAAATGTCTGAGGCTGGATAAAGATTAGTCTTTCTGACTCTGGACTGGGCACTTTATCCACTGTACCACTTAGATGACCCATTTCATTTCACTGAACCTCAATTTACTCATCTGTAAACTGGGGTTAAGGAAACCTAATAATACCTAGCCCATAGTGTCCTTATGAGACTCAAAAGAGATAATGAATTCAAAGTCCTTTGCTCTTTGAATGAAAGCATTTTCTGAATGTCAGCTATCATCAAGCCTAGAGCATGCCATTGGAAACATGGCTAAACTAACTTGGCAGACACTATGTGTAGTATTTTGCACGCTTCTCCCCCTCACCAGAAGGTGAGCCATGGCTTGGGATCCCCAGGGAAAGGGCACATACTGTAGCTTTGTGTTTATTAAGTGGTATTTTCATTGGCTGAAGGTTTGACAAGGAGGAAGGAGGAGTGAGAGAAAAGCAGGAAGGGTTGAGAGGAGGGGAGGAGTGGGGGAAGGGTTGAGTCCCTCTGCCTTGCTGACTTGATGCTCTCGGTATGCTGTAATTGCCCAAACCGACAACATGGAAAGGGAAGCCAAGGACGCCAAAGTCTGTGTGTCACCAGGTTCCTCCCCATGTAGATGGCTTTAGTGGCTGTATTTGGAAGGGTCAAACCTGGCTTATAAGCCATTTGTGCCAACATATTTACTCTAAGAAGATTTAAATGTCAGTTAATTGTATTTAAGCTGAAGGAGCTAAATTGGTGACATGCTTGGCACTAATGATAAGGTGTGCCCAATTTTCACTTTGCTTTTTGGCCCAGATCAGTGGCGTTAGGAAAATGACTCCAGTTTAGAGACAGTCATTACCAACATCATCAGAAACTAGGAAGTGCCTTCTTTCAACTAGATCCCTATATAAGTGGGGCATAGGGGAAAAATTGCTGAATTTGGAATCTGAAAGCCAGGGTTCGAAACTCAGTTTTCTTGCTCAATCTCTATGCAACCATGGACTCTTTTTCTTTTTCTTTTTTTTTTTTTTTTGCCTTTTTTGGAGGGCATTTGGGGTTAAGAGACTTGCCCAAGATCACACAGCTAGTAAGCGTTAAGTGTCTGAGCCCGGATCTGAACCCAGGTCCTCCCTGAGTCCAGGGCCAGTGCTTTATTCACTGCAGCACCTAGCCTCCCCTACCATGGACTCTTGCTTTTAAATTCTCTGGGCCTCAGTTTTCTCATGTAAATTAGGCTGAATGACTTCTGAGGTTCCTTCTAGTTATAAATCTATGATCCTGAAAGAATCAAGATAGAACAAGGATTACAATGAAATTAAACTATTCACTTAATGAACAGAGCCTTAATTTTCTGACATCTGTGCAGAGAGTCCTAATAAACACAAGTCCCATTTATAGTTTTTACCTTAAGCATTAATTAAAAATTAAATATGACCTAAGGCTGCAATTAAATTCAGAAAATTGATCAGGATATAATAATGCCTATCCCTATGTCCAGCTTTCAGAAAGAGTACTATGCTGCTTCATTTATCTATCATCACTAGGAAGTGAAATTTTCAAGCCCAATGCATTTTCCAGGTAAATGAGGCTTAACCCCTTAAGTGAAAAATTTTTTTAAAGTAGCCTTTTTTGATGTAGAACTTCCTTTATGGTATTACAATTCCCCACTTTTTTTTTTTTAACAGATGGTACTCACTATAATTTATTGTTCTTATGGTAAATCAGTGTTATCATTATGGTACTCAGTTATTGTCTTGTGCTATGCCAGAACAATGTTCTTAGAGGCTGTTGAAGTGTTTTGAACTATTTGCACCTTGGCTAATTGACTCAAGACTGCTGGCCTTTTCAAATTAGTGAGTCTACATCTTATGTGTTTTCTCTCTCATCTTTCACTCTTAGGCTTTTTTCACTTCTTGCTGCTGTCAGTGGGTTTGCCTTTAATGGTTTCTCCATCCCTTTGTTAGATGGAAAATCACAGGACTAAAGCAGCTCAGTAGTACAGTGGATAGAGCACCCAGTGTGGAATCAGGAAGACCTGAGTTAAAATCTGATCTCAGACACTTGTGAGACCTCGGGCAAGTCACTTAACTCAGTTTGCTTCAGTTTCTTCATTTGTGAAATGAGCTGGAGAAGGAAATGACAAGCCACTCCCTGTATCCTTGCGAAGAAAACCTGGAAAGGGGGTCACAAAGAGTCAGACTGAACCGAACAGCAGATAGCCAATCTTCTTAGAACTTTGTCTAAAATTAGAGTAAGTAGGTGGTAATTTTGGGTGAAAGGATTTGAAATTATATTTTATAATAGTTTTATTCTGAACTCAACAAACATAAACATTTTTATATGCACAGAACAGAAAAATAGGATTGTATTTGTGAATGTGCATCTCCATTATTTATAGCTTGTTTTTAAAAGTATTTAACAAATTCAGCATGTTGGTTCCAAAACTGTTCTGCTTGTTTATGTTTCCTTTTGAACCTCCTTCTGTTCTCTTTTGTTCATTTAAAAGTCCTTCATCAATATCCTTTCAATTAAAATTTTTTTTTTAACTTTTTAAAATTAAAATTTTTTTTTGCCATTGCTATTACTAGTTCTGCTCTCTTCCATGATTCTCCCCACCCTCCCTCCTTCTTTAAGAAATTAAAACCTCATCCATTAGAACAAGTTAATATATCCAGGCAAAAGTAATCTCCACATTGGTCATGATCCAAAAATATATGTTTCATTATGCACCTCTGGTCCACATCCTCTGTCAAGTGGTAGAAAGAGTACTTCAACTGAAGCCCTCTGGAGTCCAGGTTGGTCATTACATTGATCATAATTCTTAAGTCATTCCAAGTTATTTTTCTTTATAATATTGTAGTCCTAGGTGGCACAGTGGATTAGAGCACTAGGCCTGGAGTCAAAAAAACCTGAGTTCAAATCCAGCCTCAGACATTTTCTAGCTGTATTACCCTGGCAAATCACTTAACCTCTGCTTGCCTCAGTTTCCTCATCTGTAAAATAAAGATAATAATAAAGCACCTACCTTATGGGGTTATTGTGAGGATAAAATGAGATAATAATCGTAAAGCATTTTAGCACAGTGCCTGGTACATAGTAAGCACTGTGTAAATGTTAGCTCTTAAATTGTTTTCCTGGGTTTTCTTACTTCATTCTACATTAGTTTATTCAAATCTTCTCAGGTTTTTCTGAAGGTATTTTTTTTAAAGCAATCGGGGTTAAGTAACTTGCTCAAGGTTACACAGCCAGTTATTTCTGGGTGTGGTGCTAAGTATCTGAGCCCAGATTTGATCCCCAGGTCATCTCAACACTGGAGCTGGTGCTCTTACTCGCTGTGCTACCTGGCCGCCCCTGAAGCTATCATTTTTTATCATTTCTTATAGCAGAATAATATGCCATTGCATTTATGTGTCATAATTGATTCAGCCATTTCCCAACTGGTGAGTGAGCACTCTTTTATTTTCCAGTTCTTTACTACAAAAAAAAAAGGTGATGCTATGGATATTTTTATGGCTGTGAGTTCTTTCCCCGCCCCCTCCTTTTTTGACATCTATAGTATATTGCTGCATCAAAGGGTATACATGGCTTAGTAACTTTTGGGATTTAATGCCACATTGTCTTCCAGACCACTGCACCAATGCATTGTCACATCAGTGGCTACTCTCCTGCATCCCCTCCAACAATGGTCATTTTTCTTTTCTTGGTCATCTTTGACAAACTAGTGGCATCATGAAGCAGAAACTCAGAGCTGCTTTAATTTGCATTTCTCTAATGGTGGTTCATAGCATCTTTGCATATGATTGTTGATAATTTGGGTTTTTTCCTTTGAAAATTGCCTCTTCATATCCTTTGATCATTTATTAATTAAGGAATGGCTCATTCTTACAAATTTGAATTTGTTTCTATATATCTTGGGAATTAGACCTTTATCAGAGAAACAGCTATGAAGATTTTTTCCCCCCATTCACTATTCAGTTTTATATAAGTAAAACTTTCCATGGTATCTCCTATGGCCCTCTGTTCCTTGTTTAATCTATAGTTGTGAAAGGTCTTTTGGAGGCAGCTATTGAGACAAAATATGTCTCCGTTCTGGGTTAGAGGAAAATAATGTCCTTACATGCCCCAGCAAAAAGACAGGGCCGTGGCCTTACAAGAGCTCTGCTCCTCCCTTGGAGTGTGGGCTCCACTAGTCAGGGCTTGTACTGAAGTCCTTGGCTGCCTTATCTCTGCCTCTCCTTTTGTTTTTTCTTTCCTCCAGCATCAACTTTGAGAATGTGGGAAGGTTCTGGAAGGTTTGCAAATGCTGGCAGCTAACTAACATTTATATGGTGCTTACTATGGTGCCAGGTACTGTGCTTTGCAATTATTATCTCATTTGATTCCCACATTTACCCCTGGTGTAGGTCCTACTATTATCCCCATTTTAGAGATGAGGCAACAGGCAAACATGGGATAAGTGATTTGTCCAGGATCTCATAGTCAGTGTCTGAGGTAGGATTTGAATTCAGGTCCTCCTGACTCCAGGCACTGTGACAGCTAGGTGCCCACAGTATTAGTTGTGATGACAGCACTAATAGCAGAATTGGGTATGTGACAAGGAAGGTGTTGACAGCAGAGAGGTAGTTGAACCCTGCTTGGTGTCTGATCTGACCACACTCAATAGAGAGGAGATATAAAATGACTAGTTAGCATCTTTGGAAAGAAACTGTTTCTATTCCAACAAGGTTAGAATATTCATCTCCCAACTGATTGCATTAGTACTGATGTTACTAGATTTTCATTATTCTATGACTTTTTTTTAAATTGCTGAACATTCCCCTTTCTGTGTGGGATTCATGTTGTACATTGGGTAACTTTGGCACATTGAAGAAAATCCTAGAATTTGAACCCATAACCATTTCTATAATTTGCTATAAGATTTCTTTGGGCATGTTAGGTGGTGGTGGAATGAAATATCTGGGAACCTAATTCCCCTGTTGAGAACATAGACAATCAATCTCAGAGCAATGAATTTAGGACAAGCCTCCTGATGTTGGCACAGATCACCACCCTATGTGATCTCAGACAAGAGGTGCCTACCTAGCCACTGCACTCAGCTTCATTGGTCTGAACACTGGTTTTCTCTTGAACTATTGAAAACACAGTTCAATTTGCCTGAATGAAAATGGCAGGATTGTCTTAACTGGACGTCATCATGGAATTCTGTATGCCCAACATGCCCAAAGCCAGAAGGTAAAATGTGCCAGCCAGGGAGCAGGCAGTAGAGATCATTGAAGACTTTTCTGTACTGCCATGGGATAGCTTGCATTATTATATGATGAGTCACCTTTGACCACTTAGAATTTGCTGAGTAGAAAACATGGCTTCCAATTACTCCACTATCACACAGAGTTCTTCTCTTCCCCCAGCCTCCCCAACCCTATCTCAGTCCATTTTTTTCTGGGGATGTTGTATACCCCTTTGGTTATCCATGAAGAATGATTTGATTTAAGCTTTAATTAATTGTTATACAAAATAAGCAAGTAAGTGAAATTGTGGAGCTGGAAGTCCGACTGGACTGTTACCGAAAGGCAAGAACTCACTGTCACTTTGTGTCAGGTGACTATCGAGGAGCTAACAAAGTAGCTATGACTCACCAGAATGTAATTCCCATCTTAAGTTTCTGGGGCATTCCTTAACTTTGCTGTCACATAGGAGGCTTACAAATCTCAGTTACTTATTAGAAAGCTCAGTGTTCAATTGCAGTGAGTCTGACAAGTACCATTGTATTTTTATTTTTAAGTTTTACTATGATGTCTTCTGTTTTTACATCAAAATCACTTCTTGCTCTTCCCCCACTTTGTCCCAGGTCACCAAGAAAAGCAGTTAAGCAAGACCAACACAGTGATCTAAGCTCATGGTATATGCACTACTCCCCATCCAAGGTCACCCCTCTCTCCATTTTGAAGAGGGAGGAATATCTTTATCATCAGATGGAGACGGTTATTTACAATTAGAGTTTTTCTTGCATTTAGTGTTGTTATCTTTTATATTATTGTAGGCATTCTACCTATGGTATTGTTTCCTGGTTCTGCTGTTTTTTAGATTGTAGGAATCTTCATGTTTTTTAAATTCCTCATTTCTGTTAGTTCAAGAAAACGGTGATAGACTTCTGTCTTGCTTCTAGTATTTTTGCTGCCACAAAAAATGTGCTGTTGTGAATATATTGGGACCTTTCTTTTTGTCTTTACTTCCTTGAGGGATATGCCTAGCAACAGGATCTCTGGCCAAAAGGGAAGAATAGTTTAGTAGAGGTATCACTATATTCTTAATTCTTCTAGGAACTTCACAGAAAGGGATTGGAAGGGTTCCTTCTAGAAGTAATACTTGGTGTACCAAATAGAGGATCAGGTATAGAACAGCTATTTCTTTTCTTCACCGCAAAAGACATGTTTAAAATACTAAATACTCATTAGTATGAATTAACAAATACTAAAAACAGAAAACATAAAATCACTCATACTTAAACTTACACTCTCTCATAAGGTAAAGAAACTTCAGAGAGAAAGAGAAAGAGAGAGACAGAGACAGAGAGACAGAGACAGAGAGAAAGAGAGACAGAGAGAGAGAGATAGACAGACAGACAGACAGAGACAGAGACAGAGAGAGACTTGATGACCTTTGAAATCCTTCTTCTAGCTTGAAGTCTATGATCCTATGAAGCATTTGTTCCTGAGGAAGAGGCCAATGCAAATATCTATCATCATGGAAACAGAATGCATTCTCCATGTCCTCACCTCCTTCCACCCTCTCCCCCCAGCATTTATATTAAGCATTATCTCATTTAATTCTCATAATAAGCCTGTGAATCAAGTGCTATTGTTTATCTTTATTTTTCAGATAAGGAAACTGAATCCCAGGGATGTCAAGAGACTTGCCCAGCATCATACAGCTGGTAAGTGACTGAGGCAGGATTCAAAACTGGTCTTTCTGATTCTATGTTTAGGATTCCATCCACTCCATCACACTGAATTGGAGAAAGGCTGTATGCTTTGATTAAATATTACATAGGTAGCCATTATGCCTATAAATAATCTGATTCCAAGAGACTGCTATTTTTTTTTTTTTAAGCAATCGGGGTTAAGTAACCTGCTCAAGGTTACACGGCCAATTATTTCTGGGTGTGGTGCTAAGTATCTGAGCCCAGATTCAATCCCCAGGTCATCCTGACACTGGAGCCAGTGTTCTTACTCGCTGTGCTACCTGGCTGCCCCGAGACTGCTATTTTTGTTGGAAAATAGGCTGACTCTGACCATGAAGTAACAAGGGAAGGGAGTCTCAAATGCTTGAAGCCTTTTTATGTTGAGATAAGCTGAGATGAGAAGGGATGCTGTCTTCTTTAGGGATGATGGGACCTGGAACCTCCTGCGAAATGTTAGTCTCTGAGTTTGCAGTGAGGTCGTCTTGTAGCCAAGGAGCCTCTCATCTCTTCTGTGATTAACCTTCCTGACCTCAACAAGAGTTTAGCTTGGCTTGTCAAAAGCATTACACTTTAAGGCAGCATTCTGACTTCTTTATCAAGGATTAGGGATTTCTCTTTCCTTCCTGGGACTAGCAGATCTTCAGTGTTGCCATCAACAGAAGGGAGTCAATTATTTCATTATTGATGGTCCATTGCATAGATGTTTATAGCTTGAAGGGACCTTATAGATCATGTAGTGCGGTTCTCTTGTTTTATGGAAAGAAGAAACAGACTTAGAGAGTTTATATGATTTGCTTGAAGTCACACAGCAGACCAAAGAATCTCTTACTTTAATTCTCTATCTATGTATGCCTTTCAAAGTCTCTCAGCAAAGGTGCCTTCTATGAACAATGCACGGTGCTAGGTTCTAATAGTTTAAGGACAAAAAAATGAAACAGTATCCATCCTCAAGGAGCTTATATTCAGCAGAAGGGATACAATATGTATATAAGTAAGTACAATCTCTCTCTGTCTCTCTGTCTATCTGTCTCTCTGTCTCTCTCCCTCTCCCTCTCCCTCTCCATTTATCCATACATCCACCCACCATTTGTCTGTCTAACTATCTATCCATCTATCCAGGTTGGGGCTGGAGGGAAATCACTCAAACCATAACCCTACACCACTTGAAGTAGGTGATAAGAAAAAAATAACAATAGCTAGTATTTATATAATTCTTTAAGGTTTGCAAAGTGCTTTGAAAATATCTCATTTTATCTTCACAACAGCCTTGGGAAGTAGGTGCTATTATTATCCCCATTATACAGATGAGGAAACTGAAATATATGTTAACTGATTTTCCTAGATTAAGATGGATAGTAAATGTGATTTATGCCTGATACATGTGTTATGTGAGAACACATCTTGGTTATACACTAAGTGTGAACAAGACCTAGATACCTCCTAAGTGTGATAGGCAATCTGTTTGAGGAAACTTGGTAGAGCCCTAGTGGTCTTTCTATAAAATATCAATCCAGTGAAGAAGTTAAAGGTAAAAAGTCTTAAGAAAGAATAGACTTGGGGCGGCTAGGTGGTACCGTGAATAGAGCACCGGCCCTGGAGTCAGGAGGACCTGGGTTCGGATCCAGCCTCAGACACTTAACACAAAGACTAAGTTAAGTGACCTTGGGCAAGTCACTTAACCCCAATTGCCCTCCAAAAATCAAAGAAGAAGAAGAAGAAGAAGAAGAAGAAGAAGAAGAAGAAGAAGAAGAAGAAGAAGAAGAAGAAGAAGAAGAAGAAGAAGAAGAAGAAGAAGAAGAAGAAGGAGAAGAAGAAGAAAGAAGAAGAAAGAATAGACTTGGGGGGGAGGGCGCAGAACTGTGAGCCTCAACATGGGTCTCATTCCCCTGTGAATTTTGGAGGTCTGGAGGATTTCGGACTTCCCATCTTCCCACTGCAGTCCTAGCAGCATCCCCAGAGCGGCTTATGGCAGTATCTGCATTGGGAACCAAGAACAAATTAGACACAGATACAAGGCTTTTACAAAGAGCCCAGCAAAAATCTCTATTATGCACTAGGGGACTATCTATCTTAAGAACTCCAAGAAAAAGACTTCTAGGAGATGTATTCTAACTGTATTCTGTATGCCATGTAATCTAGACTTAATCTCACTTTTCCCTGGATTCTGTGTATTACTAGTAGGAGAATGTGTTGCAGAATTTTGGGGGAGTGTTTGTTTAAATTTTTCCTACTCATCACCTTAGGAAATACCCCTTTCTCAAATCTACTTAAGTTTGGCTGACTAATTTATATCATAATGACAAGCACATCAGTGGAGGTTCATGAGTTAAAAGTATTAGAAAATCTCACCCCAATCTTTCAAAACTAACCCTAGAGTTTCTTTTTAAAATCATATTTTATTTTTCCAATTACATTCAAAGACAATATTCAACATTCATTTTTTAAAATAAGATTTTGAGTTCCAAATTTTTCTCCCTTCCTCCCTTCCCTTTTCACTCCCCAAGATGGCAAACAATCTGATATCTAACCCTAGAGTTTCTAAGGGGATGTAGTAACCAACCTTTGAACACCTGACCTGCCAGTGCAAGGAGAGGGAATTGGCAGTGGGTATGTGGAAAGGATGTTGGTAGAGAACCTAGAGTTTACAAGTTTTGTATGTGTGTGTTTGTGCGTGTGCATGTCTATATACACATTATACATATATATGTTCTAGATATGCATTATTTGTATCTCTATACATGAATATAAAGAATTATGTATATATGAAATATATACATGTATATGCATACATATGTGTGATATATACATGAATTTAAGAGGGAAAGAGTATTAATAACTTAATCACTGGGAGGACTGGGACAGATCCCATGTAGAAGGTGCCATCAGAGCTGTACTTTAAAGAAATCCTATTAATGAAGTTATCAATATTTGCTCCCTTTCAGTCATGTCTCATCTTCTGTTGTAATCACCACTCTCTATTGACCTCTTCTATGGGTTCCCATGGTATCCAGTGAAGTCAGTTTGAGCTGATATCACCTTGGTCCTCTCTTTACCCCACTGCCAAGTCATAGGTTATAAACATTGCTATTCTCCAGAGAAATTCTTGTGAATGTCATTGTGTCTGTGGATGAAGCCTGGAGAATAATCTTCTGACAACCTTGATCTATAGCATTGGGAGGCATGGTCTTATCTTCCCAGACCATCACAGAGAACAGATAAAAAAAAAAAAAAACCCAGTCAGTTTTTTTTTTAATTGAGAGCCAAATTGTCCTGAATGAGGTTGTATGTTCTATCCCATATAGACAGAAAATGTGCCAATTTCTGAGATTGCCTCCACCTGAGGGTAAATTGTGATTGGAGCTGGGTGTAGACTTATGATTTCATTTGTATAGGGAATTCCTGGGTGAGGAAACTTCTCTCACTAATACAGGTCTGTCACTTTCCCTATGAATTAGTCTTAGAGAGCCTTCTAGAGAACTGTCACCTTAAGCAATTTATTTGGTTTACCTAACTGGTAATATTGTTTCAGAGGCAGGGCATGAATGCAGGTCTTCCTGGCTACAAGGTTGCCTTTCTATACACTATTTCATGCTCCCTTAAATGGAACATAATTGAAAATTATTTATGTTCCTTCTAAGGACCACATTCACATTTCCTTTGCCCCACATCTTGGTTTTGTCACAATCCTTTCTGTTTTATAGGATGGAGATAGGGAGAGCATCCCAAACAACAAACCTCACCTGTGTTGTGGAGGGGTTAGCCATACAAATGAAACCTGATTTTTCCAGGGCCCATTCAGTTCAGTCTTTATTATGAATCTGCCAGTACATAGTAGAAGCTCAATAAATATTAATTGAAATGATAAGTGGATGGATGGAAGTATCTAATCTTACTGGCACCTTGACTACATATGCTTCATTTTGTAAAACAAAACAAAAACAAATCTATTATATGTAAGCCAAGATGGAAATGAAAAACATACAGTAAATATGAATAGGTGACAAACTGGGTGTAAATTGGGTAACCACGCTCCTTGAATGTCATGGCTGAATTATTATTCTTGCAACTCTGACAATTATCTGCCAAACAACTTGATATTGCTATGAATACTAAGGGATTAAGGAATCTGAAATTCAGTGAAAGGGGGCCAGATGTTTTGTAGTTATACTGGGGAAGAAACAAAAGTCTGTATCTTTAGAGGATGAAGTAAAAGGTACCTCTAAACTTTAAGTGATTTTGTCCATAAATCCCCAAAAGGTGGCTTGGGCAGAGTGATTTGGGCTTTGCCCTAGGGCATAAAAATTGAGAGGGAGTCAATAATGCTTGTGTTTCAGGAAACAAAAGCAATTTAACTTAGTATCTAGTTAGTAAGAATAATTAAAACAGGAAGCTGCCAAAGCCTACTCATTTCCCTTAGGTGGGTACCTTCTTCTTTCCTTCAAGCTCCTCATTGTCCAGGTTCTTCCTTGTCACCTCCCCTGGAAAAGGCCTCCATGGAATTCTTACAAGATCTCGATCTCTCTATTACTCTTCTTGTCCTCCCAAGACAGTATAGTTCCAGAGTCTCTCTCCCCAGAGTACCCTATGTCTGAATATCTAAGATCTCCACCCTTCCACATTCCATCTTAATTGAATTTGTCTTAAAAAGTTGATTTGAGGTACCCTTTTGTGGTGTTTGATTTGGGTGTCAAAATTATTACTTATGGCTCTGGTTCATTCAATAAATATTTGTGGAGTGTTTACCATTTATAGCTCATTAGGCCAATGTAGGAGCTGGAAATAAATAAGCTATATTCCCCACTCTCATGGAATTCTGGGTCTCATAGGGAAGATAAGCCATATAGACCCAAATAAATATAATACAAAGTATCATCAAAGAGTGCATATGAGATGTACGAACAATTTTCTCGTAGGAAGGAGAGAATACTATTTTAGAATAGTTATGGCAGCTGAGTTCTTTCTGTCTGCCACCTCTCCATCCATTGAATCTAAGACAGAGGAAGCAATAGAAGGGGAAGGGAGCATTATACCCTCTTCCTTGAACAGACATACAGACCCTGTGTTTGACCACAGAATTTGTGTGGTCCACTGTGCAGATCTAAAGCAGTATAATCTAGGCTGCGATGCCAGACTATTCCTGGACATGAAAGATTTTCAAGTTGAAAGTTGCTTTTTTAGCTTGAGGAGGGAAAATAATGGCTGTGTTTTGATTTGCTATGTTATGTTGAACAAAACCATCATTTTCTTTCCCCCAACTGGGTATTTTTCCCCTTGTTTCCACCACTGAAACTGTGACTAACTGGTTAGCTATAAATTTACATCTGTTTGGTTTCAAGTAGCTTTCTGTGAAAAGAATGAATGGGCATTTTGAAAAAGATGTACTTTAACAATAGCTTATTTGGAGGTTCTCCTTTTAACTCACCTGTCCTTAAAATTTGGGATTTCTGCCATTCTCTTTTCCTTTCATCATTTTTCTTTCCTTCCCTTTACTAGTTAATTATTTTTCTTTAACAATTGGTTTCATTTGATGCTCCAAAAATTGCTTTGTTTGGTCCATTAAAAAAAAAAAGAAGTGAAAATCAATCTATCAGTCAATGTTTCTTACTGCCTATTGGGTGCAAAGCACAGTAGTAATGTCTAACTCAGTCAAGGAGGCTGTTTCCTCATCTCTTTGAATGTGTATTTTTTTTTAATACCTCTTTGGTCATGGGTCTGTACAGTTCAATGAATAAATCAGGATTGCCTAGGAGAAGGGGTAAAAGCAGTTTAAGAGTGACTTAGAGGCTATCACTGTCATTTTGCAGAGAGGTTAAGTGACTTGCCCAGGGTCACACAACTGCTAAGTGCTTGAGTGAGTACTTAAACTTGTTTTCCTGATTCCCAACCCAGCATTCTATCCAGTTCACTACTTATGACCTCTAAAAGTCATGGATTTAGAGCTGGAAAGAAACTAAGGGGCCATCTATTCAGCCCCTTCATTTTACAAAGGAAGAAACTAAGGCTCACAGAGTTAAGTGACTTGTCCAAGGTCCCACAGGCAGTAAGTGGCAGTGAAGGCTTTGAAACCAGACCCTCATACCACCAATTCAGCACTTTTTAATGTATCTGTGGTCATAGGAAAAGAGTTTCCTCATTCATTCCACTTTCTCAGAACTTCTCTAATTTTCTTTCCCTACCCTATACCTTTTGGTTTAATGGTTCTTGGCTTATTCATGTAGAAGCTAAAAAAAATCTGCAACTTTAAGTCACTTTCTTGACACAATTTATTAGACAATGGCCAATGCCTACTTTAAGATTAAACCTTAGAAAGAAGTCACTTTATTCATGTGATTCCCTGACTTGTCCAGGCCATTCTAAATAAGTGAGAATCAAAACAAGAAAGGCTTAATTAGGACTTAAAAGGCCTTTGTAACTTTCCATTGCATTTTCTAATTGAAAAATTGGTTTTCTTTCTTCACAACAGTCAGTGACTGCAATGGAAGTGTATTTTAAAATTTTAGTTCTCTCAGTTTAATAAAAAAGACTATTTGCTAGTGGGGGTGGCAGAGGAATGAAGCTAGGATAGAATACAAGAGGACAATGGTGATACAGTTTTATTTTTTTAGGTCTAGTGATTGAGCCTCTTTCTTAGTCAGGACTGGTCCCAACCCTATGTTGAAGAGGGAGAAACTCTTGCAGGCCAAGAGGTTTAGTGATGTGCTTAGGGTTATGTGCAATTCGTATCAGAACCAATGCTAGAGTTCTTGCATCTTCATTTTCAGCCCAGGGCTTTTTCCACCACATCAATTCTTATTGCTGATGAGGCAAAAAAATTAAAGCAATAAAATCATTAGAAAGATCTGAAACAGAACTTTTTAACCATTGTGGACCTCTTTGGCAGTCTGGTAAAGCCTATGGACTCCTTCCCTTCTTAGAATAATATCTCTAAATGCATAAGATAAAGAACATAGAATTATATAGAATTCAAAGAGTACAACTATCTATTGAAATACAGTCATCAAAATATAAGTTCCTATGTCCTAGGCTAAGAACTCCTGGTTTTGAAGGATAGAGAGCTGCAAAGCATGGTAAGTTCTATAATAAAGAGGAGTTAGAGGAAAAATTTTAAGGGTAGAGAGACCTGAATGGATATGTGTAAATCCTTATTACTGGAGATTTGATTAAGAAGATTCATTCCAGTGGAAACAGAGAGGTTTGCCATTTTTCCCTTTGCAATGACTCTAGTGTATTCTTTGATCAACATTTTTGTGAACTGTGAATAACAGGTATGGGCTTTGATATGTGACTGGTTATATTAATCAATATAACACATAAGAATCATCCCAACTGGGAAGGCCCATCAGCTCTGGTAGTTTTCCTTTCCTGGACAAACAGGAATTATCTTTTTGCCTTTCTTTGTATACCCAACATTCAGAACAGTGACTGGTTCTTAGGAAGCCTTAGAAAATGCTTATTGACTTGACTTAGTTAAATGGGCCATGACAAGTGTTCATGGAAAGCTGAGAGAACTTACTCCCAGTGTGGCCAGTAATTATCATTTATCCTGAAGCAGGCGAGTATTCTTGGATGAGTTTGCTGGCAAAGTTGAGGTGTTAATGATCCGGTCATTATGCTATCCTTTTACAATCTTGCTAGCTCATCCCATGAAGTACTTGCTTCAAATGCAGGCTGGCTTTCATCCACAGGGTTGAATTCACCCACCACTGGCACTGTCTTTTCCCAAACCAAAGTTACTTACTCTTGGTAAGTATCTCTAACCTTGTTCTGGATTGTAGTTGATGAATGTGGTCTGGAATCTTAATTTTCCTCTTCTGAGATAACATACTGCTCACACAGAACTCACTCATTCATTAATGTGTTCAGCAACTATTTACTAAACAACTACTATGGGAAATACTCAATGCTAGGCCCTGGGAATGGTACAAAGATAAACAAGGCATGGTTCTTGCTGTCACAATGCTTGAATGCAGATCCTAGCATTGTTAATCAGGACGGTTACTGGGAAATATAGGGTAATCTGGTAGTATCATGCCCATCATATTCTGGCTTATTGGGCTCTTAGCCCTAAGAATATTGCAGGCTAAGGAGACTATCTCAGTCTGTTTTGGAAAAAATATTAAGGATCCATTTTTATATTTCACTGTTGTTTTCTTTTCTTCTTTTCCCAGACACAAACTAAGTGTTAGACAGGCAGAAGGTTTGATATGTAACTTATTTATAATTTGTTTTTGAGTAGGATCTGTTGTTGGAACTAACTGACGTGTTTGTTAAATCTATTTAATTCTCTCCAAAGTTAACAACGATCTCTTAATTGCCAAATCTCACGGCCTTTTCTCAGTCCTCAGCCTTTTTGACTTCTCTGTACCTTTGACACTCTTGATCATACTCTTCTCTCCAGCATTCTCTCTTTTCTTGAGATTTTCAGGACACTGCGCTCTCCTGGTTCTCCGCCTACCTGCCTGACAGTTCCTTCTCAGTTTCCTTTGCTGGGTCTTCATTCAGGTTGTACCTGCTGGCCATGGATTTTTCCAGTGCTCTATCCTGGACACTCTTCTCCCTTTATGCTGTTTCACTAGGTGATCTCATCAGTTCCCATGGATTCAATCGGTATCTCTATGTTGATGATTCTCAGATCTACTTATCCAGTACTAAATTCTCTTCTAACTTCCCTACTATCTATTGGACATTTTGAATTCAATGTCCAGTAGGCATCTTAAACTCAATATGTCTCAAAGTGAATTTACTCTTCCCCCCAAATCCTCCTCTATTCCTAAATTCCTTATTACTATCAAGAACACCGTCATGTTCTCAGTCACCAGGCTTCCAAGCTAGTTGTTATCCACACCTAACTCTCAGTCCTAGCACATTTCCAATCTGTTTCTGCTGAGGTGGAAAACGTCTTTGTAACATCTCTAGCATATGCTCACTTATCTCTTTTTGCTGTAGATGCCACCCTATTGGAGATCCTCATCAGTTCTTGCCAGGGCTATTACAATATCCTTCTGGTTGGTCTCCCTACTTCAAATATTTCTTTACTCTAATCCAGCCTTCATTCAACTATAAAACAGAACTTCCCAAATTGAAGGTCTGACCCTATTCAGTATGTTCCAGTGGCTCCCTATTGCTCCCAGAGTCAAACATAAAATCCTCTATTTGTCTTTTGAAGTCCTTCATAATCTGACCCCCACCTGCCTCTCTAGCATTTTTACATCTTATTCCCCTCTGTGTATTCTACAATCCAGTGCCACTGGCCTCCATGCTATTCCTTAAACAAGACACTCCATTTCTTAACTCTGCCCCCAGGCCTCTCTCCTAACCACCAGGTCCTGGCTTCCTTCAGATCTTAGCTAAAATCCCACTAGAACATGGAAGCTTTTGCCTGTCCCCCTTAATGCCAATACCTTCTCTTTTTTGATTATTTCCCACTTATCCTGCACATAGCTTGTTTCTACATTGGTATTTACATGTTGTCTCCTCCATTATAATATGAGTTCCTTGTGAAAAGAGACTGTGTTCTGGGTGGCTAGGCGGCACAGTGAATAGAGCACTGGCCCTGGAGTCAGGAGGACCTGAGTTCAAATCTGGCCTTAGACACAAAAACTAGCCATGTGATCTTGGGCAAGTCACTTAACCCCAATTGCCCTCCAAAAAACGAAAGAGAGAGAGACAGACAGAGAGACTGTGTTATGTGTGCTTATTGACAAAACTGACATAAATATGTATATTTGCATTTGTATATTGAATTTGTATTAATAGGGCCTTAGAAATAGTTTAGGGCAGCCAGGTGGCACAGTTGGTAGAGTGGCAGGCCTGGAATCAAGAAGACTCAATCTCCCTGACTTCAAATCTGGCCTCAGATACTTACTAATTGTGTGACCTTGGGCAAGTCACTTAACCCTATTTGCTTCAGTTTCCTCATCTGTAAAATGAGCTAGAGAAGGAAATGAAAAATCCCTCTAATATCTTTGCCAGGAAAATCCCAAATGGGATCTCAAAGAGTCAGACACAACAGAAAACGACTGACCAACAACTGAAGAAAAAGTAAATAGGTACATCATCATCATCATCATCTTCATGCCCGGTGACATTGATGTAGTGCTTTATGGTTTACAAAGTGCTTTACATGTATTATCTCATGTGGTCTTTACCAGTACTTTGTTTAAGATAGATATTAGCTGATTTTTTAATGGCTCATTAATGTGGGTACTCTTTCCAGTGGTGATGATCACAATTCATCTTCATCTCATTATCCCTCACCATTTCCTCCTTTACTTCAGTCTCTGATGAAGGCAAACCCTGTTGTGTGCCCTATTTTCTTTCATCTTCTTCAGCATATTGTCCCTTCTCTTTTAAATCTTTTGTTTCTGTCTACTAGATCCTTCCCTATTGCCTAAAAACATGACCAAATCTTTTCCACCTTAGGAAAAAAAACAAACAAACCCTTGCTAAATCCCACCATCTCTGCTAGGTGTCCTTTTATAGTTCGCTTCCCTCTCCCAGCCAAATGCTTTGAAACAACTGTCCATACTGGGTATCTCCACTGGTTTCAGATCACCTTGTCTACTCTCCAACTTCAAAACATGGAAGAAGCCTTTGGTGTTTCTCATGGTTGAAGATATATAGGCAAAAAGGTCAGCATAATGCTTGACTGTATGGTTTTGGTAACTAGACTATCTCCATGCTATCCATTCCTCAGTTTGCTAACTTTGCTGTCTAAACTAAAGTCTGGCTTCCTTTACCCTCCCTCCCATTTGTTCCTACTGCTTGTAGAACAGCAGGCTTGGGGCTTCTGGGCAACACCTAGGAAGAGAGACTCCCCCCATCCTCTTTTCCTTCCCAGTTGCCATAGTTTCAGGTCTTTCCCACTCTCTCACACCTTAGATGTCTGTGGTCTCAGTTCTGCATTTTCATCACTGCCCCCTATGTGTGTTCTTTCAGTGTTCTAAGCATCCCAGGAGGAAATACTGAGAAATGAAGCCATGTTAGGGTGTTAGAATCCTGGCAGGAGCCACAGCACCCCGTGATAAAGTCACAAAACTTTATTTTATTTTAAAGTAATTTTTTCTTTTAATTTAAGATTTTTCTCAATTATACATTAAAAATGTAACGTTCATTTTTAAAAATTTTGAGTTCTAAATTCTCTTTCTTCCTCCCCACCCCCTCCTTGAGAAGGCAAGCAATTTGCTGATAGATTATATGTGTGCAGTTATTTTTTTTTTAAAGGAATGAATTGCCATGGATTCTCCAGGTGATTACTTTCTCAAAACAAACAGCACAAGACTGTTCTTCTGCTTATTCCCCATCTGACTGACTCTATGGTTATAATATGGTGTGAGACAAGAGTAATGCCATATGTGCAGCTGTTTTCATCCCCAAAATGGACACTCAAACTACCAACATCTTGCTCACCTTTACTGGTGTACCTCTTCTTGGGGACAGCTTGCACAGGGAATCTTGAATGCCAGAAGTTGAGTAATCACACATTTTGATAAATGCAGTTTTCACAAACTCACGTGGGGAAAACTGTGCTCCCAAACAGCTCAGCTACTGAACCCGCCCACCGTGTACTTGCCTCTCTATTCCAATTTCCTTTACCACTCTCCTTGTTAATTTCTGAGTTGTAGTCTTGGTAGACTTGGCATATCTTGCCCCATGGGTCTTCTAAGAAGCTGTCTGATTTCTCTCTCCACTTTTTTTCAAAGTAGACACATGAGGAATTTCAGTCTTGACAGCTCTTCCCAGGTGCCTAACTTTGGTTGGCAGGACTGAGTTGCCTTGGGCAAATATGGATAGACTGACTTTAATTAAAAGAGACATATATATCTAAAGTTGATATTTCCACGAGGGCATTTTAATGCTGCTGCCATCCTTTTTAGGGAGAAACTTTGGTGTAGTTCTTTTCTTTCTTTCTTTCTTTCTTTCTTTCTTTCTTTCTTTCTTTCTTTCTTTCTTTCTTTCTTTCTTTCTTTCTTTCTTTCTTTCTTTCTTTCTTTCTTTCTTTCTTTTTCTTCCTTCCTTCCTTCCTTCCTTCCTTCCTTCCTTCCTTCCTTCCTTCCTTCCTTCCTTCCTTCCTTCCTTCCTTCCTTCCTTCCTTTCTTCCTTTTTTAGCAGTTGGTTTAGAAAAATAATTGAGGAAATTCACTGTTTATATACAAATTTCCTTAGATGGCTATAAAAGAAGACAAGTCACTTGCCTACCTTTATTTAAGAGGTAATTACAGCGTTTCCCATAGTGTTTTCCAGTGAAATTGTATAAGTGATTAGAAACCTCAAAAAATCCCAAATTATTTGTGTTTTTGAACAAGAATTATATCATTCTAGGTACAGATGGTGATTACAACAAAGGATATAGGGAAAAACTTAACTATATTTGAGAGTTAGTCAATAGAATGTCTTTGTGTGAAGAAGAAGGCTCTGGATAATAGAGTACATGGTAGGGGGGAGAAAGGTCTAAGATGCTTGGAAAGGCAGGAGGAGGCCAGATTAGAAAAAACCCTGAATGCCAAATAGAGGATGAAATTTGATCCTGGAGATGACAGGGAGTCATTGGAGTTTATTGAATCAGGGGGTGTCAATGTTAGAATAGCTCTTTAGGAAAATCAGTTTGACAGCTGAGTAGAAGCTGGACTAGGGTGGGTACATACTTGAAGTAGAGAGACCAACCTAAAGGCACTTACTATTGTTTGCTGCCTTGTTGAAAAGATCATAAATAGAATTGATGTTCCTATAATTTCTTACCTGCGTTTCCTGATACCATTCCCTTCTGCCTCCTCCAGGATCCTTTTCTTACAGTCATCTCCTCTGCTTCACTTAAATCTAATTCACTTGCAAATCAAAGCATCAATCTCGAGTTGTCTTTGGTCCCCTTCCAGAACAAAGGAGGAATAACAGCAACAATCTCTTCCTCATCAAGTGACTATTTCCCATCTATCTCCAAAGAGATGACTCTCAATCCTATTAAAAAGAAAAGAGCCTTAGGGCGGCCAGGTGGCTCATTGAGTAAGAGAACTGTCCCCAGTGTCAGGATGACCTGAGGATCCAATCCGGGCTCAGATACTTAGCACCACACCCAGAAATAACTGGCCCTGTAACTTTGAGCAAGTTACTTAACCCCAATTACTTAAAAAAAAAAAAAAAAAAAGAAAATAGCCTTCCTGGTGATGATTCTGGCTCAACTAGTCACCATCTCAGTCTTATTAAATTTCTTGAATATAAAACATCCCCACCTTTTACTTACACTAGACAATCTAGTCTCTTTCTTCAGCCTTTTTGATGAGACTCATCTCTGTGCCAATTGACTGAAGCCACCCTCTATTGATAAGGCTATCAATAATCTCATAATTGCCAAATCCAATGACCTCTTTTTTTCTTATCTTCTTTGGCTTCTCAACAACTTTCAAAACTGTTGACCCTCCCTTCCTCCTGCGTATTCTCTCCTCCCTTAGTTTCAGACACAATATATGCTCATGGTTTTCCTCCTAGCTTTCTAATTGTTCCTTCTCTATTTCCTCCGCAAGCTTGACTAGAGATTTGATAATTTCCAAAGTCAGCACTTACAGTTCTGAGCTCCAAACTCACAGCCTCAACTGCCGAAAACATCCTCTTCATGACTGTTAAACGTTCCACAAGATCTGGGCTTAATTCCCTTTTCTTGTCTTCCATGCTGTCTTGTCAATCTTAATGATTCTCACCAATTCAACTACTATCTCTAGGCAGATGACTTCTAAATCTCTCTCTCCAGTCCTGATTTCCCTTATGAGATACAGGTTTACTTCTCCTACTACATTTGGTAAATCTCAATTCAATTTAGCAAACACATTTCTTCAGCACCTACTATGTGCAAGGCACTTAACTAGGAACTGGATATACAAAGACAAGATGAAAAATTATTCCTGCCCTCAAGTAGCTTCCATTCTCTTGAGAGAATACAGACTAAAAACAATACAAATATTATCTTATTTGATCCTTATAACAACCCTATGAGGTAGGTGCTGTTATTATTCCCATTTTACAAATGAGGAAACTGAGTCAAAGAGAGGTTAAGCAACTTGCCCAGGGTCACAAAGATAGTGCCTGAGGTAAAATTTGAACTCAGATCTTCCTGACTCCAGGTCAAGGCCATTAGTTCTTCCACAGATCATAATCTGTAGTCAAAAGAAACTTCCTTTTTTTTTTTTTTTGACTATTTGCTTGATATGTTATACCAGGATGACCCCCTTTAAAAATTTCATTTTATTTTTAGGGTACTTTTTGTTTATGGCCTTTTGACCATATATTGCAGTGATTTCCCACCCCAACTCTGTTTGAATGCTTTCTTGTGATAAAGAAAAAACAACTAAGCAAATAGATCCACTATAGAAAGTGTTTGACAATGTATAGATAGCATCATCTATCCTAGCTGTCTCCCATCTTGTTACTGTGAGGGAGGAAGGTAGATTATGATGACTTTCTTTGTTTTTTTTTTTTTATTACTCAGAATTCAGTTTTCTTTTAGGGATCTTTTCATTTACTTATTATGTATATTATTCCCTTGGTTCTGCTTATTTTTCTCTGCAATGGTTCATAGCTATCTTCTATATTTCTCTGAATCTTTACATTATTTCCTCCTCTACAACAATACTCCCTTACATGCACATAACATCGTGTTCTCACCCATTCTCCAATCGATGGCACACACTTTATCTCTAGTTCTCTGCACTTTGATAACACAAGAAGGGAGAGATTCTGTAACCATTTTTTTTCCAGTTTATGAAACCTCCTGGGACAGCAAGTGAGTGGGATGCTGATGACCTATAGAGGTTATTGATAAGTTTCTATTTGAACTGTGGGGTAATTATTTTTTTCTGAAATAGGGAAAAAGAGTCTCTTCCTCTCCACAAAAATCTGAGGAAAACATCCTTTTTAGAAGGATAAGAGAGGACCACCTACCTGGGACTTCTGCTCAGAGAAGTCCCTCAGGGTCCACTGGAGATGCTAATCTTGTGAAATGCTAACAGTGACCTCTTCTTTCCAGTGCTAGGCCCTCTCTGCTCATGTCAGCCAGGTCCTCTCTCAAAGTCAGTGAATGGGTATCCATGGGCCATTTCAGGCCCTTGCTTAGTTTGCATACATCACATTACATCATCCCACAAAGCATCTTTCAGTCAAACCTCACACAATGCAAAGAGGTTGGCTGTGTTCAGTGGGGGTTAATAGTTGTCATGGGGACTCCACATTCCAGCATCAGCTGCTAATGTGCAAAGCATGTTGTTTGAACCTGGCCAGGAGGAGACCATGGGAAAATTCTTGCATACTTTATGAGATAAAAACAAGCCCACTTTAAAAAAGAAAAGAAAGGGTGTCTGATCCCTCTCTGATGTTCATCTTTTCTTTCTTCTCGTGATTGAACATTTCTCTCTTTCAACAATGTCGAAAAGTCAGTTTGCATGGAATACCTTGGCCCTTAAGTGGTGTTTGAAGTCAAAGTATTTTAGCACAACACCTGAGAAGGAAACAGCAAGTGAAGGGCTTACTTCTGGGAAACCATGATCCCTTGCTCCCTGGCTCTAACTTTCCATGCATTGGCATCCTATCCTGAGAATGAATAATCTCTGAACACTTCTCGTATCCCTGCTGTTCCCCTATTCAATGCCATTGCAAAGTCTCTTCCAAACATATCAGATAGAAGAGGGTGCAGGGAGGAGGGCCATTACATAATTCCACTGTAGCAAAAACAAAAAGAGACAAAAGAGCACTTCCCTTAGTTCGCCATCCAAGAGCCGGACTTTCTTCCCCTGCCCTCTTCCACGGGAACTCTCCTTAATGGCTCTTGCTTTTTACTACTGTGCAAGAAATCCAAAGAAGACAATGAACAGCTATAAGTTTTTATCCCCTGCTGAACCTCAGTATTTCAGTAACACAAAAATTGAGTTGGAAAGAATCTCAGACCTCATCTAAATACCGTTTATACCTGTATAAAGAGGCATTTTCTGGTAGTAGAAAGGGCATTGTGCTTAGAGTCCCAAAGATGCCAGTTCAAATCCTGCTTTAGACAGTTGCTTGCTGTATGAATATTGTGTCCTTCACCTTTCCTCATCTGTAAAATGACACGGTTCCTTTCTAGCTTGAAATCGATGCTTCTGTGACCTTATGAATAGTAGCTTTTTCTTTATCATCTCCTCTGCAGCTCCAGGATGCACCATCCCTTCTGTCTATATGACAGAAGGGTGTGTGTGCACATGGAGGGGAGGGGATGGCTAGAGAGAGCTTTTAATTTGCTTAGCTAGCATAACTCACCTTGGGGGTTACACATGGGCCTTAGGATTTCTGGTCCCTTCTCAGACACCATTTTAATTAGAAGTGAAGGAAAATTGGTACTTCATGACTCATACTGTGAATTAGGATCGTGGGATCTATTGTTCCTCTAGAATATGCGATGTCCAAACTCTGCCTTACACTGATTCCTGTCCAATTTGAAGGACATCAACAAGGACAGAGGCCACAGATGGCTGGACAATT
Source organism: Petaurus breviceps papuanus (assembly GCF_028583685.1). NCBI lineage: Eukaryota > Metazoa > Chordata > Mammalia > Diprotodontia > Petauridae > Petaurus > Petaurus breviceps. The sequence goes on from NW_027187349.1 coordinate 13,417,116, forward strand.
AATCCCAGCCCCCTCCCAACCCCACCCAAGATTTTAGAAGATGGTCTTTTAGATGACTTTTTTTTTTTTGAGGAGGGAAGGCAAGGCAATTGGGGTTAAGTGACTTGCCCAAGGTCACACAGCTAATAAGTGTCAAGTGTCTGAGGTTGGATTTGAACTCAGGTCCTCCTGACTCCAGGGCCAGTTGCTCTATTCACTGCACTACCTAGTTGCCCCTGAAGATGGTCTTTTGATACAGGGTTGAGACATTATTGGAGAGCATGTTCTGACACTAAACTACTTGGGACCTTGATCTTTTATTGTTCAGTATAATTTTTAAAATGATCATTTTCTTTCTTTTGCAAAGGGAAGGAGGGAGGCATTTGATTCCACAGTCCCAACCTTCCGTCCCTCCATTTATCTTAGTCACAGGATAAAATCCCAGATGATGAGGTGTTAATGAGTTAACAAAGTGTTTTATGTCCTGTTACTCCCTTTATGGACTATGAACAAATCATGATCTCACTGATGTGAGGTCCTGTGTCTACATCAACTGACCTGGGGATGAGGGGTGGGTGGGAAACCAATTACCCCCTCCCTCCTATTTTAAAAATAAAATTTTATTGATGCTTTTTTATTCCTTTCCTAATATTACCTCATCCCATCAAAGTCTTCCTTGGAACATTAAAAAAAAAGCTAAGCAAAACCAACCCATTTAGCAGCTATATTCAACAGCAGATTTACAGCCTGGATGACCAGGGTTATTCAGCAAGTTAATGGTAGAGCAGAAATTCAGGAACTCACTCCAACACATATTAATTAAGTGCAAACTATATGATCTACTCAGTTCAAGAGACTCCTGTGTCTGACAAATGGAATTGTTTTGGTTAGTTTACTTACAAAGGCTTTTTTAAAAAAAGATGCATGGAGATAGAAAGAATTTAGCTGTCTCAAGATGAACCTAAGCAGTCACCGATGTTTTAAATGTTTCTCTTTACCCCAGTGTCCTGAATCCCAGGGATGTGGTGTCCCAGGTATAAATAAAGACTGGACATTTGCTCTATGCAAGGTTCCTGCTGGAGCAGAGGAATCTGCCCCTTAGGGGTATGATGTGGGTGTGTTAGAGCTAATATAGGGATCCTGTCCACATGTATGCAGGACTTTGCTCAAGCTCATGACATCCAGGTATTGTCTACCCTCCACGGTGTTTTCTCCATCCTTGGTGAGAAAGTACCAGATACATTCCCCAGATGCAATGATATATGTCATCCAGGGCAAACAGTCCTGCCTCCCATACTGCATTTCCTCAGCATCCCACAGTTCAGGAGTTCAGTAAACTTCCTTAAAGGAATTTATATTCTACCAGTAGGACTCAATATGTATGCCAATAAGCATGGCATAAGGAAAATTAAGGGATAGGAGAACCCTGCTGCCTGGAGGAAAGGGGAGGGGCGAGGGGAGCCTCCTTGGAGCTAGTGGCACCAGAGCTAAACCTTGATGGAAAACTAGGACTCTGAAAGGTGGAAATGAGGAAAGAGTTCATTCTAGATATGTATTGTGCAAATGTAGGGAGATAAGATTTCAAGTTGAGGGAGATCTAGTAGTCCCGTTTAGCTGAAGCACAAAATTTATAAAAGGGAACACTATGAAATTAGTCTGAAAAGGCATGTGGTTGCCAGATTGCAGAGGGTATTGCTAGGCTAAGGAGTATGTATTTTATCTTACAGGCAATGAAGTGTGAGCCATTAAAGGTTTTTGAGCAAGGGAATGTATGATAAGACCTCATATTAGAACTCAGACGACCACTTTATCATGCTGCTTCCTGAAATCACTTTACATCAACTAAATCCAAGATTTATCAAAGGGGTATTTATATTTCACCCTAATCTAAAAGCTCATAGCTGTATAAGTGCCATCCAGTTAATACTTCTAAATTTCTTTTGGGAAGAAGGCATTTTGTGAAAAGGAAAACTAAAGCAGAGAGATGAGATGAGTCATTATCCAAGAGTGCAGAATGTCAGAGTCACGTGTGGGAGAACAGGACTTTGGTGCCCTGACACCTATTCCTTCTAGTAACTGTGTCCCTAGCTCCTTTTGCCATCTCTACCATCATCCTCCCTTTCTCCTTATCCCCCTCCCCCAATCCTAAACTGTTAAATGCTTGAAATTTCAGGGAAGTCAAGTGTCACCAAGGAATTAGGATTTAATAAACTTGACTGACCACACCAGCTTTGCAAAGCTGTTGTCATCCACTTAAAAATCAATAAAGCTAAAGCCATGTTAAGCCCCCTTGAAACAGGCCACTGCCTTAATGCATAAGCGATGCCTAAGGGTCTTCCATAAAGCCCTTCAAAATGAAGGAAATAACTATGCTCCTGCTCAATATCAGTGGTCTTCCCCTGAATTAATTCTGCATATTCAACATACACACACACACACACACACACACACACACACACACACACACACACACACACACACACACACACACACACACACACACACCCTAACTAGCCCAACTTTGTAGCTAAAACTCCAGGAATCTCCATTTTGACCCTTGATAGCAAACCCACAAAAGATCCTCATTCAAACTGTAAATTACCAAAACTGCTGGTTTCATTTAATATCATTTTTATTCTCATGTATAGATTTCAGTGTGGGTTTCATTTGTGGTTACCAAGTTTACAATAAATTAATTTTTACAAAGTGCCTCCTTTTGATACCACTATTAATTTGGCAGAATTGTGTTTATAATGAGGGGAAGGAAAGACTGTTTCTGAGGAGTCTACATAGGTGAAAACAATTTTCAATGATCATTCTTTCTCATGGCTGCCTTTCAAGAATTGAAAACGTCCTCTGGAGCAATAGTCATTACATATACTGCTATAAACCCATCAGAATGTTGGTTTTTCCTTTTTGGCATCTTTCTGTAACATAAATTTATTAGTGTACCATTAGGTTTAGGAATGGCTAAAGGTAAATAATCATGGGGATGTCGTTTTTTGTCCCATAACACTCTGTGAGATCAGACTAATACCCATCTTATCTAAGGATAAACTGAGGAGACCAGGAGGTTAAGAAGCTTGAGCAAAATCCAGGTCAAATGTCAAAAGTCAAATACTTAAAGCCAGGGTCAGAGATCTAGAAGTGATGACTGACGGGCAGAGGCCAAAGGTCTGGACTAGTTCTTTCATTTGACACTTCAAAGTACTTGACCATACCCTAATTTTGAATCTATAAACACATTTCCATTTAATTAGGACAATTTCACTCCTCCCCCATTTTCTTTTCTTCCCTATTTTCACAATTTATCACACTGTTTTCTAGCCTCCATGCAGAATTGGATTTAACATTTTGTTTCCGTATTTTCTGTGAATTGATCAAATTGATCAAAGAATTGATCAAAATCAATCAAAAATTGAATTTGATCAATGATCAAAAAATCATCCTTATTCTGTATAATCACATAGCAACATTTCTGATAGATAGGTTGTAACCAAATTCTTGTTATTCCAAATATAAAATCTCTGCCTATTAAAATAGTAAAATAGCATACTCTAGGATATAAAGCAATACCCATTGCTTCCTCAGGCATCCTGATTGACAATTGCAATGGATTTTTTGCCTGTTTCCTAATTGGTTTAGTGACACCAGAACTATGAAAATATATTTATATAGCACTTTAAGATTTGTAAAGCACTTTCCTCATAATAATCCCTAATAAGGGAGATACTATAGAGAGGCAATATAAGTATTATTATCTCCAGGTTACTGGGGTGTGGCCACTGGGCATGCTACAGCTCGTTGGAGCCACAGGAGATAATTGAGTGACACCAAAAGCGGATGAGGAACCCTGAAATGAGTTCAGCAAGCCCTCCCACCAGAGGTGCTAGTTCTCCCTGAGCACCCCAGACAGTATTTATAGCTCTTATAGATTATTTGGAGGAAGGATCTTTCTGACTCAGTTGCCAGTCATCTCTGATACTACCCCAGTCATGGGGACAGTGGTCCAATTGAACATGTCCTTCAGTAAGGGGCCAGAATATATGTCCTACATGGGGGGGGGGGGGCGGGGAGATCATCCCCAACCCAAAGTGAAATGCTCCAATCCAGGATATCAAGAGGTGAGAGACTCCCCTGTTATATGATAGATTTGAAGGGTTTGTTTTTTTTTTTTTTGAGGGGGGAGGGGAAGGATAGAGAAAGTAGCCTGGAAAAATAGGGGCTCTTTTTGCTTTTCTTTTGTATGAATCAATACCCTCCCCCCACTATCACCCACATACACTGTATGAAGGCCAGGTATATTACATTCCACCATTCCCCCAGGGTTCTCTAATACCCTTAAGGGAATTTAATAGTGTCCAGTCTCTCTGCTATTGGCTCAGCTCCACTGATTATGCTCTCTAAATTTTAGGGGTCCTTTCTACCCTAGATCCATATAACCACTTAATTATCACATAAAGGAAAAGCAAATGGAATTGCAACCTTACTGAACTGGACAAGAAGTAAGCTCAGTAAAGAAGTAGAAAAGAATGTCAACTCCTTTTGGATGTTAGGCTCAAGCTTTCTCCCGAGTAGTTCATTGTAGAGCATTCACTTTCACAAAAGGCAAGGTCTGCTTAGATGTGGAATAGCAATGTGAACATTTCTACTAGGCGATATCATTCTAGGTATATAAACTTTAGATTTCTCACATTAAACAATATCAATATTTATACAAGATTAAATAATATGCATTATGTATTATATTACACATTACATATATATTATATACATATGATATATGACAATATATTATATGATATATTTTATATTACATATATAAGATATGTATTATATATTATAATAAATAATAAGCATAAAACATAAGATATATATTGTATATTATAATAAATAATAAATTTAAAAAGCAACTAGTGAAAATTTTATAAAATTACATCAATGGAACTGACTTGTGAGAGGGCACACATTGGAAAAAAATTGACTACATAATTACAACCTTTTTTTTTTTTTTGCTAATTTCTCTAAGATCTTGAAGTCTAAAGTATCCAATCTTTAAAGTCACTGGCAGAGAATCTTTCCAGGAGATTCCCCTAAATGTAAAAGTTTCAATTTTATTCCAAGCAAAGTCCCACATTTAAGTGACTTCCCTGGGACCCCTGCCCCCCTTGCTACAGCTAGATATTTCATCCTTCCCCTAGGGTTCACTCATACCTTCTAGGGAATTTGGGACTATCTAATCTCTATCATTGGTTCAAGTCAACATTCATTATGTTTCCCCAATTTCCTCTTGCACGCCAGTTTCCACAGGAAGAACAAATATCATGAATGGTAGTTTTTTTAATCAGTCAACAAACATTTATTAAGTACCTTATTATTAAGGGAAAACCATTGCATGTTCTAGATGACTGACTTACAGAGGAACATTATGAACACAATTGGACTATATGGTTACTGAAATCCCTTTCAATTCTGAAATTCTAGGACTGTGACTTCCAGTAGCTTAAAAAAACCAAAAAAAAACCCTTCTTTCCTATTTTCAACACCTCTCACCATGATTACTGACACTCCATGTCCTTGAACAATAATAGTTTATATTTGTATCATGTTTTAACTTTACCATTCACTCCTCACAAATACTCTGTGAAGCAGGTAGAGCAAATATCATTTCCATTTTGCAGATGGAGAAAAGGACTCTTGAGAGGAGGTAATTTGCCCAAAGTTACACAGCTAATAAGTATTTGAAATCAAATTGAAAAGAAAGTCCCCCAACATATGTTTACATTACTCCATACTATCCTTTATCATATGCTCACCTGAAAGGATACCAGATTTTAAAAGAGTGTCCATGTTTTAGGTATATACAGGCAGCTGGCAGGACTGTGAATAGAGTGCTGGGGTACCCCAAAATCACAAAGACCCAAGTTCACATCTAGCCTCATATACTTATAAGCTCTATGACCTTGGCTAAGTCATTTGACATTTGCCTGCTTCTCTTTCCTCACCTACAGGTGAGGATAAATGAAGATAATACCTACCTTCAGGGTTGTTGTGAGGAACAAAAAAGATAATATTTGTAAAAACTCTTATCACAATGCCTGGCACATAGTAGGCACTATATAAATGCTAGTTATTATTATTATTGTTGTTGTTTTTGTTATCTTTTGAAGATACCACACCTGAGATTTCATAGGTGTACAGAACTCTACAGAGATGCTTCCTCTACTAATGCAGATCAAATAACTTCTACAATCTGTAAGAATTGCATGGAGGTTATGCCCAGGATAATAGCCCAGTATGTCTCCCGAGGCAGGCCTTGAACTCAGATCTTGCTAACTAGAGACCAACCCTCTATCCACTAAGCCAGGCTGCCCCTCCTGTGTGCCTAATGCAGTCTAGGCTTTATCTACAAATGGCCTAATCAGTCTTCACCAAGAGAAATATTTAGGACCTATTCAAAACCATTAGCATTGTTGGCTCTGACTTCAGATAAGCAGGATAAACAAACCCCAGCCTGTGTGGGAACTAGCCTTGCTGTCTTTCCCTGCTTTTCTAACCCTTCAAAGCCAAGTTTTCAAAAGTCTCAGAAGTACCTTCTGACTGATTTCATTGTTTTATTTATTGTCCTTATCTCATGGGCCAGATAATTTCACATTCCATAGCTAACAGAGAGATCTGTACCATGGGCCAGAGACTTTCCTCACCTAACACTGCAATTGATTTTGGAGGAGTATATAATATCCTTCCCATTTAGGCAAGGTCAATACAGAGGCATTTGCAGGTAGATTGTCCATTTGTAATCTCTGGTTTACACATATGGCTTGTAGCATCATCACCATTATCAGCAGCTGCAATATCATCACCTTCACCACCACCATTAAATATTTAGGGAATATAGGGGTGGCTAGGTGGTGCAGTGAATAGAGTCCTAGCCCTGGAGTCAGGAGGACCTGAGTTCAAATCCGGCATCAGACACTTGACACACTTACTATCCATGTGACCTTGGGCAAGTCACTTAACCCCAATTGCCCTCCAAAAAAAAAAGGCAAAAAAACTTATTTAGGGAATGCCTACTCAATTGTTTTAGAATCAATGAAGTATCTTAAAGGGGCCTCAAAGGATATCTAGTCAAACTTTTTTCCTTAATCCTGAAACCTAGTTCCAACATCCCTGACAAATGGTTATTTAGCTTTTATTTGAACACTATTCCATTTGAATACTGGTAATAGTATTAGTGATGGGGACTCACTGTCATACAAACAATCCACTTCATTGTTTTAGATAGTTATAATTGTTAGGGAGTTCTTTCTATTTTTTTTTTTAGGGAGTTCTTTCTTGTAAAAAAAAAACCTTAAATAATATTTTATTTTTTCCCAATTACATGTAAAAACAATTTTAACATTCTCTTTTTTCTTCAAATTTTGAGTTTTACATTCTGTCTTTCCTCCCCCCCTCCCACATTGAGAAGGCAAGTAAATTGACATAGGTTATACCTGTGTAGTCATACAAAACACATTTCCATGTAAGTCATTCTATGAAAGAAAACACAGGCCAAAAAAACTCCAAGAAAAATAAGGTAAATAAAAAGTATCTTGGATCTGCATTCAGTTTCTACCAATTCTTTCTCTGGAGATGGACAGTACCTTTCATCATAAGTCCTACAGAATTGTCTTAGATCATTGTATTGCTGAGAATAGCCAAGTAATTTAATACAGTGAGTCATCATACAATATTGTTGTTTCTGTGTACAATGTTATTCTGGTTCTGCTCATTTCACATTGCATCAGTTATGTAAGTCTTTCTATGCTTTTTTCTGAGAGTATCCTGTTCATCATTTCTTTTTCCATCACAACTATACAGAGCCACTTGTTCAGCCATTCTTCAATCAATGGCCATGCTCTCAATTTCCAATTCTTTGTCACCACTAAAAGAACTACTATAAATATTTTTTTTCCTATTTGGAATACAGACCTAGTAGTGGTATTGCTTGATCAATGGTTTTATAGTCCTTTGGACATAGTTCCAAATTGCTCTTCAGGACGGTTGAATAAGTATACACTTCAGCAATAGTACATTAGTATTTTAATTTTCCCACATCTCCTCCAACATTTGTCATTTTCCTTTTTTGTCATTTTAGCCAGTTTGACAGGAGTGAGGTAGTAGCTCAGAGTTGTTTTAATTTGCATTCTCTCATCAGTAGTGATTTAGAGCATTTTTTAAATATGACTATAGATAGCTTTGATTACTTTGTCTGAAAACTGCCTGTTCATATCCTTTGATCATTTATCAGTTGAGGAATAAGCTCTTATTTATAGAAATTTGACTTAATTTCCTATATGTTTGAGAAGTAAAGTCTATCAGAGAAACTCACTGTAAAATTTTTTTTCCCAATAATGATTACCAACTATGTATTTCCTTCCATCCTATGTTCCCCATTTCTCCTACTCTCTCTCCTTTTACACTGTCCATTGTCAAAGTGTTTTGCTTCTGACTTTTACCTCCCCCAAACTGTCTTCCCCTCTACCAGCTCCTCCCACCTCACCTCTTCTCTTATCTTTTTCCCTTCCTACTTTCCTGTTGGGTAGATAGATTTCTATACCCAACTGAATGTATATATTATTCCCTCTTTGGTCCAATTCTGATGAGAGTAAGGTTCATGTGCTCCCCTCCCTGCTTCCTCCATTCCCCCACCTCCACCCCCCACCCTCTTCCATTGTAAAATCTCTTCCAGGTTTCTTTTATGTCAGATATTCATCCCATTCTGTCTCTCCCTCTCCCTTTCTCCCAGTGCTTTCTTCTTTCCTATCCCTAAATGTATTTATTTATTTTAGATAATCATACCATCACATTCAACTCACACTTCTGCTTTCTGTCTATGTATATTCCTTCAAACTGCCCTAATAATGAGAAAGTTTTTAGCAGTTAAAAATATAATTTTTCCTATGTAGGAATATAAACAGTTCAACCTTATTGAATCCCTTATGATTTCTTTTTTCTATTTACCTTTTTATGCTTCTTTTGCATCTTGTATTTGAAATTTGGATTTTCTAATCAGCTTTAGTCTTTTCATTGGGAAGGCTTGAAAGTTCTCTGTTTCATTGAATATCCATTTTCCCCCCTGAAGGATTATACTCATTTTTGCTATGTAGGTGATTCTTGGTTATTATCCTACCTCTTTTACCCTCTGGAATATCATATTCCAAGCCCTCTGATCCTTTAATGAGGAAGTTGCTAAATCATGTGTTATCCTGATTGTGACTCCATGATATTTGAATTGCTTCTTTTTGGCTGCTTGCAATATTTTTTCCTTCATCTGGGTGTGGGGTTCTAGAATTTAGTTATAATATTCCTGGGAATTTTCATTTTGGGATCTCTTTCAGGAGGTGATTGGTGGATTCTTTCAGTTTCTATTTTCTTCTCTAGTTCTAGAATATCAAGGCAGTTTTCCTTGATAATTTCTTGAAAGATGATGTCTAGGCTCTTGTGATGGTAATGTAATTTGACCCCTTTGTATTGTCAAGTAAGCAGGTACTTAGCACTTAGTAACTGATCAAACCTCTGTTGGAGAAATAGAAGGTTTGAACTCCTGTCTCCTGTTGCTGATGTAACAGGAAGAGGTTGGCTAAAACAGGAAGCTAATGCTGTGTGTATATAAGGAAAAGCTCTAGGAAGGGACAGTCAGAATTTCTTGGGATCAGTATCTGGAGGCACAGCAGCTACAAAAGTGAAATCAGAATTGAGAACTGAGTCAGAATTTCCTGAGAACTTGTGGTGGTGGAGCTTCTTCTGAAGAGGAGCCCAGGAGCCTAGGAGGCCAGGAGCCCAGGAGCACCCACCTCCTCCCTAGGCTAGATAAGATGATTCTAATTTTTTGAACAAGCTGCAGAAGACTGGGGAAGCATGACCTGGATGCTAAGACTTTGTCTGTTTGTGTCTTGGTTGAGCCTTAGATTCCTGGGAACAGAAATTGTGAAGAATTTGAGCAGGACTAGACCCTGTGAACTTTAGTGTGGAGCAGGATTTACATGGAGAGCTGGACAAGGAACTGGAAGATGTCTGCCTTTGAATCCAGGTGATTGTTAGGTGGATTCAGGTAGGAGTTGCCTGCCTCCAGTCAAGATGAAAAGACCTCTCAGTGGGTACTGAGTAGTGATGAAATTGTAGTTTACTAGTGACTTAGGGGTGGAGGGTCTGTACATTTTCTAATGATTGTGCTTAGTGATTAATGATACTTATTAACTGATTGCTGAATAAGTGACTGATTGAGTTAACTTTATGTGCCCCATGAGTGGAAGACTTTGACTATTGTACTTTGAGATGATTGCTCTTTGTTCAAAACTTTGTGGCCACTATGGTGGAAACTATGTGGCCATTTTAATGATAAGCTGTTGTGAATACTATATTGTGATTTTCTGTGATAAGTTGTAATATTGTGAATGCTGTACCTTGATTTTCTATGAGTCTTTTACTTTGATTTGTTATGGAATAAATAGAGTGTTCACTATATTGTGTAACCAGAATCTTAAAAGCTGTTCACAGTAGCATCCTTCTGGAAAGCTGCTCGTTCATGGTGTTACAGCTGTTTTTGATCATGACTTTCAGGTAGTCCAATAATTCTTAAAGTATCTCTCTTGAATTTACTTTCCAGGTCAGTTATTTTTCTAATAAGATATTTCGCATTTTCTTCTATTTTTTCATTCTTTTGATTTTGGTTTTTTCTTGAAGTTTCATAAAGTCATTAGCTTTCACTTGCCCAATTCTAACTTCTAAGGAATTATTTTCTTCAGGGACCTTTTGTATCTCCTTTTCCATTTGGCCAATTATAGTTTTTAAAGGAGTTCTTCAGTGAATTTTGGTATATCTTTTTCCATTTGGTCAATTCTACTTTTCAAGGCATTTTTCTCTTCTTTGGATTTTTTATGCCTCTTTTACTATTTGGCCTATTCTATTTTTTAAGGTGTTATTTTCTTCAGTATTTTTTTGTGCTTCCAATACCAAGCTGTTGACTCTTTTTTTTCATGATTTTCTTGCACCACTCATTTCCCTTTTCAATTTTTCCTTGACCTCTCTTACTTGATTTTTAAAGTCCTTTTTGAGCCCATACATGTCCTGAGGCCAATTCATATTTTTCCTTGAGACTTTGGATGCAGGAATTTTGACTTTGCTGTCTTCTGAGTATGTGTTTTGATCTTCTTTGCCACCATAGTAACTTTCTATGTTCAGATTTTTTTCTGCTGCTTGATCATTGTTTTGGCTCTTCCAAGGTGGTATGATGTAAGGAGAGATGTGTTTACTATTCTCCTATACTGTGTACTGGTTTGTGAAGTGACTACAAGCACTCTTTTCAACCCTGGAACTGTGACCAGGAACCCTGCTCCCCTGCAGCTGCAAACTGCTTTGCTAGTGCTTTTCTTCACACTGGGACTAAGACCCAGGACTGTGACCCAGATCCAAGTATAGGCAATACAACAGAGTCCTGTCCCTGGTGCCTTGTTGTCTGATCCCCTTACCATTTATGGGCTGAGAGGTATGGAGAACCCCAGTACTTCCACTGATTCAGTCTCCCTGAGTCCTGTTATAGTTTGCTGGGGCCAGGTCTGCACTGGAGTGGCCTGCATTGGACTGTAATCCTCTCTTACTCTGGTGCAACAGAACTTTCCTGCTGACCTTTTAAGTTGTGGGCTGAAAAATTGTTTCAGTTTGTCTTTTTGTGGGTTTTGCCACAATTTATTTTTTGTTTAGAATTTGTTTAGAGTCATTATTTTTTTTTTAAGCAATCAGGGTTAAGTAACTTGCTCAAGGTTACATGGCCAGGTGTTTCTGGGTGGGTGCTAAGTGTCTGAGCCCGGATTTGATCCCCAGGTCATCCCGACACTGGAGCCAGTGCTCTTACTCGCTGTGCTACCTGGCCGCCCCTAGAGTCATTATTTAAAAGTATTTGGAGGAGTTTGGGGATAGCTCAGGTGAGTCCCTGCTTTTACTCTGCCATCTTGGCTCTGCTTCCAGTTCTTTCTTAAGCTGACCCAACATGTGATTGACTCTCTCTACTTTTTACCAAATTCTGATTGATCAGAGTAGATCTCATACTGCTTCCACATGACCATTGTCTAAATACTTGCAAATGCTTCCCTCCTATCATTTATATCTTTCTTCAGGCTTCTTCAAGAGATCCTCAAATGGCATCTTTTTGAGTCTCCTCACCATCTTTGTTGCTTTCCTCTGGAAGTATTCCTTTTTGCCAATGGCTTTTATAAAATGTATAAATGTAGCTCCCAGAACTGAATATCTAGGACTTAGCAGTGTGTGGCACATAGCAAACACTCAGCAAATGCTTGTTGACTGAAGAAAATATGTGTTCTGACCAAGGCAAAGGACCATGTAGGAACATAATGGCCTCTCCAAGTATTTAAATGAAGATATTCCAAGGAACTCAAAACCTGAGTCACCCTATCAGAGTAAGACCTGCAGTAACAGGGAAGCCTCCTTTCCCAGTAGGGAGTTTAAATATTCACTAGCTTCTAATTCTTCAGGCATTTCCACCGGTACCCCCTGCCTAAAATGTCTGCTCCTGTTTGACCCAGATAAAACCCACCCACTTCACCGGAATTTGGGTCCTAACTCCATTCAGGGCCCCAGTGGACTTCCATATGTTCTTCCTCCTTGACTACCTGTCCATTGTGAGAGTGCCTTCTCTCAGTAAAGTTTATTTCCATCATGTTTACTGCTCCAATTTTGTGCTGAGTTTTGTCCCATGGTGACCTGCTTATCAGTCATTGCAAGTCTACTCTTTAGAAGTATGAGTCAGGGTGGCTAGGTGGCACAGTGAATAGAGCACTGATCCTGGAGTCAGGAGGACCTGAGTTCAAATCCGGCCTCAGACACTTAACAGAAAAAACTAGCTGTGTGACCTTGGGCAAGTCACTTAACCCCAATTACCCTACCTTCCCCCCTCCCCTCCCAAAAAAGAAACAAAAGAACTATGAATCACTGTGATTAATGAACTCAGTCGTTGCACCTTTATCTCAAGACTTTGACCTACAGAATATAGAAGGCAAGGGCTGGATGGAGAAGAACCTCATGCGCCTGCATCAGTGCTTGCCTCTTCCCTGACACCGGGGCTGTGACTAGAGACCCTACCCCAAACTGTATGTTTCTTAACCCTTTTTCCTTGGCAGATAAGGGAGGTTGCCACCTTTCTCTGCACTGCACCTTAGTATTCTGAATCTCCCTAAGACTACATTTAGATAGACAATGACCCCTTTGTCTGGGATACTACAATTCCCCGACTGTAAATTGCATTAATTTTGTTTTGTTTTTTGGCTTCTCACACTGCTGACTCCCATTGAGAGTATAATCCACTGGAGTTCTTTCCAATGCTAACCGTATAGGACCCCGCCACTCATCTGTATTCATCTTCAATCTTGTGTCCTTGACTATCTTTTGCACACGTCATTTTAAAATCTGTGCTCATAGATAGCCATGTCAGTCTTTTTAGATAACTATAGTTTTTCTTCTTCATTGGAATAATTCCTAATTGGACTTTGGAATTTGATTCTTGAGATATTCACTTGCTCCTTGAGTCAACTTCCCTCTTAAAGTCTCAAACCACAGGATCTGGCTCACATTATCTTCGAATTCTGAAATTTCTCCTTGTGTCTAAGAAGTGTTTATTTCTCTGTACTTCATCTATCACAATTTCAAAGACAAAAGAGTTCATGAATGATCAACATTGAATAACAAAAAATTATCAACTGCTCTTTCTACTTTTTTTTTTTTTGCAGGGCAATTGGGGTTAAGTGACTGGCCCAAGGTCACATGGCTAGTTTTTGTGTTAAGTGTCTGAGGCCATATTTGAACTCGGGTCCTGTGATCTATTCACTGTGCCACCTAGCCACCCCTTGCTTTTTCTACTTTTGAGAGAGAGAGAGAGAGGGAGAGAGACAGAGAGAGAAAAAGAGAGACAGAGACAGAGAGAGAGAGAGAGAGAGAGAGAGAGAGAGAAGTGGGAGGGGAGGAAGGAGGCCAGGGGAGGGGAGGAGAGGGGAAGACAGCACTAGAAAATAATTTAACAGATAATTGGATAGGTGGAATCCTTCATTACAACTGTGTTCTGCCTTTTTGCCAGTTTTACAATCTGTACTGGAAACTCATCATCAATTTCTTCCTTTTGTCAGGTCTCTAGAATATACTCCTACCATGATACCTTGCCTGTTAGTTTTGTTTTTTATTCTTATTCACACGCCAAGCTTCTTCCTTAAGTTTCAAAGATTGCTGCTGCACAGGTGTACATCTTTATATATAATCCTGCCCCATCATCCTTTCTTACTAAACTAATGCTGTTGAATCCCATTTTTGTCATAGTATTCCATTTTGACTTCCAAATTCCTTGTATTTCTATGCATTGATACCAAGTTTATGTAATTTATCCTTCTTACTCTGTGAATTTACATACAGACAACCCTTAGTTATTTTCTCTTTTGAGTATTCCAAAGCCTTCATTACTGTTCTTTCCAGGTTATACCCATAGCTTTTTATGATATATGATTTAGTTATTATGCCCAGGCACCTTTAATTCTTCCCCTTCTACATCTAGTTTAAGACCTTCTTGAGTGACTTACCAAGTCTCCAAGCAAATAACATCTTCCTATTAAAAATGAGACATACTCTGTACCTGTGTAGGACACTTCCAAAGACTTTGTGAATGCAGATGATATAAGAATTCGCCCTGCCCTCAGGGGATTTAAATATACTTGAAAAGATTGGACACAGAAATACAATGGCAAATGTTAAAAGGTATCTGAACACATGTAAAAGAACATACGAACACATAATCTGAGATACTTTAGAAGTGCCTACCATGTGGTTCAATTCATTGTTCCCATCTGGCAGTGACCATATTTTAGATATAATGAATACCATGAAGGCAAATTTGCCATATTAGATGGTAGATGTCTGAAATAGTAGTGACATTGATATGGATAGAAATTTTCTCCATTATATAAGATCCATAGTTTTAGAGTTAGATGGAAACTAAGAGGGCATCTAGTCTAGCCTCCTCATTTTAAGAAACTGAGTCCCAGAGCACTATTGCCCAAAGGTACACAGGTAATAAGTTTCAGAGTTGGAATTGGAACCATGGTCTTCTGACTCCAAATCCAAGGTTCTTTCCACAGCATCAATATTATGTGTCTTTAAAAAGGTAGTTATTGGGGGCTGCTAGGTAGCACAGTGAATAGAGCACTGGCCCTGGAATCATAAGGACCTGAGTTCAAATCCAGCCTCAGACACTTAACACTTACTAGCTAGCTGTGTGACCTTGGACAAGGCACTTAACCTCAACTGCCCCTCCAAAAAGCAAAAAAAAAAAAAAACAAGCAAAAAACCAAACCAACCCAAAAAAACAACTTGCCACACTTAAAAGTAAAATAGGTATTAAAAAAAAAAAGGTAGTATGCTAGTGTAGAAAGAACCTTGGATTTGAAGACAGAAGACCTGGTCTTACTATCTATTTGATCTTGAGGAAGTTATTTAACATCTCAATTTCTTCATCTTTAAAATAGAGGTTGTTATTGTTTAGTTGTTTTCAACTAAACTTTTAGCTGTTTTAATTGTTCAGTGTAATTGTTTTCAGGTACTGGCATAGTTTGTTATTTCCTTCTCCAGCTCATTTTACAGATGAGGAAACTGAGGCAAACAGGGGTAAGTGACTTGCCTAAGTTCGCACAGCCAGTAAGTTTCTGAGGCCAGATGTGAACTTAGGTTTTCCTGATTTCATGCCTGGCACTCTATCTACTGTGCCACCTAGTTGCCCAAAACAGGATTGTTGAGAAAGTAACATGAGATAATATATTTTAAAAAACCACTTTGCAAACGCTAACATTCTATTAAATGTCAGTTTTTAAATGATTATTTTAATTTTGTTCTTTATATAGAATATGTTTCTTAGGTTGCCAAAGAATTTATCACTTACTGGCCAACCAGCTGAAGACAAACTTCCTCGTATTTAGTGATGTTAATCCTTGAATAATAGGTTCAGTCTGTTTCTAGGGCTATGTTAGAAGCCTTTCTAGCTAGTTGCCACCTGCTAGAGTTTGTACTTAAAAGACAAGAACCCTGGGTCATATCCATGCCATGATGAGGCACTGGAATACTCTGACCCCAAAACCATCTTCTAAACTTCGATAGTCTTCTAGTGGTGCCATATGATTGTGAACTATAGCATATCATGAGCTATGAAGACTCAAAATTGTGACTGACCCAAAGGGCAATGGAGAATATATGGAAAGTACAAATAGGTTGTAGCACATTTTACCACTGAAGACCTGAACACAAGAAGTAGTATACAAGATAGGAACAAGGGAATATATGACTGGAAATGGAGGTAGGTTGGTCATTCAACAAAAGTAAGGGATAAAAGAGAGAGAGCCCAAGTGCTGTCTCAGTGAAATGTTAAAACAAACAAAAAAATACTCCGGGGTAATGCCTTCAGACCCTGGATACATCCATCATGGAGAACTAAAGGGAGGCCATGGACAAACATAACACAAAGTGAGAAAATTTGGATGTTTGTAATATGTATTTGTAGGAGACACAAACAAATCTGTGAGATCTCGGGTTTATTGATCATTAATTATTATAATACTTATAATCAATTATAATAATTAATTAATATTACTATTAAGTCATCTTTATATAGTGTTTTTGAGCTAAAAATTTTTTTCTCACAACACTGAGATAGTAATTAGATATTATTTCATTATTTGTTTTTGTTTTCTAGGGACATTATCATCATTATCATCTTCATCAATATTTATATAGCATTTTAAAGTTTGCAAAGAACTTTAATATACAAATGTATATTATCACATATGTAATTATTAAATATTAATGATATGCATTGTGATCAGTGAATATGAATATATCATCTCAAAGCCTATATGCCATTTGAGTATGGCAGGTTGTAACAAGCTGGAAAATCTTCTAGCATGCCCCTGGCAGCTGACTGAACTTTCTTATAAAGATGGACATCTGTTTACAACCACCCTGTGAAGTATGGCTGTTACTATACCCTTTCTATAGATGAGGAACCTGAGGCTAAAGGGAGGTTAAGTGGGTTTCAATGGGTGGGTGAGTGGGGCAGTCACATAGTTTATAAGTGTTTGAGGCAGGATTCAAACTCAGACCCTTCTGATACCAAGTCTCTATCCTCTGTTTTTCACAGTGCCAAATACCTAATAGATGCTTACTAATTGTTTGCTGATTGATTGGTTGGCTTCGGGATTTCTTGAGTGAAAGTGTTATCATTTCCATTGCTTAACTTAGTGTCTTGTACACAGTAGGCACTTAATAGATGTTTATTGATTGATGTTGCAAATGGGGCTCTGCAAGATTAAGAGATTTGCTAAAATCTGCATAGGACTAAGTAGAAGAGCCCCAAGTCTTAACTTCTGACTTCCGAGTTCAGGATTCTTGTATCTGTACTGACCAGAAAGAGAGAGTTTGGTGTAATAAGCATTACACTGGGAGTTAGGACACCTCTCTTATAAGCCTGGCATGAGGGCTATGCTGGAGCTAGCTCAGAAAAACCCCAGATCAATTTTCAGTGTGAGCATTTATACCTCAGAAATTGGCAAAGTTATATATCAAGTTATATATATATATATATATATATATATATATATATATATATCTCAATATCAAAGTTATATATATATACATATATCAAAGTTATATATATATTATAATCAATTTGTTTATTGATTTATTGATTTTCTTTATTTTTTTTTAAGCAATTGGGGTTAAGTAACTTGCTCAAAATTACACAGCCAGTTATTTCTGGGTGTGGTGCTAAGTATCTGAGCCCAGATTCAATCTCCCAGGTCATCCTGACACTGGAACCGGCGCTCGCTGAGCCACCTGGCCACCCCTAAGAAATTGGGCTTAAGTAACTTGCTCAAGGTTACGTGGCCAGGTGTTTCTGGATGGATGCTAAGTGTCTGAGCCTGGATTCGATCCCCCAGGTCATCCCAACACTGGGGCCGATGCTCTTACTCGCTGTGCTACCTGGCCATCCCGATTTGTTGATTTTCTAAACTTAAGAAAGTGATGGAGAAAATGTCAGTAATGCAGATGAGACTTAAAAGTGTGTCCTGCTTACATTTCTGGAGAGTTTACATCCCTGCCTGTCTTCCTCATTAATTAGCTCTTGGGTGAGATCCTTTTCTTCTCTGGGCCTTAGTGTTCTAATCTACAAAGTCAGAGGGTTGAATTAGGTGACCTACGAGGTATGGACAGCCAATTGGCACAGTGCTCGTCTTGGAATCAGGAAGACTCATCTTCATGAGTTCAAATGTGGCCTCAAGATTTACTAGACGTGTGACCCCGGGGCAAATCTGTTAATCCCATTTGTCTCAGTTTCCTCATCTGTAAAAATGAGCTAGAGAAGGAAATTGTAAACTATTCCAGTATTGTTGCCAAGAAAACACCAAAGAAAACACAAAAAGTTGGACACAGCTGAAACGACTGAACAACAGTAAGGTGCCTTTTCTCTAAAATCTATGAAGGGCACCTCTGTATTCAGGACAAAAGTAGGAGAGGCAAGAGAGAAACCTGAATTAATGAACTGACTTTGTTCTTCTTTCCTGACTGAGACTCACGACTCCTTAGATCACTGAATGTTGACAGATGAATGTTGTAAGAAAGACTTCAAACAATATCTGTGTCATCAAAGAGAGAGAGATAAATGCTTTAAATTTAGCTCAGTCATTGAGGATGAAAAGAATTTGAAAAGTCATAACTTGCAGCATCAAATGAAAGTGCTTGTTTTCTAGTCATTTATGTACACATGAGTTAGAATGGCCAAGATCAGACAATTACTTTCTCCATTCCTTTCACCTAGGCTTGTATTCCAATCTATTTTCCATGCTTTGGGGATTCCTAATAACTTTAGGTAAGTCAAAGGGACAAAAAATTTAGATTGGAATTAAAATAGGGTATTGTATATTCACAGAAAGTACCATACCTCTTTATTAAAACCTTTCCTCATTAGTAATAACAATAGCTGACATTTGCATAGGTCATCAAGATTTACAAAGTGCTTTAGGAATATAATTCTTGTCTCATGCAGCTCTAAGCAGTATAGTTTTAAAACCACGTGGAGAGAGGGAAAAAGATCATCTAAGCGTGGCCTCTCTGTCTCCTTATATAGCAGGTAGTAAATGATCTCCACCATCTGGATGGAAAGCCCATGCCTAACCCACATGCCTTCATGAGCTAGTCCTGAGGAGTTTGGACCCAGTCTGAGTAAAATGCCTTCTTGGCATCTCCTCCAGGTTTTGGCAACAGCCATACTGAAGGGTGAACACCCACAGAGGGCATGTTGTATGCTTAATTGTGGTAAAACTGAGAGACAGAGTGTGTCCGATTGGCATCTTCTTCAGGATGAGCAAATGCCTAAAGGGCATCCACTGCACGTTTTTTTCCAGGAGGCAGCATTAATTGGTAGTCATGACAGCTGAGTTTGAATCCCAGCTCTGCCACTTCTTGTGTGTCCCTGGGCAAGTTACTTCTCTCTTGGGCCTTAGTTTTCTCATCTATAAAACAAAGGGGTTGGACTAGGTGATCTCTAAGATCTCATTTCTCAAGATATATAATCCTGTGAAATAGGAAGAGACCAAGGCAAACTGCAACTTCTGTTCTTTCCCAAGTCCCTACTGAACTCACAAATATCCTTTAGGATAGGGAAGGGAGGGGAACAAGTGTCTGTTAGGCACTTATATGTATCAGGCACTATTCTAATAACTTTACAAATACTATCTCCTTTAATCCTCACAACAACCCTGGGTGGTAGGTGCTGTTATTATTTCCATTTTATATATTGGAAAACTGAGGCAGAGAGTGATTAAGTGACTTGCCCAGGATCACACAATTAGGAAGTAAGATCAGATTTGAACTCAAGTCTTACTGACTCCAGTCCCAGCACTCTATCCACTGTGCCACCTGGCTGCCTAGCCAAGGACTTCCATATCCTTTTTAAAATTCCTGATGAAGAACCTACTTCTGAGTCCATTCCCTTTGTTCCATGAGTGATAAACTAATTGATATGAGAAGCAGTCAGAGGTCCCTGCCAGTGACAATACACACAACAGAAAACCACAGGCTTCATTCAAGGAAGAGCCAAGATACCATTCAGCTCATCCATAAAAACTGGCCCTCCTGGAAGGATGAGTTGGATCTAAGTTGGAAACTGTCATTTAGTCTCCACTCCTTTCCACTCCATTCTAAGAGAGAAAAACATTGGGGAACTAAATAAACCAAGTTCTGTTTTCCCTAGGATTCTTGGGTTCTAGGTGGTCTAGATATTTTGTGGGGCCTGAGTGGGTCTAGGAGAAGCTACAGGCACACAGATGAACAGTGTATGTTTCACCATTTATTGCTAGGGCTATACTCTTTGAAGTAGCATACCCCCTTTAAGTATTAATCTCAAGGAAGTAAAAGTCTGAGAGAAAGAGCCATTATTCATAGAAGCACATTTTGTGATATTTAAAAACTAGATACTAAGTGGGAAATGGTTGAATAAATTGTGGTATATATAATGTATTTAACACTATTATATAAGCTCACTGTAAGTAGGGATTATTTCATTCTTTGTATATAAATCTCCAGTGTCTAACACAGTACCTGGTTCATAGGAGGTGCTTAATAAGTATTTGTAGATTGATGGATTGTAAGAAACAGAAAATGTGAAGAGTTCAGAGAAACATGGTAAGATTTGTATGAATTGATGCAGAATGAAGAAAGCAGACCAGGAGAATAGCATACACAATGACTACAATACTAGAAACAGAAACAAGTAAAAGGTAACTAAATTCAGATCAATCACGATGGCCAATCTTGGTTCTGAAGAATAGATGACAAAACATCTATCATTCCTCTTGGTAGACAGGTATGTGAATATAGATGTCAAATATTAGATTCACTGCCAGCGTCTTTTATAAGTTGATTTGGCTTAACTGTTTTTCTTTATTACAAGGAGTTATCCAATGGGAGAGCATATTGGGTAATTGTGGTGTAAAAAAATGGCATCAATAAAACATTAAAATATAAATTATCATTAAACCAAGGCAATAAAATATTTGTTGCTTTTCTTTTGGCAAAGAGAAAGCCTTAAGAGATGCCTGAATAATTGAAATCATTATTTTATCAGTACTATTATCAGGTATAAGCATCAAACATGATTGATTTGTTTTCTAAATTCCTCATTTATTCTTCTTTCTGAACAGGTGATCTGTAGTATATCTGTCACACAATATTGTTTTTGTTTATGATTCCATTAATATTTGCAGAAATGTCTACATAATTCTCCCACTATGGCTCCTGGATTTCTTGACAGGAGTTGGTTGTCTCATCCTGTCCCTTAACCCTCCTCTTCTTTGGTTTTGCCCTTCAAGCTTTACCCTTCCAGAGCTATATCCCAGTCATTACTCTAATCCTACCTACTCCCTCAGTAATAATTTTAAGGTCAAATTTGCCTCCTTGTGTTTGGAGATCCAACAATCTTTCTTGTTAGCTAAATTTTGTTCACTTATATGCAGATTTCTGAGGCCATGGATCTTATTATTTGATCTTTTTTTTTTTCTGGTCTACTTCTATTAGTGAACTTCAAGTTATTCACCCATAAGAATCTTATCTTGGATTCAAATCCCTGTTGTGGTTGCTATAGTTTTGGAACTTCAAGTTATATTGGCAACCCAAGACCTTAAGAGTTTCTCAGACCTGCCAGTTATGGATATCTTAGTTTAAAATTAAGACTTTTTTTTCTGCACAGCTTGCTGCTGAAATAGTTAAAGGTTTCATCTTCCTTGGCATCCTTTTCTTCCTTCTTACTGGCAGAAGATGGAAGGAAAGAATACTCTCCTTTGAGTAGTCTCTGAACTCTCTGAAGCAAGAAAAACATCTCCTGACTGACTATTTTCTCTCAATTATGATGATTCTTTGCCAGCCTGCCTTGACCTGTTTTTATTTATTCCTTTCCATTAGATATTTGCCTTACTTTGCCATACAATGAAATCCCACGAGTTGGAATTGGGTGTAGCCAGCTTTGAAACCATTTGCTTCTTAAACTATCCTTGACACAAACCCTTTTAAAAGACGTTTTTTTTAAAAGTCTGTAATTCTTTGCCCAGAACATTTTAAAACAACATTGAAACAAGTTTGTTTTTTACCATGGCCTAATACTGCTTTCATCAGTCAGGAAGTGTGCCTCTATTTTATATAATCCCTTCCAAACCCCAGGTCCATCAAGTTTCCTGGCATTTTCTGGTCTTTCTCACGGAAAATTAATTGATTGGAGGAGGAACATTCTATTCAGGAGAAAAAGACAGGTTGGCCAGGAAAGAGGGTACATGTGCCTGTTTTTTAGAAGAGGGGAACACCTTTCTTACTTCACTGAATACATACAGCTTGGGTTCATGATGAGTTGATAATTCCTGTGCATATTTAATTAAATAATTATAGCTCTTTAAGAGTTTAGAGGGTGTAACCCAGGCAAGAGACAATCTCAGGGAAATGAATCATATTAATTACTCATCTAAATAATTAGAACACCACAGGTTGTGGCTATATTCCCATGACTCCCTACATTTACTCTTGTTTTTCCTGGCTCTCCCTCTGTTGTGACCAGAGTGTGTAATAACTGAGGGAAAACCTGGATTTATCTAAGCACTTTACTGACCCACATAGCTCAGGCTAGCAGCTGTAGAGATTAATTTTATAGTGCCCAAGTTGCTAAAATTCCAGCTGTGGGAAATGCATCAAGGGAATGCCTGGAACAACCTGGTTACCTTACAAGGCAGAGAGTCTTTTGACTATATCAAAATACTTTTGACTTTGTCCTCCAATGGAGGAAGTATATGTGCCTTTTGGCTTCATGGATGATGGGTCTCAGAGAATGACAATGAACCATTTGGCTTTAGACTATTATGGAATGAATTGTTGTGGGAGAAGCCATATTCCCTTTAAGCTGATCTTTAAAGTGGAATCTTTAATGTAGGGGTTCCCTGATTAATCTCCTATATCACTTCTAGAAAATATAGGAGTGCATGTTCGATAAGGCTGTGCCTTATCTCTTTCTAAAACATTATGTTCATAGGTGCTATTCCCTCTTCCTTTCCTGAGCAGGGGATCAAATCTAATTTTCAAGGTGAATCTGTCCACGTTTGGAGGTGACCATGTAAATCTGAGAGGTCTGGAAATCCAGGGTACAATGAGTGGAGATGATTGGAAACCAGGGTAATTTCTTCATCAGAGAAGAAGACTGGCAGAAGCAGGGTGACTGGGAGATGTTTGTTTGTTGTTAAAACACAGGCTTTTTTAAAAATTGTTTTTTCAGTTCCAAATTCTCTCCCTTCTAGCCTCCTCCTCCATCCAAAGAGAAGGCAAAAAAACCAAAACCTATTACAAATATGTATGATCATGCAAAACAAATTTCCACATTAGCCATGTTCTCTCCCTTTCTCTAAAAAAGAAAGAAAAAATACACTTCAGTCTATACTCTCAGTTCATTTTTTTTTTTTTTTACATAGAGGTTTGGCATGCTTTATTGCATTTTGGAACTGTGGCAGGTTATTGTGTTGATCAGTTACTCAGTATTTTATTATATTTATCTATTGTTATATTAAAATTTTATTTAGTATTTTATTTTTCTCCAGTTACATTTAAAAAACTTTGAGTCCCAAATTCTCTCCCTTCCTCCCTCTCCAACTCCCCTCATTGAGAAGACAAGCAGTTGGATATAGGTTATACATGTGTAGTCAAGTGAAACACTTCCATAATAGTCACGTTGTAAAAGAAAAAATAGATAAAATAAAAAAAATCTCAAGAAAAATAAAGTTAAAAATATGCTTCAACCTGCATTCAGACACCATCAGTTCTTTGTTTGGAGATGGATAGCATTTTTCATCATAAATCCTTCAGTGTTGTCTTAGATCATTGTATTGCTGAGAATAGCTAAGTCACTCACAGCTGATCATTCTACAATATTGAAGTTACTTTGTACGCAATATATTTCACTTTGTATCAGTTCATATAAGTTCAGGTTTCTCTGAGAGCATCCTGCTCATCATTTCCTATAGTACAATAGTATTCCATCATCATCACATACTATAATTTGTTCAGCCATTCCCCAATTGATGGGCATCTTCTCAATGTCTAGTTCTTTGCCCCCAGAAAAGAGTTGCTATAAATATTTTTGTACATATAGGTCCTTTTCCTTTTTTTTTTTTTAATTTCTTTTGGGATACAGGCCTAGTAGTGGTATTGTTAGCTCAAAGGGTATATAGTTTTATAGCCCTTTGGACACAGTATCAAATTGCTCTACAGAATAATTGAATAAGTTCACAATTCCACAGACAGTGCATTGATATCTCATTTTCCCCCACATCCCCTCCAACATTTGTCATTTACCTTTGATGTCCTATTTGCCAATCTACTATGTATGAGGTAGTACTTCAGAATTGTTTTAATCTGCATTTCTGTAATCAATAGTGAATTAGAGTATTTTTCATATTGCTATAAATAGCTTTGATTACTTCACCTGAAAACTGATCATATCTTTTGGTCATTTATCAATTGGGGAATGACTCTCATTTTTAGAAAATTGACTCAGTTCCCTATGTTTGAGAAATAAGGTCTTTATCAGAGAAACTTGCTTCCAATTTTTTTTTCATAGTTACTATTGATAACTATATTTCCCTCCATCCTATTCTCCTTCCCCTGTTTATTCTATTCTTCTTTCATCCTGTCCCTCCTCAGAAGTATTTGCTTGTGATTACTCCCTCCCCTAATTTGCCCTCTCTTCTATCATCCCCCCCCCCTTCTCTTATCCTTTCTCCCCTTACTTTCCTGTAGGGTAAAATAGATTTCTATTCTCAATTGAGTGGGTATGTTATTCCCTCATTGAGCCAGTTCTGATGAGAGTAAACTTCATTCACTCTCACTCACCTACCCCCTCTTCCCCTCCACTGTAAAAGTTTTTTCTTTTGTCTTTTATGTGAGATAATCTACCCCCATTCTACCTCTCCCTTACTCCTTCTCCTAGTACATTCCTTTCTCTCACCCCTTAATTTTATTTTTTATATATCAACTTTTCATACTCAACTTACACCTGTGCCCTCTGTCTTCATATATTCCTCCCAACTCTAATATTGAGAAAGGTCTTATGAGTTGCAAATATCATCTTCCCATATAGAAATGTAAACAGTTGAACTTTAAGTCTCTTATGATTTCTCTTTTTACTTTTTCATGCTTCTCTTGAGTCTTGTATTTAAAAATCAAATTTTCTATTCAGCTCTGGTCTTTTCTCAAGAATGCTTGAAATTCCTCTATCTCATTCAATGTTTATTCCTCCCCCCCCAATAGATTATACTCAGTTTTGCTGGGTAGGTTTACTAAGCATTTTGAAGTAGATTATTTTACAATGTTGCTATTAACTGTGTAGATTGTTCTCTTTGTTCTGCTCACTTGACTTTGCATTAGTTCGTAGAAATCTTCCCAGGTTTTTCTGAAAAACTCTTCATCATTCCTTATAGCACAAAAGTATTCTGTCACATTCATATACCATAACTTGTTCAGACATTCTCCAATTCATGGAGATCCTGCAAGTTTCCAATTCTTTGCCACTACAAAAATAGCTGCTATAAAAGTTTTTGGTCCTATGGGTCCTTTTTTTTTATTTCCTTGGAGGTATAGTCCTGTGGTATTGCTGGTTCAAAGGGAATTTACAGTCAGTAGCCCTGGAACATAGTTCTGGATTGCTACCCAGAATCCTTTTAGACTAGTTTATACTCTACCAACAGAGCATTAGTGTGCCAGTTTTCCCATATCCCTTCTAGAATTTGTCATTTTTCTTTTTTTTTTTCATCTTAACCAGTCTGATTCATGTGAGATAGTACCTTAAAACTGTTTTAATCTTCATTTCTCTAATTATTAGTGATTTAGAGCATTTTTATATAGTTATTGATATCTTTGGTTTCTTCTTCTGAAAACTACCTGTTCACATCTTTTGACCTTATATCAATTGGGGAATGGCATTAATTCTTGTAAATTTGACTTAGTTTGGTACATCGATTCATTGGCAATAGATAGATTATGTGGCATGGTGTCTGGCACATAGTATATATGTTTGTTATTGATTCATTGATTGGTAGGCTGGGTTTTCAGCACTCTATATAGTACCTTCGGGCCTAGAAGATTATTTTGTAAAATAGTGTTTGAATGTTGACTATTTGCTTGTCTTCAAACTAATAATACCAATTTCCTTTTCTCAAATACAAGACAAAGCTAGTAGAAGCCTATAGGTAAAGTCTTCCTTAGGTTTACATATTCGAGAAAACAGAATTGTCCTGTACATACAAGCATTCGTGCTCTGCTTCCTACCAGGCACCAGGAGTATTTGGGATTAAGTTTGAAAGTGTTACAGGTTGTTAGTGTATTTTTCCTGGTTATTTCTAAGGGACTTCTATCATTCTGGCCTCTGGCTCACAGTCATCCAAAGTACCTTTGAGAGGCACTTTGAAAAACCTTATTAGTAGGCAACCCTGTCAAAATCTCCTCTTAACTAGAATGCCTTGGGGACATAGCAGAGAATAATTGGGCAGTGTGAACCTTGATGGAGTAATTTCACAATACACTTCAGTTCTGAATTCCTATAAATTACAGGGATTTGATGACGAAGACCTACTACTTCAGGGAACAAAGTGCTAAATAAGAACTCATTCATATTTATTTAGTGCCTTATTATCATTAATCACTTTCTTTTGATCCTTACAGCAACTCTGTGAAGTGTACTTATCTCCATTTAACAAATGAGAACATTGAGGCTCAAATAGGTAAAACCACATAGCTAGTAAATAACAGAATCCAGATTTAAACTCAAGGCTTCTCACTGCAACTCACCATATGATCCATGAATATGCGAATGAAAGAAAGATAAGACTGACTAATGTTGTGTATTGCAGTCTTTTTTCTTTATTAGGATCATACTTAGAGGTTGTTTTTTTTTTTTTCCCACCTGTGGGGGTTGGGTTGAGCAGATGACGATTGTTTGGGGGTGGGATGGCAGTTTCAGAACAGAAGGCAGTGTGGCCAATTGTGTAGCCATGAGAAGAGAGGGACTGGTCCAGCCTTTTTCTCTGTTGGGGTTGAGAGGAAGGTGGTCCAGGAGAGAGGGTTAGTGACAAGACTTTTGGGATATAGACCAGTGAAGAACCATGAGGCAAGTCCACAGACAGTAGTCTCTTGTGAGGCTTTGCCTCATGCTAGTGATGACTGCTTCTTCCCAATGATTCTTATTTAAGATACTAGAATTCTAAGGGACAACAGGTTTGTAATTGAAACTCCATAGGCCCATTCTAGGGGTTTAGAAGGAACCTCTATGGTATTTCTGGGACCTTTGCAGTTTTACTACTAACATATTTACTCAAAGAAAGTCTGTTGTATAGAAACAAGCATTTGAAGCAAATTGGAGCAAAGAATTAAGCAAACAGGACTCTGGCTTCAAGAGACCATTTGTCAGGGTATACTCTAAGGGATATGCTATATGTTTCCCCAGTCATTGTAGTTCCTTTTATGTATTATCAATAAAACTCAACAAAACATCGTGAAACCCCTCTCTAATTTTGTGCCACTGATTGCTGAAGTTACAAATTAAATGGTCTAATCCTCTTTTGCTTCTTGTCATGCTTTTGGAATGTATTAGATTCAACAACAATGCCTGTATTAGAAAGGAAACCGGTACTAACACTGCCTTGTCAGGTGCCAACGTTAGGGACAGGGTATCTAGATTATATTTATGAATATGTGTATGGGAGTATGGTAAACTTTCTTTTATGCTATAGCCATACATTTTCCTTATCTCAAGTAAATTCAGATTATTCCTTGGGGTGATTATATTCACCTGGGGGTGAGTGTATTTTTCATCATTAACTAATTCATTAGATTCATAAATATCTCAAGCAGACATAGAAGGGAAAATGTTCATAAACATATATATATATATATATATATTTTTTTAATGTTGACTTTTGTTTGCCTTCTTTGTCTTGGGACTTGAGACTGGCATCCAGGGGCTACTCAGGATTTGTTATTAAGTATTATGAACTAATCACTAGACTTTGTTTGATCTCTGCCGAGGAAACTTCATAAGGATTAACTAACTGGAAACACATAACAGCATAGTTTAAGGAGCACCTCTCCAGGCAGGGAGATAAGAATATAATGGTGATTCCTAAGTGATCTCTTCTGGCCAAAAAGAATGAGAAAGGGTGGGCTCAGAGGAAAATGCAGTCTTACCCTCAAAGACCAAAGAAAAGTCCCTGGGCCCAGTGGTTGAGTAGGTCAGGAGATCTGATGGAGCAAGAAGCTAGGGAGTGGGTGGAAAGAAAGAAAGAATAATTTGGGAAAAAAACTTTGGCATCTATAAATTTTAGGGGAAGTCCCACATTGTTAACCAAACTCTTTTTTGCTTACTATTTCTTAGGTTTGGAAAATTGTTTTAAGGATTAGTGTCACTCTCGCAGTTATATGGGGATAGGATGTGCTTTGAGAGAGTGCAGAGCTCTTCACGACTCCTCTCCACCCTCATTTTCGTGGGGCCAGCCTCTCTCAACTACTCCCTGCATGTTTGACTTTCTTTCTAGTCAACTTCCTCAGCTCCATCTTTTAGATGCTTTTCCTTTCTTTCCTTTTCTATTTTTAAAGTAGATTTTGCTTACATCTTTTGTTTTTACACCACCCAAGGCTCCCCCTGTATCTCTCACCTTTAGCCACCTAGAGAATCATCCCTTATATGAAAGATTTTTTTTAAAGAAAGAAAACTAAGAGAAAAAAATCTAGTAAAACCTATGAACGCATTGAAGAAAATTTGATGTTATATACAATATTCTATACTTATTGACACGGATATCTGCCAAGGATAAGGGTTTGGGGAGAAGTGATTTCTCTTATCTCTTCTTTGGGCCAGCCTTGTTCTTTATAATTTTGCTACACTCAGTTTCAATTGCTTTATGGTTGTTTTTTTTTTTCATTTGCATTGTTGTAGTCATTGTGCATATTGTTTTCTTTGATGCATTTATTTCACATCCACTCATCTCTTTTCATGCTTCTCTTTATTCATCGTGCTCATAGTTTCTTATAGGATAGTATATTCATTACATCTATGTATCACATTTTTTTTTTTTAGTTGTTTAGTCATTCCTATCAATGAGCATCTATTTTGTTTCTATTTCTTTGTGACCACAAAAAGCATTGCTATAAATATTTTGGTTTTGATTTTTGATTTTTTGCCCTTTTTTTTTTGGAGGACAGTTTGGGGTTAAGTGACTTGACCAAGGTCACATGGCTAGTTTTTGTGTTAAGTTTCTGAGGCTGGATTTGAACTCAGGTACTTCTGACTCCAGGGCCAGTGCTCTATTCACTGTGCCACCTAGCTGCCCCAATATTTTGATTTTTATGGAACCTTTCTTTTGTCAATGACCCTCTTAGGGGTATATGCCCAACAGTAGAGTGGAATTTCTGGGTCAAAGGGAGTGAGCATTTTAGTAATTATGTTGTAATTATGTTTGCATAATTCAAAATTCCTTTCTAAAATGGTTGGACCCATTTGTAGTTCTACCAGCAATGCATTAGTGTACCTCTTTAATGGTTTTCTCCTCAAATTTGTCTTAGGGAGACAATGGAAAGCTGTGATTGCCTTAGAAAGGCTACCTTCAGCTTATTCACAAACCTTCCCTTCACTAGCTATCTATTCCTTTGCTTAATAGAATCCATGTCCATATGTTCCTTGATTTTGGGAGGCTATAAAAATATGAATTAATAATTCTTTTTTGTTTAGCTTGCTCTTCCAGCTAAAAAAGTCCCAGTGTTTAGAGAGAAACTTGATTTATGTCTGGTGAATATATATTCGAGTTTTGGGGTTTTTTAAAGTCTCTTTTCTTCTAGATGCTGTAATGTCAAGCAAAGGCAACTTCCCAAGGTTCAAAATACCAGCATAGGTGCTCTCCATTTTATTCAGTGACAAATTAAGAACAGACAGAATCAAAATATAGCATAATTCAAAATTACAGCATTTACCAAGTGTGATTAAATAATCTCCAAGTACTACCTGATTTAATCAAGTACTACTCCACCCCTGGACATTACATTCATTTAATCAATCACGAAGTCCTTCTTCTCAATACTACTCTACCCCTAGGCTGTACATTCATTTAGTCCATCATAAAGCCCCTCTTCTCAAATGGAGATTAGTTTCTAATCATAAGTAAAGCACATTCATTTGTTTAATCACAGAGCACAAAAAGGTCAAAAGTTCCCCACCCTTGGATCACAATTGAATCTACCCCAGAGTTGCAACAAGCTTAAGCACAGCATTTAATACCCAAATGGAGGCCTTTTCTTCATCTTGACATGAGGCAAGTTCTCAGCAATCTTTGTTCCTGGGGAGACAAAGCTTATCAAGGCCACAAGATACATTGTCAGTGTCTTCATTAATTCATTCTCTGTCTGCAGAACAGTCCTAGGACCCCTGAAAACATTAGCAAAACCCTCTTCCAGAATTTCTGTAAACATACAACAAGAAAATCCTTCTTCAGGGCTTCTGAACCAACAGCGAGGTTCCAAGACCTCTGCAACAACAGGACTGTCCTTCACCAGTGGACAAATCTGGCAAAACAACATCAAAACAGACAGACAAAGTACCAGCATAACAGCCATGTGTCTTCAGTCCTTGGCAGCTCTGGGTGGCAGCTCTCAAAAGTCCTGCGCAATTCAAAGTGGCCCTCAGCAATCCTCTCTGTCTCTCTCTGCCTCCAAAGGTGCTGCTTCCAAAAAGTTCTTCTGCCTCTCTCTTTTCTTGTGTCTCTCTAAATTTATGTCACCAGCTCCTCCCAGTTCAGCCCTCTCTTTTCACGTCAACAAGTCCATCCCACAAGTGGGATTCACAAGCTCTGGGTTTTAACACAATCAAACTAAAAACCAAGCCAATACAGGGGGATCTTTAAATTTCATTACTATTACAGATGCTTAACCATTTATGGTCTCAGTTATGTTTGAGTAATGAAATACAGCTGATATTGTGAAGGCACAGGCCTGACCCATGTCACTGTCCTGCTCAGATGAGGGTTCTCATTGTCCTTTGTATAAAATGCAAATTCTTCTCCTTGGCTTTTAAAACCCTTTACAATCTAGCTCTCACTTAACTTTTCTAGGATTCTTACACATTACTCCCCCTAATGTACTCCCCCTTGCAGCTCCTTTGGACTACTTGTTTTTCATCATACATGACATTTCATGCCTTTGCATAGGGTGTCTCCTCTTCCTGGAATTTGCTATCTCCTCCCCTCAACCTCAGAGATTCCCTAGCACCCTTCACAGCCTAATGTGAGTGATGTTTCTGCGTGATGCTTTTCCTGAGGCACCCTCTCCCCACCACTAATGTCCCCTGAACTTTGAATTTATTGTGCATATGCTTTCTATTTACTTCTATGTGTACTGTTTCTCCTAATAGCAACTAACCTTTTTTTTTTTTGGAGGGGGGAAGGCAAGGCAATTGGGGTTGACTTGCCCAAGGTCACACAGCTAGGTTAGTGTCAAGAGTCTGAGGTCGCATTTGACCTCAGGTCCTCCCGACTCCAGGGCCGATGCTCTATTCCCTGTGCCCAGGAACTGAGCTTCTTGAGGGCAGAGACTGTTTTGTTTTTGTATCTTCAGTGTCTAGCACAGCTTTTGGTACAGAGTAGCTGCTTAATAAATTCTAATTGATTGTAAATTTTAGTTTCTATACATGTATCAGCTATTAATATTATTTTAAAATGATTATTTTAATATTATGTTTAAACTATTATATTATTATTTGAATATTATTATGTTGAAAAAGAGCTATATGTAGAAAGCTAAAAATTTAAGCATTTAAGTATAAATTTAAGTATTTGACTGGACCTCAGAGAATGAGCAGGAAAGAAGAGAGGAGATAATATAATCGTGAGTAAATTTTTTTCTTTTCTTCCTCCCTCCCTCCCCCTTCCTTCCTTCCTTCTTCCCTTCCTTCCTTCCTTTCTTTCTTTCTTTCTTTCTTTCTTTCTTTCTTTCTTTCTTTCTTTCTTTCTTTCTTTCTTTCTTTCTTTCTTTCTTTCTTCCTTCCTTCCTTCCTTCCTTCCTTCCTTCCTTCCTTCCTTCCTTTCTTCCTTTCTTTCTTCCTTTCTTTTAGTGGTGGGGCAAAGGGGCTCAAATAAATCATAAGAGAATGTGGAGGATATGAAAAGCAAGCTGTGAATTTCAAAGGAGGGAAATTGCCCCCCTTAAAGGGTGAGTGACAAGTTTGAATCCAGCAGCAGAATGGTTAGCTAGGAGAGAGGGAAGGGACAGAAATCCAGGAGGCCGTTGAAGGGCAGGGTTAGGCTATTCCGGGAATAAGATCTAAAGGAGAGAATCCATAAGGATGGCAGGGAGAAAACCCAGAATTCTCTAGCCATTAATATACAGAAACAAGAGCATACAGAGATAGTAATGTCAACAAGAAATTCAGTGCTATGGAGAAATTTGGGGACAGAGAGACTTGGAGGAAGGCTCCCAGTTCTTGGGAAGACTATTTAGGTCAGGCCAATAGGTTCTGATAGAGACAATGAATGGTTTACAAGACTCAACAAAGAAAGAGAAAGAAAAACGTTGAGGAAGAAGATTAAATAATAATTATTTTCATGATTAAAATTCAGGAGTTACCATTAAACAGGTCAGGGAGTGGAAAGCCCCTGGGGCTCATTTTAAAGTTAGAAGTCAGACACTGGTTTTAAATTAGGGCTGTGATAGTCATAGTGGGCTGACCCTGAGAAGAAAGGTGGAAGTAGAGAGTGGATGATTCCGTTTTGTAACTTTGGAGCAACTCATGTGTGTGTCCTTTCTCACCTTGGGAGCTGCTTTGGGTAAGCCTTTTCTGAATGGTGTTACAACACCATGTCCCTAGCACTCTGCTAGCCTGCTTCCTTCAATTAACACTTGTAGACACATTTGCTGTGTGTCCTGGCCCTAATCCAGCTAAGCTGCACAAGAAAAATTGTTCCGTAGTCTTTTTGCTTCTTGGAGCCTCCACTATTGCTTAACAAAATTAACAGTAGTCTAAGGCCACTGTGGATGAACTGTGGGTTACTGTAGCAGCCAATATTTTAAAAATGTGCATGGGGAATTTGGGTGGAAAGGAGAGAAATATATTCTCTTATAGAGACTAGAGCAAGGTGCAGTTCAGTGAAAAAGAATGAAAAAATAATTAGTAATTACACCACTTACAAGTATATCTTCTTATGATGTGATCTCATTACATCTCACAAGTTAGGTCATGTTTGGCTTATGTAATGTTTAGCTGGGAGGCCTACCAGAAAAACACAGTTTAGAAAAATGGTAGGGTAACTTATGAGAAAAAAACCCCAACATCCTTCTCTGACTGTTTCTAGGTGAAAGTAATAATGCTGTGGGGACCACCAATTTCTCTTTTTGACCCCAATACCAATATACTATCACAGTGAAAAATGACTAACTCGAACTAAGCATGTGAAACCAACCCAGGTTTCTTAGAGGGTCTTAGTTCATCTTCTTCTAAGCTGACAGAGTAATCTTCATCGGAAACTAAGATCCCCCCCCCCATCTCTTCCTCTCTGCTTATTCCAGGCATTGTATTGTATTAAGGAATACCACTGGCAGAGAAAAAAAAAAAACCAAAACATCCCTTTTTGTAAAACCAGATTGTTTAGACAGTTCAGGCTCATTTCCACCTCACTGGATTAGTTTTGATCTCATATTTTCCCTTGCTGTGAAGCTAAGGCCAATATAAGTGTAAGACTAAAGTTTGCCTGGGGAAGACTTAGGTGGGAGTATGATCACTGCCTTCAAATATTTAAAGACTGTCATGTGGAAGAAAAGCTAAGAATTTTGTGTAATCCTAGAGGAAATGACTAAATTTATATGATTTGAAGTTAGGAAAGGCACATCTTGGGGAAAATTATTTTTGGGTCAGGTCTGTGATTTCGTATGCATTGAGAACTTCCAGTAAGGAAACTCTTACTAATGCAGATGAAAAACTCTTCTGCTCCTACAGCCTTAGAGAGTTGCCTGGGGCATTGAGAATCTAAGTAGCACTTTGGGTAGATGGGGTAGACTTGAACTCACTTCTTGATTCTTCATCACACTGTTTCTACTCTGGAAAAATCCTAGTATTATAAAGATAGATCTTTTTCCAGGGTAAATTTTGGGGTCATTCAGAGAAGTCTGACTTCTCAAAAACCACCTCACACAACCACCTCCTTCTGACTTCTTCTGGACCTAGCTCATTGTCCAATTGCCACTTCTACCCAAAATATCTATACTGATGGATGAATGCTAAAGATTGTCCTTCCAGATAGAAATCACAGTCTGGACAATGGATATTCTTTGACCATTTGTTTTTTCCTGTTTGCTTAGTTAAATGAAACTCTTTAGAGCAATTATGGACCTCATTTAGGAGGATCTGCAATGTTTTAGGACTTGATGTAATCAGTACAATGCCACCCACAAGTAGGAATATCTGGAGGGCTTTATTATCTATAGAGAATCTCTTCTCATTTTGACCTCTGCTGAATTTCTTGATGGCAGTAGCAAATGATTTCGGTGAGCATTTATCCCCTGTTTTATTCCTTGATTGATATTAACATTATTGAATAAGATTATATCCATTGTTACAACTTTCGAGGAATCATACATGGTTTTGATATATGCATTTGTCAAGATATTAAGAGACCCACTATTCTCCAGAGCTAAGGCCCAGCAAGCAAGCTGTACCCTGAGCTTGGCATAACAATAATCCTTTTCGTTCACCCTTTGGATGATCTCACCCTCTAGCAAAGTCATATAATTGTATTACTTTGACCAGCACCTAGTATTCTTTGTGCTTGGACAAGCACTGCACAAGCTTGGTCAAATACCCATGTTCCATTCATGAAGTCCTGCTATGAATCAAACTTGTCTCATTGTTGCTGTTACCCCTCATTGTCAGGGTTACAGCTCACTTCATAGCCATAGGTATAAGTTCTGAGATCTACCTCCACTAAAGTGGGTCCCCCCACTAGGAGTAGGTCCTTGGCACATATGTCCTTGCCTGCAAGCTGTTTCCTTCACTTTGAAATTAAATTTCTGTTTGATTCTTGACTCTCCCACCTCTAACCTTCGATGCTCAGCTCCAGGCACCCACAGGTTAGACAGGCTGGTTCTGTCCGGTTGATACATGGTACGCTTCTTATTGGAGGATAGCATTTATGGTACTATTTTGCTCAATTAAATTATTAACTCAATTAAAACAATTGATTTTTTTATAGTCAACAAAGAATAATCAGAATGGGGTTTTGCATTCTCTGTATTTATCAGCAAATTGTGTGATGATAAAGTTACTAAAGAATATCACTTGCTTCTGAAGCTTTTCTTTTTGCTTTTAATGCCTTTATCAACTTGGTGTGTGGAATATTTTTCTTAAAAATTTTTATAAAGTTGGAAATGTAGTCACATAGGTCCATAATCATGGATGCTCTTTTTTATCACCTTTTTGGGGGCAAGTAATAAGGTCAAAGATTTTTTTACCCTATACCTTTTTTATTTTTATTTCCTTTAGCTACCCTGAGAATTAAATTCTCAACACCCTAACCATTGTATTGCCTCTAGCATTGACTGTTGTTGATACTTTATACTCTGTATGGAGTCTAGCCGCTCTTTCCATCTTTGTTTTTTTCATTACCATGTCCATTTCCTCTATAAGCACACGTGGGACCACGGTCTTCAGAGGTCCAACATGGCGACTCCAATGTCCTGTAGGATGCTCCTATCCAATATCTTTTCTATCTTTTGTTTCTATCTTTTGTTTTGACTCCTTCTCTTATCGTCCTTGAATGTTCTCAGGATGACCTTGCTTAGCTGAGTCTCTTTGTCAAGCTTTCTTTAAATGTTCCTTTCCAAGCATTGTATCTCATGGTTTTATGAGTGAGTCCTACTTAGGATATTCTATAATATTTCTTTGTAAGATATGAGTTTATATTTTGAATGAGTGTTGCCCTTGGCTACCTTCTCACTCCATTTGGCAAGTCAGTCAGGCGCTTGCTGACTAAAGTGTTTTTTGGCTTCTTTTGTTCTCTCTCTCCTTGTTATAGCAATTTATTTACATTGGTTAATCTGTAAGAAGTTGTTATAATTAATGTGGATGGCCTTTCTTCCATCCACTTTCCATTTTTGACATCAATAACTTGTTTAAGTAGGTCAGGTTGGTTGTTTTCATTACTCATCATGTATTTTTTCTCATTTTTATACCTTTGTATCAATTAGCTATGCTCAAAACCTTTCCAATATCGTGAATTTTGCTAGGACTTGTCTCCACCAGTAAAGCCTTCAATAACCTCAGAAAATTACTCGAGAAAGTCACTTACACTCTGTTGGTCTCAGTTTTCTCATCTGTAAAATACAAGGAGTGTAATTGATGACCTCTGGGGTCCTAGTTCTAGATTTGTGGTTCTGTGGTACTATGAACCCAGACTCATCAACACTCCACAATGAGGTGTTGTACTAGAACTTTACATATTTGGCTCACTATAAGAAGAATTTGCTAATAAATTATTCCAAAGGGGAATAAGCTACTTTTCTAAATAAAGTAAGCTTTCAGTCATTAAAGATATTCATACGTGCCTAGATGGTATTCTTCCAGGGATGTCAGACAGGATTTTTATATGGAATTGGAGATTGGAGCAGATAATTTTTGAGATTTCTTCCAACTCTAAGATGCAAAGATTAAAAAAAAAATCTTTTTGACTTGCAAAGGACTTCTCTTTAAGGCCGGTTACTTTCCAAATTTAAGTTTCTTTACCCATAAAATAATTTCTTATTTACCTATAAAATAATTTAAGGTGAATCTTAAAATATGAGTGAGCTGAAAAAAACTGATTATTTAGAAATTACTAGTCTTTAGTATGCTGAACATATTTAATAAATGACATATTTATATGTATATAAAATTAATAATAGCAATAATAGCCAACATTTATATAGTACCTGCTATGTGCCAGGTACTGTGCTAAGTTCTTGATAGTTATTATCTCATTTGACTCTCACAACAACTCCTTGAGGTAGGTGCTATCATTATGCCCATTTTACAGTTGAGGAAACAGAGGTTAAATGATGTGCCCAGGCTCACACAGATAAGTGTCTGGGGCTAGATTTGAACTCAAGTCTTCCTGACTCTAGGCCCAGACTCTATCCACTAGTTGCCTTGGGTATCATGGAGCATGCACAGAACTGCCCTGCCTGCTTCTAGACAGCGGTGAACAACTTGGGGTCTTTAGGGATGACAAAACAATCCCTTTATTGGCCTCTGAGGAGGGAATACTCCTGACTCAGTGAGTCTTTTAAAAGGGATTGACCAACCCTTAGTCTCTTTCTTCTGTTTTCACTTGCAGATCATATCAGGTCTATTAGGTCTATCCAAGGAAGGGTTAGGGAAAAGGTGACTCCATGTCTCTCTGTCTGTGTCTCTCTGTCTCTGTCTCTGTCTCTGTCTCTCACACGTATATGCACAAATTCACATACACACCAACATAACTATAACTAATAATAACTAACATTTATATAGTGCCTACTATGTGTAATGCACTGTGCCAAGTGCTTTACAATTATTATCTCATTTGATTCTCATAACAACCCTGGGAGTTGGTGCTATTCTCATCCTCTTTTACAAATGAGGAAACTGAGGTTAAGTGACTTGCCTCGGGTTACCCTACTAGTAAATGTGTGAAGCCAGATAAGAGTTTAGGTCTTCCTGACTCCAGGTCAACCACTCTATCCACTGAGCTACTTAGCTTAAAACTGCACTAAGACTTTTGGGACACTATGTATTCATATACAGTGTATCTATATGTGCACACCATGTGTACACAAACACAAAACATACATATATACATATACATATACACATATACAAACAGATGCATACACCTGCCTTTGGCTGCAGTCAGATTGAGCAGACTTGGGGGAAGGAAATGAACTTCTGGCCTGATGATTCTGTCCTGATTCCCAGGTTTTAGGGTCTGTTTTGATTTTTGATCATCCTAGAAGCATCTTGGGGGGCGGAGGAAGGTGGAAACCAGAAAAGGAATAAGACACCACAGAAAGAATCCATTTTACCAAACTACACTGAAGCTTTGGCACAAGATGACCTATTGACACCTTGTATCCTTAGCACATTAGAACTCTTGTAGTTTGCATTTGTGGATGATTC
Source organism: Petaurus breviceps papuanus (assembly GCF_028583685.1). NCBI lineage: Eukaryota > Metazoa > Chordata > Mammalia > Diprotodontia > Petauridae > Petaurus > Petaurus breviceps. The sequence goes on from NW_027187349.1 coordinate 13,455,418, forward strand.
CAGTAAGAGCTGAGGGACTGAGACAGAAATTGCCAGGAGCTGAATAGGCAAGCTAGCTAGACACAAAATGAGTTCCTGCCCCCTCCCTTGCCCGTTTTGAGTGAAAGACAATCCCACCCCCCTACCCCGAATATCCAAAGCATCCACTTTCTGTTTTTTCAGGTTGCAACTCCTTCTACATCCCCAACAGCCAATGACCACAGGGTGGACAACAGATGGAGATCCCTTTGAGTGAGTTTTAGGAGAAGAAAATACAGGGTAAAAATGATTTTGGATTGAAAGGAAGACATACAGGCATACCTCATTTTACTGTATTTTGCTTTTTTTTTTTTTTTAACACATTGAAGGTATGTGGCAACCTGGGTTAAGCAAGTCTATTGGGGCCATTTTTTCCAATGGCCTGTGCTCACATCATGTCTCTGTATCACATTTTGGTAATCCTCACAATATTTCAAACCTTTTCATTATTATCATATCTGTTATAGTGATCTGCGATCAATGATCTTTGATGTTACTATTGATTATTTTGGGGTACCAGGAATGGGCCCATAAGAGAAGGTAAACAATCAATAAATGCTGTGTATATTCTGACTGCCCCACTGACCAGCCATTCCCTACTCTCTGGCTCTTCTGGGATCTCCCTCTTCCCTGAGACACAATAATACTGAAATTAGCCCAATTCACCTTACAATGGCATCTAAAAGTGAAAGGAAGATTCAATTGATAGGATAAAATTCTTTGTTGTCTTATTTGAAGAAATTACCACAGCCACCTCCCCTTCAGCATCCCATCACCCTGATCAGTCTTCAGTCATCAATATCAAGGCAAGACCCTCTACCAGCAAAAAGATTAGAATGCACGGAAGGTCAGATAATGGTTGGCACTTTTTAGTAATAAAGTAGTTTTTTAAATTAAGGCACGTATGTTTTTTAGGCATAATGCTATCACATACTTGATAGATTATAGTATAGTGTAAACGTAACTTTTATATGCACTGGGAAACCAAAAAGTTCATGTGACTTGCTTTATTGTAATAGTCACTTTATTGCAGTAGTCTGGGACCAAAGCCGCAATATCCTGAGGGATGACTATAGCAAGAAATCAAGTCAGGCAAATCGCCTGGTTGGCAGTGCTTACTTTGGAATGAAAAAGGGGGAGGGGCAAATTACAAAGGGGGAGAGGGCTTCTTTTAGTGTGGTGCACACTCAGAGAGAGCCTTACTGAATAATAATCATTAAGAATACTAATAACGTTTTCATGGAACTTAAAGATTTTAAAACATTTTACCAATATTATCTTCGTCAGTGCTATTATTTTCCCCATTTTACAGAAAAGAAAATGAGGCTGACAAAGATTAATCTATTTCCCCAGGGACCAACAGTTAATGTGTCTGAGGATGAATTTGAACTCGGGTCTTTCTAACTCCAGGCTCTCCCTGGGGAACACTGAGCTGTCATAGCTAAAGGCAAATTCCATATATGTATAGTGGATCTCAGGTTCAAATGATCTGTAGTTTGTCATTTCTTCTTCTAGGTGAATATATTTTTTTCCATTTAGAGACTAAGATAACACCCATGGCAAGCAAAGGGGAGCATCCAGCTCATTTTTCTAACAACAAAAAAGTAGTAGTTTAAGATACAAAGAGATGCAGGAGCTTTGAACAATTGGCTTATTCCAAGAGCACACACACAGCTGCTTGTCCAGATTTCAGTCAGATCCCATTTCTCATTTTTGCTCAGTTTCTTTCCCAGTAACCCATTCTCTCCACAGGAGGTGGAGGAAGCACCTTTTTATACATTAGCTGTCCCTTTTAAATGACATTCTCGTGCTCCCTCAGTTTGAGATGATGAATTGTGCTCCTTTCTCCAAAAGCCTTCCTGTTTATCCCAGCCCATAATTATTCTCAAGTCCTCAGCATTCAGGTCTTTCTTTCCCTCCCTCCCTCCCCCCCCTTCCTTCCTTCCTTCCTTCCTTCCTTCCTTCTCTCTCTCCCTCCTCTCCCTTCTTCCCCTCTTTTCTTTCCTTCCTTCTTTCTCTTTTTTCTTTCTCTCTTTTTCCTTCTCTCTTCCTTCCTTCTTACTATTTCCTTCATCTTAGCTCTCCAGGGTTGAATTCTTTCCTTCCCACTCTATTTACTTTTATTCTACTCCAATGATTTTTCTTTCCTCTACAGACCAGACACCTAAAAGCACCTGCTTCCCCAAAGACTTGTTTAAACAATGCCTAGGATCTCCTCTAGTTATTCACTGGGAAGAATCCCAGGACCAACAGTAACTTCAATCAAGGCAGTTAACCTGGAATATGGAGGGACAACTCCCCCCAAAACACTAGAGTAGGAATTTTTAATAATTTTTGTGTCGTGGAACCCCTTTGACACCCGGTAAAGTCTATGGATCCCTGCTTAAAGTAATGCTTTTAAATGCATAAAATACATAGGATTACAAAGGAAGCCAAACATACTGAAATCCAATTTTCAAATATTAAAAATGACAGATTCACAGACCCCATGTGAGGAACCTCTGCTTAGAGGCTATTTATGCAGGAGGTAAAAGTGGTGTCTATATATGCAGGTATTAAAATAGACTCCTGGAAGCCTGGTTACATATTGTAAGAGCACTTGGGGGAAAAAAAAAGTGAGAACCCATGTGGTTAAAAATCTGGGTCTTCTACTTGCTACTGTCTTTTTTCTACTCCAGCTCTCATTAGAAAATGTTTAGGAAAATTATTTTTGGAGGTAGATGGAGGGATTTGCTTCTGTTTCCCAGGTTCAAACATCCTCCACTCCCCCCATTTGTTTGTTTTCCACTTAGATGACCCTTCATGTTAGCTCCAGAGAGCAGACCACATTGTTCATCCTATCATGTTGCTTCTTTTGCGATTCACTCAAGGGATCTGTTCATACCATGCAAAGGGATCACTTACCCTCTCTTTACAATTAGTTTAACACTCGTTTTCAGCACTCTTGTCTATGATTCTGTCCCTGGGTTTTCAAGGACTAGCTCCTTTACGTGTGTCTTTTTACAAGGATTATTTCTTATCAATCAGTCAACAGGCATTTATTAAGTACCAGTATTTCCAGGCACAGACGCAAATGGAATATTTTATTTATCCATACATGGAATTTTTTCTTGTCAGGGAATTTATATTCTTATAGGGGTAGATGAGTATTTATTTTTCCATATATATATGCGTGTATACAAAGATAGATACACACATATTTACATATGTATATACACTTGTGTCTTATGTACACAACATATATATGTGTGAATGTATATATAAATTGAATAAGCACAAATATCTACCAATTAGCTAAATACAAGGTAGAAAGGGCATTAGTAGTTGGGGAAACAGGAAAGTTTTTCCTCAGAGGATGGTGCTTGGGTGGTTAGAAGGAATTTTAACGTTCATTTCCTCCCTCCCCTTTTTGTAGATGAGGGAATATTTCTAATAGTTCTCATTTCCCCAGAACACTAGAAAATCCTATTTTCTAAGCAGTAACTATGTGGGAAATAAATAAAATGTAAAAAAAAAATGCAATGTAAAAATCATTAACCCTAAAGAGATTCAGTATTGAAGTTTTATTAGTGTGAGTAATGGGGTCTGTTAAAATATTTTTAACGTAGCCACATTTAAATTTAATTGCTAGTCTTCCCCTAGTGAAAAGATAAAGAGACACTCATGGCAACTGTGTAAATTTAGTTTTTTTCATCTAAGTCAGAAGATAACCAGGAGAAATAAAATGAGGCATATGCTTCTCAGCTGAAACCTGAAGACTTTTCTTTTTTTTTGTTTTTGCTTTTTTGAGGGCAATGGGGTTAAGTGACTTGCCCAAGGTTACACAGTTAGTTTTTGTGTTAAGTGTCTGAGGCTGGATTTGAACTCAGATTGTCCTGGCTCCAGGACTGGTGCTCTACTCACTGTGCTGCCTAGCTGCCCCCTGAAGACTTTTCTTGTGGAGATGTTAAAAACTTTCCCTTTTTTACCTCTTTACACTCTAGCCCCATGCAGGACTGAGAACCAATAACTAGAGTGAGTTTTTGGTGTTTTTCCCTTGGCTTCACTAATTCATAATGTATGTGAGATTAAATATGAGAATATTTGTAGTGCTTTGCAAACCTGATGATGGTTGATGATTATATTACTACATACATTTGTTACCGTGTACTTGTAGTGCTTGGTTTCTACGGTATGAAGTTTGGCACCATTTTAATTTTTGTTCATGTTTCTGGAAAAAAAATGACTTGTGATTTCCTTAGAGGGCAGTTTGTAATTTTCTACTCAGATGTGGGAATCTCTTCCATCAAAAGATCTTTATCAGAAAAAAAAATCATTGAATCAGATTTTTCTAAAAAGAATTTGATATCCAAGATAGATAAACAATTAACAGATATGGAAAACCAGAAGTCATTTTTCAATAGACAAGTGGTTAAAGAATATGAAAAAAATACTTCTTAAAAAAAAGAATTGTGAGCTGTTAACCATATGAGGGCAGTTAGGTGGAGCGGTCCATAGAGTGCTGGGTGGGCCTGGAGTCAGGAAGAGACTCATTTTCCCATGTTCAAATCTGGCCTCAGACACTTTCTAGCTGTGTGACCCTGGGCAAATCACTTAACTCTGTTTGCCTCAGTTCTTCATCTGTAAAATGAGCTGGAGAAGGGAATGGCAAACCATTGTATTATCTTTGCTAAGAAGACTCACAAAGAGTTGGACATGACTGAAATGACTGAAGAACAACAACAACCATAAGGATGTTCCCAATCATTAATAAAAAGAGAAATGAAAATAAAAGCAACCCTGAAGTTTTACCTCTTACACTTGGCAAAGATGACAAAAGATGGGAACAGTCAATGTTGGAGGGATTTGGGGAAGATAAACACCCCAATGTATTGTAGGTGGAGTTTTGAATTAGTATAACCATTTTGGAAAGCAATTTGGAATAAAACGACTAAGAAATTTGTCCCTTTTGACCCAGAGATTCCTAAAGAGGTCATTGATAAGAAAAAAGTTCCCATATATATAAAAATATTTGTGGCAGCACTCTTTGTGATAGTAACGAATTGGAAGCAAAGCAGATCCCCTTTTATTCGGGAATGGTTAAACATTGTAGGTACACGAATGTAATAGAATATTACTGTCTTGCAAGCAATGATAATGTAATGAGTACTGAGAAGCATGGAAAGAATGGATGCTGTGTGAAGTAAGCAGAGCTAAGCAAACAATATACATGATACAACAATGTAAACACAAAGAACAAAGAGAGAAAATAAATTGTAAAATTATAATGAACAAATACGGCTCAATAGAAGAGATATGCGAAAACACCTCTCACCCATCCTTTGCAGAGGTGGGAGGTACACAAATATGCATTGAACATATTTTTAGATTTTTTTGATATTTTGATCAGTTGTACTGATAATTTCCTTTTCTCTCTCCTTTGTCTTTAAAAAAATACCACAAAAAATATAGGATATCTCTCTGAGAGGAGGAGGGGAAGAAATACTGGGGAGAATTATGGTGATGTAAAAAAACCCTAAAAGACAAAAAAAAATTTACAACATAATGTAATGGGAATGTAAATTTTAAAGATCTTCCCTGCCCCTAGGCTAAAGTGCACCTGGAGCCTGGGGTGGGAGGCTTGTTTTTCAGTAGATACTTTTTGATTGGCCAGTGGGTCCAAAAGGTTGTTACATTCTCTGAGCCAGGAGAAGGCTATAGAAGCCCTGATGTGTAGCTTTCTTTTGGGGGCTCACTTTGAGAAGTGTTCTGTGATTTGATATGGATTCTGGGAAGCCGTTGTCCTGAGCCCCCCGGCTTTGAAAAAACCCAGATGTTGAAACCCAGATGTTGACTGGGTATGGATGTAATGGTTGGACAGTTTGAAATTTGTCTTCTGTTTCTGTCTTGATAATTCTATCTGTGTATTTTGAAGTTCGGGGTGCTGACCTTTTCCCCTGAACAAGGTAAAGGATATATGTCTGACTGATTAAAGTAAGCTTGTTAACCCATTTTGAGATGCTTTCCTTTAACAAAGCAGATCTAAGAACCTGTATTGGCAGCAAACCCTGAGGACGCTTGGGGTGCTTTCTGCTACACATAACAAAACAAAACAAAAATTTCCTACCATTTGTGTCTTAGTAGAAAAGTCCTAGGCTGTGTCCAAGGTCACAGAATTAGTAATTGTCAGAGGTAAGATGTGATCCCAGGTCTTTCTGACTTTAAGACCAGCACTCTATCCACTACTCACATTGCCTCTACATTTCTGAAATAAATATGACCTTTGAAGATAAATTTATATTCTTATTAGTTATTAGCTTGCCTTTGTAGTTTTAAGATCCTCTCTTAAAGTACTGGTCACTTACAATCTCCCATTTTAATGAATTTATAACTCAAACCCAAGAAAATGTAGCTAGAAGTTATATCAGCAATCTTCAATAAGTTATACTTGTAAAGTGATCTCAGATAAGTTTCTGGCAGGTCTAGCTTAACAAAGTGGCTAGCAGGGTTAATTTAGAAAAAATGTCCAAAATTGAAATGATTTCTTACTTTCTTACATTGATTTTACACAAACCAGAATATTACCACCCACAACTTAGATGATCATTCCCAAGTGTTAGCTCTGGCTCTCTGCTCTTGTTCATAGATTTATTGATTTAGTTCCTACTGTATGTAGACACTAGAGGAAGTGCAAAGTCCTCTATTTTTTTCTCTCTTACAATTCATTTGTGTTTAGGGCCCTAAAATGTACAGATAGATGAGTGAGTGCTATGTGACTCTTTTCCATATACTTCTGTAAGTTCTCCACAGGGGAGAACTACCCAACACTTGGCGGTCTTCCTTATTTTCTCTTGATATATGTGTTGTTGTTTGTCCTTCATTCTCAAAGAGGACCATGACATCAGGGAGATGAGGCCATGACATGCAAATGAGCTGGATTTAAGTGAGGCAGGGCTGTGCTAAGTCACTAGTCTCACTTTTCCTTCAGAGCCATCTGGGTCCTGTGGCAAGATATAGATCAAGATGACTAGAAATGACCCTGGAGGCAGTGGGAGACCCTTACCTTTTTAAGCTAAGGTCCTGAACAGGTCTCAGTTTGACTGAAACAATGCCCATTCAGCGATTAAAGCTAGGTAAGAAATTAGGCAAAGAATAACATAATTTACCAGTTTAAAAAAATCATTCTGGGGGGTGGCCAGGTGGCGCAGTAAGTAAGAGCGCCGGCCCCAGAGTCGGGAGACCTGGGATTGGTTCTGGCCTCAGATGGCACCCACACAAAAAATAACTGGCCATGTAACCTTGAGCAAGTTACTTAATCCCAATTGCTTATTAAAAAAAATCACTCCGGGAGTACACTAATAAAGCACATAATCTGTCCGAAGGTCTTCTTTTCTTCTCACCAAATGATCAGCTCATCTTGTAAAATTATACCTGTTTTTGATGGCATATCTCTTCTTTAGATTTTTTTGGTAGTTTTTCATTTTGCTTGTGTTGCACATTTTCTCTCAATTCTCTAACTACAGTCTTGATCTCTCTCTAAATTCTAGTCCCAGATCTCCAAATGACTATCAGAAATTTTCAGTTGGATATATCTTCACTTCAAACTCAAACATATCTAACATCATGTTGATAACTTACTTATATAGTGCTTTACAGTTACAGAACACCAGATTCTCACAACATCCTTGTGATGTAGGTAAGTGGAAACATTATTAGCACCACTTTACCAATTAGAAAACTGAGCCCCTAGAATTTATTGCTTGACCAAAGTCATGTAGCTAGTACATAATAGAGCCAGGAGAACTCTGAGGTATACGGGTGTTCAAGGAGGATTAGCCCCTCTGGTTTGAAGACTTGCTAAGCTCTTTTCAGGGTTACTCATCCACCTTTGGTGTCCACCTGCCACCCAAATCTTGTCTGTGGCTCTAAGAAGCTACAGCGTGTGCAGTGGTCACATCCTAGTAAACCATCTTGGCAAACAGAAACCAGGTTGAGAATAACCAATAGGACTCAGACTTGTCGGTGAGTTAGTGGGATGTCTACTTCAAGCATGTAAAGATTTCTTCTGGTGGCATGGGTAGATGAAAACAGCTTGTTCCAATGGCTAGGAAGGTGGCTGAAGCAAGTGCTGTGGAGTGCTTAGAGCTTGGTCAGACACTGAAGACACCAGGGTCATCCACTGCATCTTGGACTATCACCAGTTATTCTGACTTTTGTCTTGTCACTGGACTTTGATGACCCAGGAATTGAGATAGAGGCTGATGACTGTGCAACAATGCCTTATTTAAATCCAACTCATGCATGAGTCAAGATGTCACCTATTGTAATGTCATTGGTCTTCTTTGAAAACAAAAGAGAAACAATTAAAAAAAAAACAAATAATCATCTTCATCTTCCCACTTTCTGTCTCCTGAAAAAACCCTATCAATTTATTTCTTTTTCTTACTTATGTCTTCAAATAGTACTTTAATTTTTTTTTGTTGAACAAGATCTACAGGTCATCCATAGCTGAAAGTAATCTGAAACATGTGTTTCCCAATGGTGTTTAGTATAGTTGTGATTCTTGAAAAATATAAATGAAAGAAGTATTCATTGCATAAGGGATGAGTTTCTTCAGATACACATGTTTGTAAGATGACATTATTCTGATTCACGTCAAGCCCAGAACAATTCCTCATTCAATAAGATCAATAACCAATTAAAAGGATAAACCTATCAATATGCACGAGAAAAGCTAAATAGATAAAGAATAAAATTTTCCCACATAATGAAATTCAGCTAGGCTAGTCATGTCGTGAGAGTAAGGGATAACAAGTGGACAGTTAACATATTATGCCATGGGGGCGGCCAGGTGGCACAGTGAGTAAGGGCACCGGCCCCAGAGTCGGGATGACCTAGGATTGAATCTGGGCTTGGACACTTAGCACCCACTCAGAAATAACTGGCCGTGTAACCTTGAGCAAATTACTTAACCCCAATTACTTTAAAAAACAAAAACATATTATGCTATGAAATAGCTAAATACAAAAGAACTAGGGAAATATTGTCAATGTATTAAAGAGATTCTCATGGAGAGTTTGTAGAAAGATGAAAACAACAGTCACACAGAGAGCTTGCATTCTGCACTCATTCAATGAGTGTCCACCCTGATGAGATCATAGGTAGATTAAAATATTGAAATATATTGATGTATATGTGTAAAGCACTGCACCTTTCTTATGTGGGCATTTTCTTTACTGAAAGGGGCAGAAAAAGTACATTTCATGTAAAAGTCAGAGTTAAGCTTCTTGGGGAAAAACACAAATAATTTTCAAAGAATTCAGTAAATACCCACCCCTCACATAAAAGTGCCTGAGGAGAGATACTCAAAGTTCTGGGAGGACCAGAGTAAAAGCACTGTCTTCAGAGTCTAACTCATTGACTTATTATAATGATAGTTGGAACTTGCATTGTTTCTAAGTACTAATTTACTTTTTTTTAGGACTTAAAAATTTATTGCTAGGAGATTCTAAGTCAAAAAACTTTTTTTGGTGGGGGGGACTATGGGATTAATATATATGAATATTTGTGTGATATCTGGCAGAAAAATGGGGATTTCTTATTCTAAGTTAGAGCTGGATCACTACACATGAGAAGGTCCTGATTGAAAGCATCATTGGCCAAATCAAAAGAGAAGACACAGAGAAACCAATGAAAGAAGTTGATGAGAAAGGTAGCATATAGAAATAAAGACCTCAGAGGACAGAACCCAAAATGATGGAGCTGTTAGGCTGACAGAGTTGAGGAACTAACAGATACTAAGACCATGCGATTAGAAACAGGCTGTGCAGTTCATGCTAAGAACTGATCTGATTAGAAGAAAACTTTGAAGCTGGAGCTGATTGGAAAAGAGTCTCCTATGCTATGTGAAAAATCTCTTTAGGGAAAGGTTGCTTTGCACATCACCATCTACAATTTGAAAGGGAGAGGGGCCAACCTTTAAAACCTTGCCTACATTGCCTCATAAAACTCAAAAAAAGAAGACCTAAATAGATTTGAAGATCCTAGGTTTAATGACAATTTTTTTTTACTGAAATAGTGTCATGTGGTTTCAGAGTCTAGCCAACAGAGCAGGTCTGGGAAGTTCTGCAGATCTCAACTCTCTTGCTGTTTTACGCCTTTTTGTTTGCTTCTTTTTACATCTTGACAATAATGAGAAATCCTTTCTTCAGGAGAGCAGAGAAGCCCAGAAGAGGAGTGCTTCCACCTAGAAGGTGATGAGTAGTACAGACTGTTTTCCAAAGAAACTGCATACATCCAGGCCCACAGAGTTGGATGTTGCCCCAGGCAAATGGATAGCCCTATTCATGTGCCTCCCTGCTAGGTTTTTATAAGTTTAGACCCACTTTCCTCTCCCCTACCCACTTCTGACACTGTGCATTGGTAAGAAGGCATGATCCAGGTTTTTGGATGAACTGTGTTTTGATTATTCCTGCTTTTGCCTTTTATTTAGTAAATGTTATTCTTATTTTTGTTTTCTTGTTTAGAAGACATTTCATGTTTAAGAATTAATGTTGTCTTTGTGATTGGTTTATGTAAATGAGGAGTATATGGTTTGGGATTCCGGAGCTACAGTGTAAGTTGTGGGTAAGTGGTTCCCTTTTTACCAGGAGTTACCCTAAGACCTTGAGAGCATGATTCCTCTTTGGGGAACTGCCTTGACCTGACAGCATGGATTCATGGAAGTAAGAGAGCCAGCCCCGGCCTGGGAAGTGGGATCCTGGAGATAGATGGGGGCCAGTTCCGTGACTTCCATACCTGCTGCGTATTGAGATACTGAAGGGGCAAGAAATGCTTTGAAGGTGTCTGAAGTCTGATTGGTGATGAGAGGAGAGAAAAGATGTCATCAGTCTTATTCTCTCTCCTCCATTTTAGCCCAGTATCTCTGACTTCTTACTGGAAAGCCCCTCTTAGGTTTCCTGTCAGTATATTCAGCTTAGTATGTTTAAAAGAAGTCTTGTCATTTTCTCCACTAAACCCTCACTTTCTCAAAATTTTCCTATTTCTGTTGAGGGTACCATTATCCTCCTAGTCAACTGCCTTACTTATCTTAGAGTCACCTTTTTTGTTTTTGTTTTAATTTTTAAAACTTTTTTCCATTTTTAATTTTTAGAATCACCTTTGATCTCTTTACCTTACCCCATATCCAATCCATTGATAAATATTGTTGATTCTATCCACAATATCTCTTGCAGCCTTCTCTCTACTAACGTGGTCACCATATAACTTCATCACCTCTTACTTTGACTATTTTAATAGCCTCCTAATTGGTCTCTTTAGCTCTAGTCTTCCTCTTTTTCAATTCATCTTCACCACACCCACTGAAGCAACTTTCCTAAGGCTTAGGTCTAGTGTGGCATGCCATTTCTTTGACTGAAAATCTTTAGTGACTCCCTATTGCCTCTAGGATAAAGTTCAACCTGGGATGCAAGGTCTTTACCAGTCTGTCTCTTCTAACTTAACTGCACCACTAGCTATCCCCCAAACTTGGTATTCCATATCTTGCCTCTATGCATTCCCACAAGCTGTTCCAATCTTGGAAGGTAGTCCTTTTTTTTAAATTTTAAATATTATTTCTTCCTTTAAGAATCTTAATTGTCCTTTAAGGCTGAAGTGAGGTGTCACCTACTTGGTGAAGCTTTTCATGACTCGCCAAATTCATAGTGCTCTCGGTCCTTAAATTACTTTCCATTATACTACCTGTGTATATCTGTTGTATTCCTTCACTTGAATGTGACTTCTCTGAGGGATGAAATATTTTGTTTTTGGTGCTGTTCCCATAGCAATAGATATAGCCTTTCTGAGAAAAAAGTAGGTTCTTGTGGAATATTAATGGAGATCCATAGATGCTACCAGAAGAAAGACTATGTAACTCTACTTAAAGGAAGAAGACAGTGAATAGTGAAGCTCTGTTAAGGGAGACCAAGGTGGTCATATAATTTTTTTTCCTTGTCCCAGCATACCTTTATTTATTTATTTATTTTGATTTCTCTTTTTTTTTCAAATGCTTTATTAACTTCTGATTTACATTATACATTATTCATTTCCATCAGATTTTGAGTTACAAATTTTCTCCCCATTTTTCCCCTACCCACCACCCCAAAATAGCAGTCCCACAGGATATCCCCTCCTCCAATCTGCTCTCTCCCATATTTTCTGCCATACCCCTTTTGACTTTTCCAGTGGATCTCTATGCCCCAGTGCCTGTATATCTTATTTCCCAATTACATGTAAAATAGTATTAATAATAGTGTGTATATATATATATACACACACACACATATGTATATATACACATATATTTGAATCTTTGATTTTAAAACTTTGAATTCCAGATTCATTCCCTTCCTTCCTTGTCACCCATGCTTACTGAGAAGATAAGCAGTTCAGTATAGGTTGTACATGTGTGGCTGATACAAATCAATAACATAGTAGATATATTGTAAAAGACTGACTATATTTCCCTCCCTCCTATCGCACCTCCCACTTGTTCTATTCTCTACTTTGATCCTGTCCCTTTTCAAAAGTGGGTGCTTCCAACTTCCCTCCTCCCCAGCCTGCCCTCCCTTCCATCATCCCCCCTTTCATCCCCTGTGATAGTAATGGCAATTAAAGATTCCCCTGTATTGGCTTGGTTTTCAAATTGATTGTGTTAAAACCCAGAGTTTGTTAATCCCACCTGTGGGATGGGCTTGTTGATGTGAAAAGAAAGTCCTGAACTGGGAGGAGCTGGTGACGTAGATTTGGAGACACAAGAGAGAGGCGGAAGATCTTTTTGGTAGCAGCACCTCGTGGAGAGAGAGAGACTAAGAGAATTGCTGGTGGCCGCTTTGAATTGCCCTGGACTTTTGAGACCTGCCCCCTGAGCTGCCAAGGACTGAGGAGACATGGCTGTTTTGCTGGTACTTTGTCTGTCTGTTTTGATGTTATTTTGCCAGATTTGTCCACTGGTGAAAGACTGTCCTTTTGTTGAAGAAGTCCTGGAACCTGGCTGTTCGCTAAGAAGCCCTGAGACTGTCCTGCAGACAGAGTGAATACTGTCCACTGGTGAGGGACAGTGCTGTTGTTGCAGGGGTCTGGGAGCCTTTCTGTTGGTTCAGAAGCTCTGAAGAAGGATTTTCTTGTTGTATGTTTACAGAAATCCTGGGAGAGGGCTTTGCTAATGTGTTCAGGGGTTCTAGGACTGTTCTACAGACAGAGGATAAATTCATGAAGGGACTGGCAATGTATCTTATGGCCTTGCTAAGCCTTGTCTCCCCAGGAACTAAGATTGCTGAGAACTTGCCTCCTGTCAAGATGAAGAAAAGACCTCCATTTGGGTATTAAGTGCTGTGTTTAAACTTGATGTAACTCTGGGGTAGATTCAATTGTGATCCTGGGGGTGGGGAACTTTTGACCTTATTGTGCTCTGTGATTGACAAATGAAGGTACTTTACCTATGTTTGGAAACTAATCTCCATTTGAGAAGAGGGGTTTTGTGGTGGACTTAATTAAGGTATAGCCTAGGGATGGAGTAGTATTTAGAACAGGGACTTTGTAATTGATTGAATGATTGGAAGATCCTGGGGTGGGGTAGTACTTGGAGATTATTTAATCACACTTAGTAAATGCTGTATTTTGAATGATGTTATGTTTTGATCTTCTCTGTTCTGGGTTTGTTACTGAATAAAATAGAGAGCACCTATGCTGGTATTTTGAACCTGGGAAGTTGCCTTTGCTTGGTATTACATTACATCCCCTTCCCCCCCTACTCTCCTGGAGGGTAAGATATCCTATTTAGAAGGTGATCATATATTGAGAGAATAGCAAGCATGACACAGGAAGAAGATTCAGTGGAGAAGACCAGTGGAAACTCCAACATAGAACATGATCCAAGAAGAAAGGAAGCAACAAATCCTCAGCTAAATATTTAAAAATATACAAAATGTAGGTAATATGCAAAATGAACGAGAGATCATACACAAGGAGATAAATTGGATGTCAGGGATATCATTGAGCCTTAGTGGAATGTGACCCAGAACTGAAAAATGACTATCCCTTGCTCAAAATCAATAAATGTGATAAAAGGGATGCTAAAGTATATTGTTGTATATTAGGAAGATAAACTGATGAAGAAATCCATCTGCTAGAATTAGGAGAAACATGGTGGAAAGCGTTGGAGTGAGGGTCAATGTAGATAAAAATGAATTATCATGTTCATAGTATACTGGTAATCTAACCTAAAGGAGAAAACACAGGATGAGTTTGGAAAATAGATCATATTTCTGGCTCAGAGGCATGATATAATAGTAATGTAGGACTTCAACTCTTCAGACACATCCTAAAGTTCTCTTTTTTTTTTTTTGGTAAAAAGTAGCATAGTTGATAAATGTGTGACTTGCTATAATAATTTTATTATTTAAAAGGTAGAGGAAGTGACCTAAGGAAAATGCTTTCTCTTTTGAAATTAAGGAGTTGTTGAAATAATGGGATTCTTGTGAGAGTGTGAACACTACCTTACATTTTATGATAGATAGGAGGGAAAAGTTAGATAGAGTTTGACATGCATGTATTTTTAAAAAGTCTTCCAAAATTGTTCATTTTTATAATATTGATATTATAGTATGTTATTATCCTTTTTCTACTCACTTCACTCTGCATCAGTTCTTACAAATTTTCCCAGGTTTCTTTGAAACCATCTCTTTCATCATTTCTTACAGCATAATAGTATTTTACTGATACTCTAGAGTTTTAAAGAATAAGTTTCAAAGAGTTCAGAAAAAAAGAGAAATAGGGTTGCATAGCTTAAAATTCTATAGATGGAAATCAGTTCAGTGGGATTGCTATGGAATGCTCATAAGAAAGAAATGTTGATAACACAAACACAATTGATTGCAATAAGAAAGAGAGAGTTGTATAAGATACCAATATGGATATACAATGAACTCCTGAACTGACTTCCTTTTTTAAAAGGCATGCAGAAGCAAGGGCAGGTAACTGGATGAAAATGAGTCTTAGTGCATTTTTAAACTTTAATAGCTAAAAATTGCACTAAGACTTTTGGGATACCCTGCATTTATTGCTTTATATTTAAACTCTAGTTGTTTCATATTTCAAATTCTTGCCTCCTCAGCAGTACTATGAAGGAGCTTACATTAGTCTGTGACTTCTTCCATAATACCACAGGACCACAAATTTATGATATAAATCACAATTGTAGAGTTGGAAGGGATCTCAATGATCATCTAATCTAATCACTTCATTTTAAAAATGAGGAAACTGAGACTTAGATAAGTCAAATGACTTTTCCAAGATTAGACAGGTAGTAAGTAACAGAGTTTGTGTTCAGATCTTTGTAGGTCTTCTGATGTCAAATCTGGTATAGCAAATAGTGGTTGAGGATTAGAAATATTTTTGACACCTGGAAAGACTTTCATGGACTGATGCAAAGTGAAGTGAAAAGAACCAGGAGAACAGTGATCACAATAACAGCAATATTGTACAATAATCAACTGTGAGAGACTTAGCTCTTCTCAGCAATACAATGATCTAAGACATTTCTGAAGGACTCATGATGGAAGATGATCCAAGAAAAGCAGCAAAATCTCTAGAAAAAGAACAGTTGGAGTTTGAATGCAGATCAAAGCATACTTTAAAGACATTTTTTTCTTTATTTTTCTTGTTTTTTTTTTGTATGTGTTTTCTTTCACAACATGCCTAATATGGAAATGACTGCACATGTATAACCTTTATCAAGTTGCTTATCTCCTCAATGAGGGGGAAGGGAAGGGAGAGAGGGAGAGAATTCGGAACTCAAAATTTAAAACAACAAATGTTAAAAATTATTTTAAATGTGATTGGAAAAATAAAATATATAATTGGATTAAAAATACATTTTGAATAAATGTGTAACAGAAATTGCATGACCTATCCAAGCTTCAAAAGAAGAACATGGGAAATGGGAAGGGGCAGGAGACTTGGGTACTGGGCAGTGCTGACACGGTAGGAATCATTGAAGTGAGCATTTGAGAAAGAAGAGCCGAATAGTTCTTGAGACAGCCCTCCACCCATGCTGGGAAGAGATGATAGCGGGGCTTGAGGATGAGTTTTGAGGAGAAGAGCTGGTATGGTGAGAGGTCCGAATGCCAGAGCAATGGAATTGTGAGTGGAAGAGGAGAATTAGTCCCAGATCCTGTGCTTTTTACTGGATCCCCTGCTACAGCAGAACTCTAAGTTATGGGGCTGTACACAACCCTGGCCCTCTGAAAGGCAAGGCATCTCTTGATTCCTTCTTAGGCTTATAGCTTTAGAGCTGGATCTTGAGTTATTTCCCTTTGGGGTGAGAGTCCTCATAATAGTACAATCGTACAATGTAGTCCCTGTGAACAAGTAGAAGCCAACTGTAAAGGGAACGTAGATTTCTAGAGTATTTGTGGGCTTGAGTGTAAGTTTTTTCTGTGTTCTTTACACTGCTAAATAAAACCTATTCTGTTTGATACCATGTGAGTCTGAGCGTTTACATTTGGGGAACATATGGCTACCCTTTAGGGAAAGTACCATATGTTAACATCCCTAAGTGCTATTTGGATAGGAGCAGATGAGCTGGGTTAATTAGTATGAGTAGTGACTGATGGCCACACTATGGGAAGTGCCAGGTACTGATATCCCCAAGTTTTCCCTATGTAAGGGCAGATGAGCCAGTGAGATTTGTGAGCAGCTTTCAACATGTATCTGTACCCTTAGAATGAAGACAGAGAAGAAACAAGGTTCAAATGAACAAGATGAGCAGCACATGACACAGAATTCCAGCTTCTCCCATGCTTAAGACCCAAGACAGAGATTCTAACTCCAAATTAGACTGTCCTCTTATAAAAGAGGCTTTTCAGATTGTTTTTTAATGGTTTAAAAAGTAGAGCCACATTTACCAAGTGGTTAGTTAACCAAACAAATTGAATTACAGATCTTTCTTGAATCCAGATCATTTCTATTCTTTTAATTAGCTGGACCTAATCTTTTTTTTTTTAACAAACAAAATAACCAAAGTTTAGTTAAGAAAACAGCAATCTGGGGGGCGGCTAGGTGGTGCAATGAGTAAAGTGCCGGCCTGGGAGTTAGGAGGACCTGAGTTTGGTTCTGGCCTCAGACACTTAACACTCACACAAAATACTAGCTGTGTAACCTTGGGCAAGTTACTTAACCCCAATTGCCCTCCAAAAGGCAAAAAGAAAAAAAAAAGAAAACAGCAATCTGTACCTTCTATATTCCAGTTAGAATATTTTACAAAAATCAAAGATATTCATGAGATAACATGTTTAGTGATGGAAAGAGACTTAAAATTATCTAGTCACCTTTTCTTTGGGTCATAGGAAAATGAAGCAGTTAAACAATTTAATTTCTTGAGTTCACAAAGTTAGTTAGTTGCATAACTGAGTAGTACTAGTCTCTAGAATTCCTCTTAATACAAGATATTAAGATAGCACTCAGGGTTTGGAGGCAGGAAGACTTGAGTTCCAATTCTGCTTCAGATGCTTGTTAATTGGGTGACCCCTGGGAAAGTCACTTAAGCTCTCAGCCTCAGTTTTCTTATATGTAAAATGAGAGGGTTGAACTCAATGGTCTCTAAGTGGACCTAATTCTAAAAGCCAAGTTTTAGTAAAATTAAATTGGCCTCGATGTGGAAAACCCAGAATCTGAAAGGGGGAGGGGTGAGTGTGTATGTGTGTGTGTGTGTGGCATGTGGTATGTGTGTTAAGCCATGTAGGAGTCTAGCAGACACTTATTTTTCCATTCTCTCTAACTTCATTTTAAGCCTTATTGTTAACAACTCCTGTCATAGAGTTTGTTGAATAAATGAGCCAAGAGGGTTGTTTTTCTACCCAGGACCCCACAGTGAAGAGCAAGCTTCATTTCCTGTCTTCCTTCCATTTGAGACATTGTAAGCAGTTACCTGGATAGGCCTCAAGGGACGTGGCAAGATGATTCATGAAGCCAGCCAAGGCAGAGTGAAAGGGTTTGGGTCCTGTGTTCTGTACCTCTGGGAAACTGGTGATCAGGGAAAAGACCCCCCTGACTTCAAGGTGTAGCAGTAACATCTTCTAAGCAAGAGTTCCAAGAGGTGACCCAAAGAAAGAAGTCTTTGGGTCACAGAGGGAGATTTAAATTAACTTCTGGAAAAAGTTACTGAACACAGACTGAAAAACTGCTTTACACTGAAAGAGATGGTCGATTTGATGACAGGATAGAAAAATCTAAATTGCTGCCTTCCACAAAGACCAGCCATTGGCACTGTTTTCCTTTCATTAACTCTCATGGAAAATAGCCTTTGCTGTGACTCACTGTATCTTATAGTGTGTGTGTATGTGTATGTGTATGTGTATGTGTATGTGTATGTGCGCCTGGAGGATGTTGTGCCTTTTTTGCAACACGTCACACAATTGTTTCTCTAGGTAGACAAGCCAAAGTCATTGGGACCTTTGCAGGTACCTGGTCACTCAGGTTACCTCTCTCATGGAAGTTACAGTACTTAATCTGTGCAGGTTGATATTAGTTAACTGCAATTGGGCACCATCAGCTCTCAGTATGCAATAGAGATAATATTCAACAGTGTTTCATCTTCAAAGTACTTTATAGACACAAAATAATTAACCCTTATGTAAACCTCAGTGATGTAAGGAGATGCCAGGAGGGAAACAGGCAGAGACTTGCTTTGGGCTGCAGCCAGAATGGGAGACAAGCTTTCCTCAGAGTCTGGATTAAAAGTCAAAAGCTCCAGTCTGTTAACAGGCCACACCTGATTCTTTTTAACCTCTTCAATGGCCTTGAAGCTTTGCAGGGAGGTCAGGCTTCTGCTTTGTTATTATTCTTCCTTTGGGTCTATTCATGTATTCTATATATAAATAGTGAATATTATATTATATTCTAATGATATCCTATTATATTCTAATAGCGAATATTCTAATATAGTCTCTGATTCACTTCATATCATAGTTAACCTGGTACCTCTCAAACATCAGTTCTTGGGTCCAGGTCTTGATTTCCCCCCTACTAGATTACAAACTCCATAATAGCCTAGGGACTTTTCATTCCCCTTTCTGTCTTTCCCTTTGCTGCCACAGTCCTTTGCATATGAGATAAATGTTTGTTGAATGTTGCTGAATGAATAGGGCCCCAGCATATTCCTCCATTCCCATGGGTGCCAGTGCCATGAAAAATAGCCTGGTTTAAGGGCTAGAGAACAGTTGTAAGAATCAGGAAGACCTAGGTTCAAGTCTTATCTCTGACACATTCTGTGCGATTGGGTAAATCACTTAATGTCCTAGTGCCCAGGTAATTCTCGAAGAATGTAAATTGGAGAACAGTAGCCAATTCAAATTGGCAGGGGGAATTTCCTCATCAGGTATTTGCCATGCCAATGAGATCGCAGGTTCTGACACGTACAAATGAAAATTGAATGAATACAGCTCCAACCCACTACTTCATCTCCATGGCTTCCACTAATTTGTCGGGTGAATTTCAGGGAGGAATTAATTTGAAAAGCAATGGAGGTTGGAAGAAATAAAAAGAAATAAAAAGAACTCCTTGAACATAATACATTATATGCTACCTATCTGAACTTACCTTCTGCTGCAACAAAAATGTTAGTCAAACATAGCTATAAGTGAAAGTTAAAAACAGAAGGAAGCATGGGCTCAAGTGAAGATGCATTTTATTTATTTATTTATTTTCTTTTTGTTTTAAAAAAAATCTTTTTTTTACATTTATGGAATAAAATAAGGATTTTCATAACAGTATAATAAAAAAGATATTTGTTCATGAAACTGCAAACTACTATGTATCATTTGTTATTCCTTTTAAATATGCAACAATTATCATGTAAATTTATTTTTTACTTTTTTCCTTCTTTTTCCCCTTCCCCACCTTAGAGATGACCACCATTAGACACAAAATAAGTATATATCTATATATCTATTATTCTATACATACTTCTATTTATCAGTTTTTTCTCTGGATGGAGTATACAAGGTAGGAAAGGCTGCATGACAGAGTGTACTGGATTTGGAGTCAGGAGTACCTGGGATCAAATTATGCTCCCCAAAACTTATTAGCTGTGTCACTGACAAGTCATTTAAATTCTCTGGGCCTCAGTTTTTTCATCTCCAAAATGGATGAAGGCAGTTAAATTTTCAATGAGATCATTTACTCTTTTGATTGTACAAATGCTCAAAATCAGGGCTTGATATATTTGTCTTGTTGATTATCTAGACTTAAGAAAGTGATAGAGAAAATGTTAATAATTCAGAATGAATTTAAAGATCTGTCCTACTTACATATTTTGGGAGGAGAGCTGGTGTTTGAACACTTATCAGCACAATTTGGACATGTTATCTTTTAAGTTTCCTTTTAGTTCTAAATCTATGTTTCTATGATCATGGTACTATGAAATACCTTCTCTATCAGTTCATACAAGTCTTCTCAGGTTTTTCTGAATCCATTAATTTGTTATTTATTGTGGTGGAATAATATTCTATTAAGTGCATATTTTCTTTTTTTTGTATTTTATTTTTTTTAATTAATTCTTTAATTTATTAATTTGTTTGTTTCCTTTTAATTTACAGGATTCAATTCCACAATTCCTTGAATTTCACAATTTGTCTCCCCCCCCATGGCATCTTATAATCAAGTATAGGATCTGTAGATACTTTCACATTATACAATGGTCAGGTTATAAGGATGGATTGTACCAGTTGGGATGAAAAATGGTATAGAGAACAAAAAAGATCAGGTATTTTGCTTCCACCTGGATACAAATTTAGTTCTTTCTAGTTCTTTCTCTGGATGCACGTTTTTCTCTCCATCATGGGTCTTTTGGGATTGACTTATATCCCTGCATTGTTGAGAAGAGTCCAGTCTATCAAAGTTGGTCATCACACATATGTTGTGTCCGTAATTGTGTACAAATTCCTCCTGGTTCTACTCTTCTCACTCAGCATCAGTTCTTTTAAGCCTCTCCAGGTAAATATGAAGACCGCCTGCTCCCCGTTTCTTATAGTGCAATAATATTCCATAACATGCATATACCACAACTTGTTCAGCCATTCCCCAATTGATGGACACCCCCTTAATTTCCAATTCTTTGCCACAACAAAAAGAGCTGCTATAAACATTTTTGTACATATGGGTCTTTCTCCCATTTCTATGATCTCTTTGGGATATAACCCTAGGAGTGGTATTGCTGGATCAAAGGGTATGAAAGTATTTATAGCCCTTTGGGCATAGTTCCAGATTGCTCTCCAGAAAGGCTGGATCAGTTCACAGCTCCACCAACAATGCATTAGTGTTCCAGTTTGCCCACATCCTCTCCAGCATTTGTCATTTTCCTGTTTTGTCATCTTAGCAAATCTGACTGGTGAGATGTGGTACCTCAGAGTTGTTTTGATTTGCATTTCTCTAATCAATAGTGAATTAGAGCATTTCTTCATGTGCTTATAGATAGCTTTAATTTCTTTCTCTGAAAACTGCCTGTTCATATCCTTTGACCATTTATCAATTGGGGAATGACTTGTATTCTTATAAATTTGTTAAGTGCATATTTTCATGGTTGTTGTTTGGCCATATGAGACTCTATATGATCCCATTTGGGTTTTTGTTTTTTTTTTTTTTTTTTCAAAGATGCTAGAGTGATTTGCCATTTCCTTCTCTAGCTCATTTTACAGATGAGGAAACTGAGGAAAACAGGATTAGGTGACGCGCCCAGGATCATACAGGTAGGAAGTGTGTGAGATCAGATTTGAATTCAGGAAAATGAGTCTTCCTGAGTGTAGGCCAAGCACTCTAGCCTCTGTGCCACCTAGCTGCCCTTAAGTGCACCCATCACAATTTGTTTAGTCATTCCCCAATTGATGGGTACTCTTTTAATTTCTGACTCTTTGCTACAATAAAGAGTGCTGCTATGAATATTCTTGTACATGTGTATCCTTTCCTTTTCCCTTTAATGTCTTTGGAGGTATATGCCTAGTAGTGGTATCATTGGGTCAAAGATGATGCATAGTTTAGTGGCTTTTGGGGCATAGTTCCAAATTTGCTTGCTGAAATAAAAATCCAACAATTATACAGAGGACTCAGTTACCCATAGTTGGTGTGAACTGGGATATTCAGAATAAAAGATATTGCATGTGTTATCATTAAAGATCCAAATTAGCTCCAAAAATTCCAATCTTAAAGTAAGGTGGAGAGTCAAGATTTGAGCCTTTATAGTCCAAAAGGCAATTAGCAGTATCTTGATGAGGAAGGAGGCAAGTTTCCTGATATCACAGGGCTGGATATAAAGGGAGGAATCCGGCAAGTGCATACAAGAAAAGCCCAAGTAAGTAATGGTAGTGTGTTTTCCTCTCTATTCCTTTTTGGTTTGTTTAAATTTTTTTTATACTAAATAAGAAACACAAACATTTTCAGATTCAAAGTACAGAAAAAGAGCATTGTATATAAAACCATGAATCTCTATTACTTGTACCTTGGTCTTTTTGTTTGTTTTTTTAAGGATGGGGTCACACATCCTGTATGTGGTTGGCAGGATGTGAATCTAGGTCTTCCTGTCTTTAAGGCTAACTCTCTATACACAAGATCACATGGCACTTCAAACAACCAAAATAGTAGCTTACATTAATAAACTTTTTTATGACTATTAAATACTTTATGCACATTTTATTTGGTCTTCATGGCAAGATTTTGATGTAGGTAGTATGAATATTATGATAACTGTTTTATAGATATGGAAACTGAAGCTCCATGATTTTAAATGACTTGACCAAGAATGTGCAGCTAATAAATGGTAGATCAGGGACTCCAAATTAGACTTCAAGTCCAACATTCCTTTCATTGGAGGTTCTCAAGTTGGTGTGTGTGTGTGTGTGTGTGTGTGTGTGTGTGTGTGTGTATAACAATGATGAGGAAGCTGTTACAAAAGTCCTAGTATGGGATTGAATAGAAAGGAAGTAAAATATTAGATTTCACAGAAATAATTAATGAACACATTGCTACAATGGTTGATAGAGTGGTCACTTACACTGGGGAGGGGTCTTATGTCTTAGCTATGTAGACACCTGCTCACTCTCTGGGCTGACTCACTTTAACTTGGGGCAGGTTTAGGTTCTCAGAGAAAGACAAGTATGTGATTACATTAAAATTCTCTTAGGGTTCCAGGGGATAATCTTCTTGAGAGGAATACTTACCATTCTGGCTCTTGTGTTCCCACTGGTGTATTTCTATGAATATAAACCAGACACTTATAATGACGATATTTCTAGAGCTTAAAAATAATTTAATTAACAAGAAGGCAAAAGAAATGATTATATAATAGTTATTTATATTTTTAAAGTATATATAAATAACAGTATATTGCAAAGTGCACATAAACCGAAGTCACACGCACCATTGCACTTAATAAATGATGAGGAAAGTGGGCACATACAGAAACCTGCAAGGGAAGCAGATAAGGGGGAAAATCCAGGTATTCAGGGTAATTCACAACTTGGGACTTTGAGGTTTGGTGTGCACAATATCTGGCGCATAGTTGGTTCTTAATAAATGTTTTTTGATTGGTTGATATTCAGGAATATCTAACATATGAAGCTATTTTTCTGCTGTTTGTCTGTTGATCCTCACTGCTCTCCAGCTGGACAAATTTTCTTCTCTTCTATACTCAAATATGGCATGTATAAATTCTTTCAATTTATCCTCACCTTAAAGAGTATTTAGAAACTTAATGAGAATAACAGTTTCATTTAAATAAAAGAACTGCAAAGCTCATGAGGGAGGTTATCTTAGGCTATATAGACCCAGACAGGTCTGTACTTCCCAGGGTTCTGCATTGTGCAATCGGAATACAGTCACACAACAAACAGCTCAGGTTACCTCTCTGGTCAAGGCAAGCCCGGGTCTTATACTGCAAAGCAGTAACAGTACCTGTCTTTCCCCTTTCAAATAAGAAAGGGAAGCCAAGAGCACATGTACTCTTGAGAAGCTTCACCTCTCTTAAGCTCTAGGGGGTGCTAGAGAGCAATATCTGAACCTGAAGCTCTGGCCCAAAAAGGTTGAGTCAACTAGTAACCAAAACTTTCTTTTCTTTCTTTTTTTGCTTTTTGGAGGGAGGAGGGTAGGGCAATTGGGGTTAAGTGACTTGCCCAAGGTCACATGGCCAAAGCTTTCTTATTAGCTGACCCTGAGAAATTGTTTTTGATTTCCTGCTGTTTCTTCAGTCTCCCCTTTCCTCAGCCTTTGTCTCCTATATCTCTTTTGATGGTTTAAATCAGACTCATGCTTCCAGGAGTTACCTTTCATTTAAAAGGTAACAACTGGACAAAATTCCCCTGTGAAATGTATAGCCTTTTAAAAATCATACCTCGGGGAGGCCAGGTAGCACAGCAAATAATTACATGACTTCTCATTTTAAAATTTTATCCTCTTTAGTCATAAAACAGTTACACAACATATATATATATATATGGGGTATCCCCAAAGTTTCAGTACAGTTTCGAGTTTTAATAATATAATTATAAAATGGTAATATATGTTATTATTAATAAAGTGTATTACTTGTAATATAGTACAATAAAGTGTATTGTTAAGCTTTAATAGAATAAAACTTCACTAAGACTTTAGTCTTAGGGACACCCTACAAGCAAAAAGACCACATGGCCTCTGTTTGGGATAAATTTTATTTAAAAAAGAAACTTTAAAATCTTAAAAAAAAGATCAATCACCATTATTACAACCTTCTGGAGGTTTCTGAGCAAGGGGTGTCATGGCCTTAGGATCCAAGGGACCATGGAAGTCCTAAAGCAGCATCCTGCGGGACAGAAATGTTAGCTAGACAAGTGGCATGTCTCTAGAGGAGAGAAGGGAGATCAGTGGAACCAGAACCAGTAACCCTTAGTGCTTAAATTTTCAACATGGTTTTCCATTTCATTTTATGTCTTTGAATCATGATTCTTCATATTCATCTTTTTTCTATTTTTTTTTCCTTTTGGAGGGCAATTGGGGTTAAATAATTAGCCTAAGGTTATACGGCTAGTTTTTTTTTTTGTGTGTGTGTGTTAAGTGTCTGAGGCTGGAAGCGAACTTGGGTCCTCCTGACTCTGGGGCCGGCGATTTACTCACTGCGCCACCTAGCTGCCCCATTTTTCTAATTTTTTAATAAATAAAAGTTCTTCCTTTGACTTTGTTAAACCATTAAACTTTTCTCAGAGAAATAAGGTCCCACATATTGTACAAGGTGAGATGAGTCTTTATATTGACAACACTGTTTATTTTCTGTCCAGAACTGCTTAAAGACTATCTGAAAGTTGTTTTTCTTCAATACACATTTTGGGAGGGTTTTTTTTCCTTTGTGTGTGTGTGTGTGTGTGTGTGTGTGTGTGTGTGTGTGTGTGAACATGATGAGTTTGATTTTGACCCGGTTCATTACCAAGTAATTGCAGGCATGTTAGTGGAGATGAACTGTATTTATTTTATTTTGCTTTTTGAAAGGGGAAGGGTAGGGCAATTGGGGTTAAGTGACTTGCCCAAATCACTTAAAATTGCTAGTTTTTGTGTTAAGCGTCTGAGGCTGGATTTGAACTCAGGTCCTCCTGACTCCAGGGCTGGTGCTCTATTCACTGTGCCCCCCTAGCTGTCTCGATGAACTGTATTTATTTGGAATTTATAGAATCCATAATTTTAAGATTTGGGGAGTATCTTAGAGATTATTCTAGTCCAATCTCTCTTTCTTACAAAGATCCATGCATTCATGCATTCTTCCAATAGATATTAATGAAACTACTACTATATGCTGAAACAAAGTTTGGATGAGTCACATCCCCTGCTGTTATCAAACTTAGAGTGCAGTAGGGAAATAAGACAGAAACAAATAATAACAATCCACAATATTCCATAAGCACACTGAAGTGTTGTAAAATATAGGGCCACGTGATTTGACAGTGAAGGATAATACTGACTAGTGTGGATCAAGGAAGGCTTCATGAAGGAGATTGGCATTTGAGTTGAGCTTAAGGGATAAGGAGGAATTCAGTGGGTAAAGATAAAGAGGGAAGGCATTTCAGGAATCAGGAATAGTGGAACAAAGATTTGGAGGGAGGTGTGAGCAAAGTATTTGTTTGAGGAGCTGAGTTTTTCTTGTTAGGGCATAAATCAAATGAGATAATGTATGCAAAGTACTTTGTAAACCCTTAAAGTGCTTTATGAATGATAGCTATCATTATTATAGAGTGCATGAGGGTAGAAAGAGTAATGTGAGATAAGGCTGGAAAGAGAGGCTGGTGCCAGATGGTGGAGAGCCTGGAATTCCAAGGAGAGAAGTTTGAACTTTATTCAGTAGTTCATAGGGTGCCCCTGAGGATTTTTTAAGCAGAGGAATATTATGAAATCTGTCAAGTATATGGTTATACTCAGGGAAAGATGTGGCACAAAGCATTTAAAATGATGCTCAAGGTCACGTAACTATTTGGTGGAAGATAGAAGACTAAAACCCAGGTCTCCTGGCTCAAAGTCCACTGTTCTTTTCCCAGTACAATTTGCTGCCTTTCAAAATGGGATTAGAACACAGATAAGAGTCAAGGGCTAGACATACAGATTTGGGAGTCATCTGCAGTGAGGTGGTAGTTGAAACTCTGAAGAATGGGTTAGGGAATGAAGACATGGAAAAAGGACCAGGAGAATAAGGATGGAAATTTGGGGAACACCAGCAATTGGAATTTAGGAGGAAACAGCATCAACAAATATTGATAATGATCATTGGTAGACAGGAGGTTAAGGGAAATTGACAAAAAAAATCATAGCATCACAGATTTAGAACTGAGAGCAATCTTAGATATATTTTAATCCAATTTCCTGATTTCATAGAATTAAAAGGAAACTTGAGTCGTGAAAAAGTTAAGTTAATCAATAAGCATTTATGAATTACCTTCTATGTGCCAGGCTCTATGCTTAGCACTGGGGATACAAAAAGAGGCAAAAGATAGTCCTTACCTTCATGGATCTCATCATCTAAATATGATTCATTTGAGGTCACATAGATAACAAGTAGGAAAGCAGGAATTTAAATGCAAGTTGTGCAATCCCATATCTGTTATTCCTTCAACTATGGAAATGTAATATAAACTTAGAGAGAAAGCAACTTCAAAAAGTGTGTAAGTAAGGGTAGAGGTGAGGTTGTGTCAAAATGGTGCAGAGAGAATGGAAACTGAGAAAGGGTCCTTGGGTTTGGTCAGAAAGACTTTTGGTGGCTTGAAAAAAATATTGATGCCTTTTGCTGTTTTGCCAGAGTTATTTCCCAGGCCCCTCACACAAAACTGAATGCTCTCTGGTAACAGAGAATAACAGTAAAGTAAAAAACAAGAGATCCAATGACCTTATCTAAAAATGCATATATTTATTGCCTTATTAGAGTCTTCTACCTCTTTGCCTAATGGAGAGAGATGTGTATCAATATCTGTTTTCCAAATTCATTATTGGCTTTTCAGTTACTTAAGAGCTCAGCTTCCTCTTTGTGACCAATTCACTTACATTGGTGTGATCTATATATGTTATTCTTCTGGGACTGTTCTGTTCACTTTCCATCAGTTCATATAAATCTTCCCATGTTTCTTTCTAAATCCCTCAAATTCATCACTTCTTACTGTACAATAATATCGAAATATAGAAGTTTGCTTAGCCATTGCCCGGTTGAAAAACATCCATTTTGTTTCCTGTCCTTTGCTACCACAAAAATGCTGCTATGAATGTTTTGGTAAATATTGCTTCCTTCCTTCCTCCCTCCCTCCCTCCCTTCCTTCTTCCTTCTCTCCTTCTTTCTTCCTTCTTTCCTTCCCTTCCTCTTTCCTTCCCTCCTTCCTTCCTTTTTTTCTTTCCTTCCCTCCTTATCTCCCTTCCTCCCTTTTTCCTTTCTTCCTTCCTCCCTCCCTTCTTTCTTTCCCTCTTCCTTTTCTCCCTTACCTCTTTCCTCCCTCCTTCTCTTCCTTCCTCTTCAAAGGGCATGAACAATTTAGGGACTTTCCTTGTATAATTCCAAACTGTTTTCCAGAATGGTTGGAATAATTTATATCTTTCAATGAGTGGGGTATGGAGAGAATTTGAAACTGAAAATAAAATAAAATTGAATTAAAAAAACAAACAACTTATACCTATGCCTAGCATGTATTTCAGTGCCTATCTTCCCATAGCCCTACCAAAATAGGCTTTTCCCATTTTTTTTTGGTTATCTGTAACTGTTTTCAGTGTGAGCAAAAATCCAACTTGTTCTCATTTTAATTTTCCCTTATTTGTGAATGTTTTCATGTGGTCATTGATAGTTTGCAATTTTACTAAACATTTATGTATCCTTTGAACACATCTTTTGGAGAATGCCTCTTGGTTTTATATATGTGTGTTAATTATCTCTAGTGACTTTTGAGAGAACATTTTCAGAATTGTAAACATACCTATTACATAAAAATTAACCTTAACTACTCCTCTTGGACTTCTCTGACCTCTCTTCCTGCTAGATTTTATATCTGAATATTGTAATAGATTTTACACTGAATTCTGTTAATAAATGCTTATATTCTTTTTGTGTGTTGATGTGGATTATTAAAGTCACTGTCTATAACCATGGGATGTTTTAGAACAAGAGTGTAAATGCCTATCCTGTTGATGATCAGTAGGTTAATAGCATAACCCAGTTTAAATGGGAGAATGGTCACAAGAAGGAATGGCAGGAGAGGAATAATGTGGTAAACTGACATAGCTAAACTTCATCGATGATATTGAGTGGTTTGATTGAAAACAACAACAACAAAACTAGAATTAAATAATTTTATTATTTTATTGGTCAATAATGCCGATCTTGGTGCATGGAATTTTTTTTTTTTTATCAACTTTGAACGTTTTGATGGTAGGTTTGGACCAAAGGTTAATGTTTATGTAGGACTGACTTGGACAGTTCAACACTTACAGGATAAGGTTTAGAGTCAGAAGGGTCTTTAAACCATCTAGCCCAACCCCCTCACTTTAAAGATGGAGAAACTCGAAACTACTTTGTTTTCTAGGGTTAACTCTTAAAAATTTGGCAATGTGGTAGTGGTGGCTCTAAATTTCCAAGGCTGTTTGGGTTAAATGTTGGCAGCAGATGGTACTGCAGCCACTTTTGCTGACTCTCACCATAACAAGAGATCAGGATTGGATCACTTCTATGATGCAGAGGAGGCAAATCTTCATAATGCTAAGCTGTTAGGCTAAGATTTTTTTTTGCAGGGTTCAGGGTGATGGTGAACCAATCATGTATACTTTGATTTATTAGGAAATTAAAAATGAAAATATATTTTGACATAAGAATGATAAATTATTCTTTTTTTTTTGGATATGTGAACATGACCCACCCCCCAAAACCCCAATAAAACAACAAAAAATCCCTCCACGATTTAGGTTAAAATGTCCAGAAATGGTAAGATATTCTATTTTACCCTGTGGATCAGAGGATACATAGATTACTTTGCATTTGCTTATGTGTACATGTTTCTTTCTAGTAAAACGTAAGCCCCTGGAGGGCAGACACTGTTTCCTTTATGTCTTTTTTGTCCCCACCACCTAGCAGAGTATCCAGTACCATGTAGGCACTTAATAAATGCTTGTTGAATTGACTTGATTGGCCTTTGGAGGCATCTGAGGGTCTTTAAGTCACTTCCACTGGGCATGTGGCTGGACCAATCAGATGTGCCATGGCATAAGCAGGGCAGAAGAGCTGGAGAAGCCCTCACCCATGTGCTTTGTCATCCTTGCCCCTATTTTTGCTTTTTGGATGTCGCTAACCCCAAAGGCAGCAAGTCTTCTGGGACCCGGTGAATCTGGCATTTCATTTGCTTCCGGGTTTCTTAAGATTTTGTAATTGGAAGGGTAAAACTTGATAAGCCATATCTGCCCTTTGGCCCCTGCCAATGGTGACTTGTTTCTTTAATCTTTCCTCAGGTTTTCCCCTTCAAATAATGAGCAGTGCTGGGGACAGCAAAAAGGCACAGTTCCACCATTGATTCTCTGAAATATTTCCCCCAGATATGAACTTTTCTCAGGTGGGTGGGATGAATTAGGTCACTTTCCAGGAATAAGAAATTTATTTCCAAGGCACACTTTAATTCTCTCTGACTTCCCACCACCTCCCCAAGTCACCACAAAAGAGTCTAATTATTGAGAATATGCTCAGCAAGTTTGCGTTTGTGAAATGTTTGCCAACCCTTCTTTAAATCAGATAGCCTGCCTTTGATCCAGCACACCTGGGCTGGCATCTTTTCACTCCTGACCTTGGTTGCTGGTATCTTGACTTCAGACAAACTCCCAGCTTGGGAAAGTGAAAATGAACCCGTTGCTAAGGTCAGCTGAAACCTGCAAAAATTGAACCTCCTTGTGGTGTTCCCAGCTTTGGGTGAATTTCAGCGTTTTTTGATGGAAATATTTCCCGTAATGTCAAGTCTTGGTTTAGAATGCAAAGAAGTCTTCTACGCCCGGCTTGCTGTTAATTTCTACTAATTCAATACTGCCACCTCGTGGTCATTTGGAAAGCTTGCAGCTTTGGGCTATTTTCAAAGCAGTCTTATTCTCAAGGGTTTCCGTCAGAAGGGCATGACAAGGAAGGACAGCCAGATAGGACCTGCTTGTTCAGAATGCAAATTAGAAAAGAAAGGGAAAATTGACTTTTGTCTTCATAGCATAAAATGATCTAAGTTTTCTTCCAAAGAGTATTTGAAAGATGATTTTTGAACACTGTATCCTAAAAATAATATCAAAAAACAAAGGAGGAAAAAATTTTAAAAGCACCTGGGACTTGAATTTGGGAGACCTAGATTCTTGGTTTGGTTTTATTACTAAATTGACTAAATTATGTAAGCTGGGGCAAAACACGACCTCTTAGACTTTTCTTTTCTTTTCTGTAAAATAAAAAGTTTAGATTAGACAGACCATGGGCAGCTTGACAGTGCAGTGTATAGAGTGAAGACCTGGAATCAGGAAGACTCATCTTTGTGAGTTCAAATTTGGCCTCAGATAATTACTAGCTGTGTGACCCTGGACTAGTCACTTAACCCTGTTGGCCTCAGTTTCCTCATCTGTAAAATGAGCTGGAGAAGGAAATGGTAAATCATTTCAGTATCTTTGTCAAGAAAACTCACAAGTGGGGTTAAGAGTCAGACAAGATTGAAAAATGACTGAATAAAGACAGTCTTTTCTAGCTCTGTTTTTTCTATAGTTCTGTAATAGGGTATGGGAAAAAGAACAATTGAGATGACTTCCTGAATAGGGAACAGCAATGGTCTTACGTGGAGGTTGAGTTTGGAACAAAATGACTTATAGACTTAAAGATCCAGACAGTGCTACCATTTATTGTTTCCCAGATAATCAACCCATTGATCACACTTAAGAAAAAGTTGACAGGGCATGAGCTCTCTGTCTCTTTTTATCTCTCTGTTTTTTTTTTTGTTTTTCATCAAATTATTTTTTTATAATAAACAAAAAACAAACACAATAAGATTTTGATTTCGTTGTATCTTTTAGTAATGATGCAGCTATAGAGAACAGTTGTTTTTTTGTTTTTGTTTTTTACATTGGAACACATTTCCCCATTATTTCTTCATGTTAGTAATGCCTAGTCTGATTTAATCATAGGCCTTTGCAGTGATTGTCAATCTTTTTAGAAGCACAGCACAACAAGATGGTCCTAAGGTCTTGATTCCATGATATAAAAATATCTTTAAAAAGCAGCATTGTAGGACCTACCAAAGCTTACATTCCACTGACAAAGTCCTCAGAGATTCAGGATCATTTCCACACTACACTGAGTCATCACCTTGGGCCGTATTAAAGGCATCCCCTTTAGCTGGAGCACCTGTATCCTCATTCCTTCATTCTGCAGATTTCTGCAGCTTCCATAAGGTGACACTGGTTTAAATGAGTGCCTGACCCTTTACCATAACAATTCCTCTCTATTGGGCACTATGTTTGCCCAGTGCAGAGAAGGGGACTTCCAGTTTTTTCTTGTCTGGCAGAGGACAATATTGTTGCTGCATCACAGCTCTCTCCATCCCTCCTTCCCTCTCTTTCCCTTTCTCTCATTCTCAACCTCATTCTATCTCCCTCTCTCCTTCATCCCCCTCTCTCTTATTCTCTCTCTCCCTTCCTCCCTCCTTCTCTCTCTTTCTCTCCTTTTCTCTCTCCCTTTCTGTCTTTCTCATCCTCATTCTGTCTCCCTTTCTCTTCCTTTCTGCATGAGTTCCGCTCTCTTTCTCTCATTCTCTCCCTCCTTCCCTTTCTCTGTCTTTGTCTCTTTCTCCCTCCTCCTCCTCCTCTTCCTTTTCTCTTTTCTTTCTCTCTCTCTCTCTTTCTCTCTCTCTCTTTCTTTCTTCCTTCCTTTCTTCCTTCCTTCCTTCCTTCCTTCCTTCCTTTCTTTCTTTCTTTCTTTCTTTCTTTCTTTCTTTCTTTCTTTCTTTCTTTCTTTCTTTCTTTCTTTCTTTCTTTCTTTCTTTCTTCCTCTCTTTCTTTCTCTCTTTTTCTTTCCTTCTCTCTTTCTTTCCTTCTCTCTCTCTTTCTTTCTTTCTTTCTTTCTTTCTTTCTTTCTTTCTTTCTTTCTTTCTTTCTTTCTTTCTTTCTTTCT
>NW_027187349.1:13493097-13560643 GCF_028583685.1 Petaurus breviceps papuanus
TCTTTCTTTCTTTCTTTCTTTCTTTCTTTCTTTCTTTCTTTCTTTCTTTCTTTCTTTCTTTCTTCCTGCCCTCCCCCTCCTCCTTCTTTCTCTCTCTCTGCCTCTGTCTCTCTTTCTCTGTCTCTCTCTCATAGTTTACTAAAATGTGAAGGGTTTACAGTCTGTATCGATGGAAGGAGTACAGCATGCTGGTGAAATCACATCAGATCTTTTGAATTCTTGAAGTGAACACATTCTACACATATGCCTAATGATGGCTGGCCTTTATATAGCACTTTATGGTTTGCAAAGCACTTTATATACATTATCCAGTTTGAGCCTCACACCAGCCCTGTGAAGTAGCTACTCTAGGTATTATTTTCCCTTTTTGATAGATGGAGAAACTGAGGCTCAGAGAGGTTAGGTCATTTACCCATCGTCACTCAGCTGGTAAGAGTCAGACACAGGATTTGAACCCAAGCTTCTCTACCTCCAAATCTATTACTCTTTCCATTTGGTTTCTCACAGATGCACACACACATATAATACATCTGTATATATGCATATACACACTTACATGTATATTTTGTATGACATTGGTATTACTGCTCTCCAGAGTTCATATTTTCTAGCAGAAAAGACTGGTGTGAGGCCAGGAGTTTTTCCTACTCAGCTGACATGTTTGTGATTATTGGCAGCCCCTACCTGCAAAACCCAGAAGAACCTGCCTCTTAAGCTCATAACAAAAAAAAGTCACTTTGTTTATTGTAAATATACAACTAGCTGATCTGTATGTTCCAGTGGTGTGTGTGTGTGTGTGTGTGTGTGTGTGTGTGTGTGTGTGCGCGCGTGTGTTAGCAGCCTTGAACCACACCAAATCATTTGACAGTGTCCTTTGGAACTGATTTTCCAGCCTACACCACCTGTTGTTTTCAGTCATTTTTCAATTGTATCTGACTCTTTGTGACCCCATTTGGGGTTTTCCTGGCAAAGATACAGGAGTAGTTTGCCATGTCCTTTTCCAGTTCATTTTACAGCTGGGGAAACTGACCACTGTACCTCACCTTCATTTTTCACTTGTTTCTTTACTTGTCAAAGCATAGGTTCCATTTTGGGTTGTTGGCTACTCTTTGGCTACTTGTCTTCATACCAGAGGGTCGAAGTTGCAGCCGGCATCATGTTAATGTTGGTCATCTGGCCGTGCAGATGCTTTTAAGATTATGTTGTAGCCCTTGCCATAAGATCTCAACTACACCTAGAGGGATTTTCTTGTTTCCTTGACTCGTAACTTCTGTCTGGGAAATCTGCAAACGTGTGTCTCAAGTCCCCTGACACAAAGGGGCTGACTTCTCATTTATAAGGGGACAGTTTGTGATATTAACACCTTTTCCTGATTCCCCTGGCTATTAGCCTCCTCTCCTTGAGCCAAGACTTATTTGGGTTTAATATAAGTTACGTTAACACAATCGATAGAGCACTGGACTTAGCATTAAGATGATCTCAGTTCAAATCTGGCATTAGTCACAGGTCACAGACATGGATCATGGGTAAATCTCCTGACTTCCGTCTGCCTTGGCTTAAAATGGGATAATAGCACTTAACTCTCGGAGTAATTGTGAGGACAAAATGAGACAATATTTACAAAATGCTTTGCAAACCTGAAAGCTCTATAGAATCCTGGCTTTTATTATTACATTAATTATTAATATTATTAATTGCAAATATATAATATCGGGGCAGCTAGATGGTACAGTGAATAGAGTGCTGGGCTTGGAGTCTGGAAGTTCAAATCTAGCCTCAGACACTTACTAAATGTATGACCCTGGGCAAGTCACGTAACCCTGTTTATCTCAGTTTTCTCATCTGTCAAATGAGCTAGAGAAGGAAGTGGCAAACCTGTAAATGGCAAATCTGCAAAAACATTCATATTCATATCAAGTCCCCTGACATAAAGGGATTGAGTTCTCATTTATAAGAGGGCAGTACCTTTGCCAAGAAAACTCCAAATGGGGTCATGAAATGCTGGACACAACTGAAAATGACTGAACAATAACATGTTATTAATATAAAATATTAACATAAAATTAGTATGTTATATGATATTAATAATTCATGTTTTTACAGTGCCTTAAAGTTTGCAAAGTGCTATATATATATATCTTTTAATCCTCACAGAAACCCTATGATATAGATACTATTACTATTTATCCCCATTTTATGGATTGTGGAACTGAGAAACAGAGACTTGACAAGGGTCTGACTTAGGTCTTCTTGACTCTCAAGTCAAGGTGTTTGTCCACCTAGTTACCCCACTTACTTAGTATGTTTTGCGCATTCTTTTTTAAATACACAAGTCACCCACAGTCATGACCAGGCAGTTTTCCCAGTGGACACAGATCAGCAGGGTCTCCAGTGTATCAGACATCTGGCCACATCCCTCACCCCACCCCCTTCATACTCTTGCAGATCAGAGGAATCCCAATAAGGTAGAAACAATGACTGGTTCTTAGGCCTGCCCATCCCTTTACCAAACCCAAGAATTTCTCTTTTGAGAACTATTTTTGTCCAGTGGGGAGGGGAGGAGCTGCAGTTTTTTCCCATCTGTCAGAGGGAAGCCTTGTTTCTGCATGACAACTCTAAGTGATTAAGTCTCATCTGTGGGCCTCATTCTCACTGAGACTGTTCCCATTTGCTAGCACTTATGCTGACCTTGGGTCCCAGGGATCAGGGACCCCATCACTCTTCATTACCAAGTATCCCAGGTGCCATCATTAGACTCACCTATGGTGACTACATATCTCAATGTCTTTTCCTTCTCAGACACTCTCATCTGAGTGAGCACTTCTCACTTGTTCAGCAGCTGGTAAAGAGGCAAGACAGGACAGTGGAAAGAATCTTGGCTCTGATATCAGAGTGCCTGAATTCAAATCTTGCCTTTGATGCATACAACTTCCTTAGAGTTTTCATGGGTAAAATGATATGGTTGGACTGGATGACCTCTGAGGTCACTTTTAGCTCTAGACCTAGAGCTTGAAATCACTCTAAGTCTTCCTAATAATTTCCAAAGGATTTCTGAGGCAACTGGGGATTATTCAAATTATCCTAGGCTGTTTTCAGCCACATCTACAGTGGAAGGAGCCCATGGGAAAAGCTGGATATTCTCTGTGCTTTCCTGCATACATTCTTCCTGAGGAGATGATGTAATTATTGGAGTAGATGGTAGGTAGAAGGAACTTCTGAGAGACTGATTACAGATCTTGCATTAAGGACATCCAGATTTGAATCTTGAGTCTGCTACTTACTCTGAACAAGTCACATATTCTCTCTGGGACTCAGTTTTCTTAGGTGTCAAAAGGCTTGCCCTTCCTGTCTCACAGGGTTGTTATAAGGAAAGTACTTTGTAAATCTTGATGTAGCGGGATGGATAGGGCACACTGGTCTTACAGTCAGGAAGACTTGGTTTCAAATCCTACCACAAACACTAACTGTATGACCATGGGTAAGTCACTTAACCTACCAAAGTCTCATTACATTGTCCTGAAGGAAGATAACTGCTCATAAGTCTCATCAGGAAGTCTCATCCTTTGCCTGGCTTAGTGCAGATGCTGAATTTTTGAAGGTTTGCCAATGGAGCACAAGTGCCTGCAAGTCCTGCCTAACTGGAAAAGTTTTGAGGATGGCTCCACTCCATGCTAATTTGGGGGTGAGGAGCTCCAGCAAGCCTTGAAATTTTTTTTTTTTTACAAAGATAGTGAGGGGAATGGGAGGGCCATCCACTCTGATGAAATCTCAGATCTTTTGAAGTAATGAAATACTGACAGAAGATTGTCACTAGCCTCCCAAAGTCAATTCACATTCTAAAGACTTCTCTGTAAAATTTCTTCCTTCCTAGTGGGAATTTTGGCATGAAAAGGCAATGCTAGCTCAGTGAACAGTCCTGTAATCTTTGCATAGGAAGAGAGGAGAAGAAATCCTGGTGGAATTTTATTTTATTTATTTTTTCAGAGAAGGAACTGAGAGCTCCTAAAGGAAGAAAAAGTAGTTTGGTGTGAGGCATGCTGTAATCATGGTACTAACTGGTCAAAGATGAACTAAAGCCCTAGGGATATTTCCATCAATATATGGCAGGCTGATGTTAGTGTTGAGTGAAGGTCCAAAATGCTGCTGCCTGTCATGATTTTACCCTACAAAGAAGAGAATTCAAATCTTGAAAATTTGACTCAAAATTCTAGGCACTTCTTTGCTTTTTTATTTCCTAGTTGTTGTTCATTTGTTAAGTTGTATCTGCCTTCTATGTGACCCTACAAACTTTGTCCATGGTGTTTTCTTGGCAAAGATACTGCAGTAGTTGCCATTTCTGTCTCCAGTATGTCCCCATTTTTTTTGAGGGGGGGGAAGGCAGGGCAATTGGGGTTAAGTGACTTGCCCAAGGTCACACAGCTAGTGTCAAGTGTCTGAGGCTGGATTTGAACTCAGGTCCTCCTGACTCCAGAGCCAGTGCTCTATTCACTGTGCCACCTAGCTACCCCTGTCCACATTTTTCAGAAGTGGAACTGAGATAAATAAGGGGTTAAGTGACTTGCTCGAGGTCACACAGCTACTAAGTGTCAAAGGCTATATTTGAACTCAGAACTTCTTGGTAGCTAAGTGGTGTAGTGGATAGAGCCCTAGGCTTTAAATCAAACTCATCTTCGTGAGTTCAAATCTGGCCTCGGATACTAGTTCTGTGACTCTGGGTAAGCCATTTAACCTTGTTTGCCTCAGTTTCCTCATCTGGAAAATGAGCAGGAGAAGGAAATTGCAAAACACTCTAGTATCTTTGCCAAGAAAACTCCAATGAAGAGTTGAACATGACTGAAAAATAGAAACAACTTCCTGATTCCAGGAATGGTACTCTATCCCCTGTACCACCTGACTGCCATTTTATTTGCTAGGACCTTACTGAAATATCATGTTGGGAATGCCACTCCCTCCCCACCAATGCTAATAAAAGCAAGAAAGAAAACCATTCCTACGTGTATTGTCAACATGAGCTCGGGTCAATCAACAATTCAGATTTCTTTGAAATTTCATTATTCTAAGTAAGATCACTAAGGCTAAGTACAAGAATATATACATATACAACAAGCTGGGGGCGCCATCCGCAAGATTTGAAATTTTGGGGTAGAAAGCCAAAGCTAAAGGAAGAGCCACTCTTCCATTTTCCTCCCACCAAAGTAGGGGACAGATTCTTTTTTTTTTTTTTTTGGTCTTTATTAATTTGTTTGTTTACTTTGAGTTTACAAGATTCAGTTCCACAATTCCTTGAGTTTCAAATTTTATCCCCCTCCCCCCACCAATGGCAGCATACAATCAAGTATAGGATCTGCAAATACTTTCATATTAGACATTAGTCAGATTATAAAGAAGGATTGTATCAGATAGAATGAAGAATGGGAAAGAGGAAACAAAACCAAACAAGAAAAAGAAAAAGATCTGGTAGTTTGCTTCAATCTAGATTCAAACTCGGTTCTTTCTCTGAATGTAGACATCTCTCTCCATCATGAATCTTTTGGAGTTGACTTATAACCCTGCATTGCTGAGAAGAGTCCAGTCTATCAAAGGTGGTCGTCAAACATACGTTGTGTCTGTAATTGTGTACAAATTTCTCCTGGTTCTGCTCTTCTCACTCAGCATCAGTTCATATAAGCCTCTCCAGGTAAATATGAAGTCCATCTGCTCCTTGTTTCTTATAGCATAATAGAATTCCATTACATTCATATACCACAACTTGTTCAGCCATTCCCCAATCGATGGGCGACAGATTCTTTTTAGACCATGTCTTTCTGCTCCCTTGGTTAATACCTCTCCTCTGCCTTCTCTTTAGAGACTCAAGTTTTATTGAGATGCGTACTCTAGCCATCTGAATCTGACTCAATAATAGATGATTCCATTAATTTAGAAGTACAGTAGTCCTGAGTTATGTAGTTCACTTATCTCTATTTCATAGTTCATCAGAATTATGAATAGGATTATTGAGATTCTCCTTACTTTTCATAGAGCCTCTAGTTATGGACCAAACCCTAATGTTTTAGACAGAAGTTTGAAATTTTGAGTCATTTGGTCCTATATACCAAGCTAGTAATTTTTTTCCTCTGTTGGAATCCCTCCTGTATGATAATTAATACACATACATACATTATAAGGAATTGTGATTGATCATGGTTATATGTCAAGGGTAAGACTTTTCTCTTTTTAAAACATATTATTTATTACTTTTACATCCTGTTCTTTTTAAATTTTGAGTTCTAAATTCTCTCCCTCCCTCTTATCCCTTCCTGCACCCAGTGAGAAGGCAAGCAATATGATATCAATATACATGTGAAATCATACAAAACATATTTCCATGTAGCCATAAATTTTTTAAAAAGCAAGAGCAACAAAGCGATAACATTACCCTTCCATTTGTGCTCAGAGTTCATTTGTTCTCTCTCTGGAGGTGGATAGCATTTTTTCAGTCCTTTGGAATCATCTTGGATCATTGTATTGATCAGAGAAGCCATGCCTTTCACAGCTGAGTTGACACTTTCAAAGACATAAATTAAGACAGGGTAATAAATAGGCTTCAAGAATAGAGAACCTTTGGTGTATGGTGTTTGTAGGTAGAGGGAAGGATAGAAGGGAGGAGAGGAATTGAAGCAGTCCACCTCTCAGAGAGAAACATTCCAAGCAGAGCTCCCAGCTGGGCTTGCCTTTTCAGGTCCTATCTCTATGCCTAGTCTTGATCCCTGTTTAAAGCCCTCCCACTCAATCGATGTGGCTTACTGGCTTGCTTCTTCACCATGTGAGTCCTCCTCCACCTTTGGAGAGTCTCTCTCCAAAATTGAACTCAAAAATCCCTGCATTTGTCATTCATGTTGTTGCCACATCTCTACTTTGCTATGAGCTTTTCATCCTTCCCAGGACAGGTGGACACAACGCTGTACTACATTCCTCAGAATTCAGTAAGGTTTCGGGCCCTGACTGCAAAGAAATCCACTGGAATATCCATCCACTTACACAGGCTTATATACATGCCATTTCTTTGGGAATTAATGGCTTTCATGAGTTTCAAGAGTACAATAAGTATTTTAAGCAATCTAAGCTATTTTGGTTTACTGACATGATATCCTTAATTCATTAATCAATCACATAATTAGATCACTACTAAGTCTTATCCTAATACTTTGCAATATCGTGTGTGGGGAAGCAGGGCAGGAAGGTAAAGGATTCCAGATTCTAGAAGCTTTGCTATTGGATTATACATTCTGAAAGTTTCTACTAATCTGGGCACCATAGATTAAGGAGGACATTAAAAAGCTGCCCAGAAGTAAGTGACCAGGATAGTGAGGAAAAATGGCCCTTCTGGACTTTTAAACCCCTTCATAATCTATGTCTTTCTTTCCTTTCTAGTCTTCTTGCTCTATATTCTTCTACACCCCCTACTCTCTAGATACTGTAGTCCTTGTTACTTCTCACACAAGATACTCCATCTCCTGACTGGGCATTTTTACACTAATTCCTGGATGCTACATTGTTCAATACTGTCCGTGATTACATGGGCTTTCTTGGATGCTGTGTTGCATTGTTGATTCATATAGACCTTGTAGTCCACTAAGAAACCCTCAGATCTCTTTCCAGCTGAACTGCTGGTACATTCGTGTTTTACCCATTTTGTATTTATGAGGTTGACTTCTTGAACCCAAATATAAATCATTGCTAGCTTGTAAACACTTTGAAGGCAGCGATTATCTCATTTTTTGGCTTTATGTCTCCAGTGCCTAATAGAGCATATAACACATGAGTCACTTTAAACACTTTCTTGTTTAATTGAATTGAAATTGTATATAATTCCTGGGAGCCTTCTCCCACCCAGGTTTAAGATACTCTACAAATCTGCATCCCCTAAAACCATAGCTTGTGAGCTTTCAGCAATTTGTTTTTCCTTAATGTTCAGAGGACACAATTCATTCATAAAGCAAGGCCATTCAAAAAGTATAGGGAAATGTAGAAAAGTAGCAACAAAACATTTTCTTTCCAAACCTGGGGGTATAATCGCCCACAAATACCTACAATGTCAGTGAGAAGAGTATACAACCATTCTAGGAACATGGATGACCAAAACATACTGTTAGAGGTATAACATGCCTCTGATACCGTTAGTGGGCTGCTGATATCTTCTGCTTATGTTACTAAGTTGTTTCCTGCTTGTTTCATAGTCTTTTTTGGGAAATGTTTGACTGGACGCTACTGGCAGATACCATTGGATATTGCATGGCCAAATATATCGTCTCTGCTAGACACTGCTTGCCTGGATTCGTGGACTACACCAAACTCTGCTTGATTGGATGTGTAATCACTGCTGGGTGCTCTGCTGTTTCCGGGTTCAGCTGACATTGTTGACTGTCTCTTCCTCAAGAGAAGTGTAGGCACTGTTATGCTCTTTTAGTTTTAAGGTTGGGGATATTTGTGGCCCTTTTAGAAAAGACAGAATCTTGGCTACTTAGGCTTCTGATCACTCTAGCAGGAAGGTCTCAGCCCCAGGTGCCCGGCTCTATAGAGGAAAAAGTGGGGTCCTTCGAGCTATGTAGTGCTCTTAGGTTTAATCTTTTACGCGGAATATACATCTTGCTTGGTCTAGGGCCTTAAGTCATAGCATAAGTGTCAGAGACTCACTCTAATGTGTGGTAAGCATTCTCTCCAAATTTTAATCTCTGAAGACTAGACTACAAACTAGGTAATGGCTATTTACCCAATAATTACCAAATAGCTCTGGGGTTTGAAGTTTTTTAGATTCAAACTCTAAGTTTCTTCTACTATTCCATGACATGAATTGTGGGGATTTCTGGATCAAAAAGTAGCATGACCTATTTTTTATCGCTGTTGTTGTTGATTAGTGTTGCCATTTTTACTGAATAAATTAAAGTCATTTAAAGATTTACTATATGCTAGGCACTGTTCTTAAACAGTGAGTATATAATTACAAATGGTAAGACAATCCCTGTCCTCAAAGTACTTACATTTTAAAAAAATTCTATTCTATTTTGTTTTGATTTTATTTTCTGAATTTAAATTCTAAAGAACAGTATTTCCATATACACAGCAGAATACAGAGTATTCTATATAAAATCATGAATTTCCATTTCTTTCTGCTTGCTTTAAAAATGTGTATGCATATACATGTACATATATGTGTATGTGTGTGTGTGTGTGTGTGTGTATGTACAGTTACGTCTAGGTGCCCAGTGGATAGAGTGCTGGGCCTAGAGTCAGAGAGACTCATCTTTGTGAGTTCAAATCTCTCCTCAGACACTTACTAGCTGCATGGCCCTGGGCAAGTCACTTAACCCTGTTGCCCTCAGTTTCCTCATCTGTAAAATGAGCCGGAAATGAAAGTGGCAAACAACTTCAGTCTCTTTGCCAAGAAAACCCCAAATGGGGTCACAAAGAGTCGACACAACTGAAGGTATCTAAACAACAATAACAATGAATGTATACACACACTTATAATAAATTCCCATGTTACTTTCAAAACTGTCTTGCTCCTTTCTATTACCTTCTGTTGTCTTCTGGGCATTAAAAAAAGTTTTATTGCCCCCCTTCCCCTCCCCTCCCCCATCACTATTGCTGATTTTCCTATTCCCGGCCCCTCCTTCAAATTAAAAACTGAAAGAAAGAAAAAAAATTTCATGTAACAAATAGGCATAGCCAAACAAAATAGATTCGTGCCGTGGCTTTGTCCAAAAAGATATCTCTTTCAGCACCTTTTGTCCATCACTTCTGTCAGGAAGTGGGTACAAATGCTTCATCTGCTGACATGGTTGGTCATTGCGTTGATCCGAATTAAGTTTTTCAAAGTGTTTCTTTATAATGCTGATGGTCTTGTATCAATTGTTCTCCTGCTTCTGCTGACTTCACTTTGGATAGTTTATAGTACCCAGAATTCTCTGAAATTGTCTTCCATCATTTCTTACAGTGTAATAATATTCAATTATATCAATATACCACAGTTTATTTAACCACTCCTCAGTTGTCCAAGAAGCAATGTAAAGCACCCCCTTGGATTCTAGTTCTGTCCTGTTCTAATTGTTCTAAGGTCTCTATTCTAGGGTCTTCTGTGCACCCTGAGGCCCTTTGCTTTTCTCCTCCACTTCCATACACAGACCCTTGAAGGCTATTCATATCTCTGATTCAATTTTGTTT
This sequence comes from Petaurus breviceps papuanus, assembly GCF_028583685.1. Classification (NCBI taxonomy): domain Eukaryota; kingdom Metazoa; phylum Chordata; class Mammalia; order Diprotodontia; family Petauridae; genus Petaurus; species Petaurus breviceps. The sequence goes on from NW_027187349.1 coordinate 13,503,298, forward strand.
GTGTAGGGGAGACCACCCTGCACTGGTGCTAGATTTGATAATGGACCCATTTGCTTCTACAGTCTGACTTCTTTCTGCTTGACCTCTTTTGCAGTTTAGAAATGGAAAAAGTCGCTTATTGGCATTCCTCATTGTATTTCTGGACATAATTCAGTATGGTGCAAACTTCAGGGTTTTGCTGAAGGGAGTCTGAGGGAACTAGGAGTTCTGCCTTCCCTTTGGTTAACCAACTTGGCCACCATATTTATTTCTTAGCTCCAAGTGTTCAGTAGTCTTTCTTTTTCCCTTTCTGACACAGGTTAGGTATCCCTTCTCCTCTTTAGATCTTTCTTTGTTTTCACAATGAAATTCTTCCATTTTTTTTAAAAGGAACAAATTATTTTCCTTGGAGACATATAGGGTACAGAGATATGTATACCTCAAGCTCCTTTACCTCCCCATATAGGAGAGAGACCAGCACAGTATATCTAGCAGTTATTTGACTGTACTAATATTGCTCACTTCATATATTACTGCAATTCACCATGCTCCTTGTGCTTGCTGGAAGCAAGATCCTTAGTATTTTTCTTTTTTGATAACAACTCCTTTGGAGACTCTTGTATCTTCAACCTTATAATTATTACTTACTCTCCACCCCAATCCATCCCACTACACCAAGGTTTACAAATAACAAGAAGATTATTAGCACCTTTATGGCCATATCCAATTTGCTTTCCCTTTTCTCACTGACCTCTTGCTGACTTGTGTTACCAACTTGCTATATTACCTTGTCCCGGGTCAGGCCCCACTCGGTCATAGTTTGGGCCCTAATTGACTCAGAGTGAATGTAAATAGCAATTATTTCTGTTTTGACTAGAAACCCTGAAGGTCTTCCATTCCCAGACTGATTTTTTTTAAACTAGGTAATAGAGGCTATTTTCTGCCTCATTTCTCACCTAGTCTTAGTCACTGAATGGATACTGCCTCAGTCAAACTGAGACCTGTCAAAGACCTTAGCTTAAAAAGACCAAGGTCTCCCACTGCATCCAGGATTATCTCTAGTCATTCTGATCTATATTTGGCTATTGGACCCAGAGGGCTCCAGAGGAGGAAGTGAGGCTGGTGACTTTGCACAGTCCTACTTCACTTAAATTCAATTCACTTGCATGTCATGGGATTACCTCTTTGATGTCATGGTCTTCTTTGAAAACGAAGGACAGAAAAGTGCAAAAACAATAATCTTGTCTTGCCAACAAGCTTATTTTCTTTGAATCTCTCTCAACTGGGGTGAAATGACTTGCCCAGGGTCACATGGATAGTCAGTGTCTGAAGCCAGATTTGAACTCCTGTTCTGACTTCAGGGCCAGTGCTCTATGTGCCATCTCGCTTCCCTGAATCTTTTTCTTTCTTTGATGTCATCTCCTTCTTTAGATCTTTCTCTTTTTCCTTTTCCCTTAGCTTTAACCCTTTTCTTTCTCCTTGAGTCATTCACCTTTTCCTTCTGATCCCCTTCTAGTCATTATGCTGGTCATTTTTTATTCCTTCAGGTTAAATTCATCTTCTTTACCTTTAGCCCCAAAACTCTTTTTCTCCTCCGCCTCTTTCTTTTCTTCCTCCTCCTCATTTCCCTCCACTTTCTGCTTTTTCTCCTCCTCTTCTTTCTTCAGAATTTTCTTACATCCTATCAAATTTCCACTTCCCAAATTCAATGTCCAGCATTTTTCATAGTTCCACTATATAAACTTCACAGTGCTTTCCCTTTCAACTAAAGTTCCTTCTTTAAATTCTCTTGAAAGCTTAAGGAGAACATTTTATAATCAGTTATATACATGTCTTAACATCTCCATTAGATTTAAAACTCCTTGAAGGTAGAGTACATTTATCTCCATAATCTTTATCTCCTCAACACCTAGAGCTGTGCATTGCACACAGTAAGGGCTTAATAAATAACTTTTAAAATATTAAATAAAACTACCTATATGAGACTAGGAGGCAAAGAGGGGTAAAAACCTACATTTTGTTTTAAGATCTCTTGTTATAAATCGTTTAGACTTGTATGCTAAACCTGATCCCTGAGAATTTTCCCTAGAAGAAAAATTAAAATTGATTCGGTATAAAAATGTCAATGCTATAATCTCTTCAAAAAAGAGACACATTAATATAAGGAATGTAGGTAAATTGAGAATTGTCATAATAGTAGCCATTTCTAGGACTGGGGAGGAGAGGAAAGGGGAGAGGCAAGGAAAAAAAAAGAAATTTACATTTTGTTGTATATTTGAAAGGAATAGTAAGTTGTGTATGATAGATTTGCAGTTTCATGTACAATCATCATTTTAATTGTGCTATGTTATGGAAATGCTTGGCTTATTCCATAAATTAAACATAAAATAAAAAAAGAAGAAGTGAACCTGTCTTTGTCCCTAAGCTCAATATAGAACATAGTTTAAAACAAAGACAGATTAATGTTTTAGGCATTCTTGGTGTCACCTTTACATTCTGATGCCAGCCTATGGCATGGTTTGCAGACAAACACAATTATCAGCTTACCCTTATATTTTCTTCCTCTGGCCCCTGTTGTTTCTTGCCCTGGGCTAGTGACTATTTGCAAGGCTGTTGGAACCCTCTAATACTTTAGTTTTTAAGGATGGCCTTGTTTCCACACCCTTTGACAGTCAGCTGCAGGTGCTGATCTGTGGGAGAAGTGAGAAATTAAAACAGGAATTTTAATTATAGCTCCACCTTGACTGTGTGTATGGCCTTGAGCAAGCCCTTCACATCTCTGCTGCCTAAGCTTTCCCACCTAGTTGTAAAACAGAGATGACACAGATCTTTGTCCAGATAGAGCTAAGAGAAGTCAATCAAAAACTGATTACAAAGCACTTTGAAGCCTAAAGTTTGTATCTGTTCTGGAAATTAACCTATTTCAGAAAATTAAGAAACTGTAGTTCAATAACCTCCTTTATTTAAAATTATTTAAATTTAAATTTAAAATAACCTATATAATAACGTACATTGTTCTAGGGAGAAAGTTCCTCATTTATCTAAACAATTCCTTCCTTGTTATAATCTAATCCCCTCTCTTTCCATTCTAGCTAGGAAGGGTTTTTTTAGTTGAAAAAATTATTAGGGCTTAAAAAAAAGCCCAGTTATTTTCCCTTACCACCTGCTCCCTGCATACCTTCCCCTCTTCCCCCCAATAAAATTCTTGTAAGAAAGAACATTTAAGCATTCACTGTGGATTGTACAAAGCATTTGCAGTTTTCCCTGGTTATTTTTGATCATTGCTGAAAGGACTTGGCATTGGGTATGACATGGCAAACCCCAAGCGGTTCCTTGGTAATTCCCCATTTTCTGTGACATTAGGGGAATGGGGTGCTGTGTCAGTTGAAAGGAGAGACCAGCTCCCTCTTTTCTAGCTCCCTTTTCCCCCCTCAGTCCACCATGTGGCATCCCACAACTCAGACCCTGCCCCTTCCTAGGTTTCCAGGCTTCCTCTACCTTACTCTCCAGTGACCTTGACTTCCTTGTTTCTTGTACATAACAGTCTGTCTCCTGAGTCCAAGCATTTTCAGTGGTTACCTGCCATGCATTGAACTCCCTGCCTTCTTATCTCCATCTCCTAGTTTTCCTCGTTTCCTTTAAGTCTCAGCTAAAATTCTACCTTCTGCAAGAAGCCTTTCCTTGCCCTCTGTCATCTTTGTTCCTTTCCTCTGAGACTTTCTGTTTCTCCTGGATATATCTTGTTTGACATTGCTTTTTTATGTTGTCTTCCTCATTAGACTGTATTCTCCTTGAGGGCAGGGACTGTCTTTTGCTTATCTTGCAAGTGATAAGTGTCTTGACTTGAAGCCTTTTATCATACTGATATCATGGTAACTATGTCCACTAGGCAGCTAGAGTATGAGACTCAACTATATGAGCTTGTACCTGGGGCTATGGCTACTTTTTCTGCATCATGTATCCTTTCCTGATATTATATGAATAAGAATCTATCTTGAGATTGATACATCTAGGCATGGAGATGAACTACTATGAGTTAGAAAGATCTGGAGGTTCTGAGTCTTTTTGTTTGAAACAAAATGACAGGAAGGGGAGGAGTCTCAGGAAACTATTCCAGTGGTCTTGGAGAAGATAATGATCAACAAGAGGACTGGCCCAAACTCAGCCCATTATACTAGAAGATGGTACCGGGAGTTGTTTAGACAACCAGAGATAAGGTAAAATTTAAATGCATAACTAGCACTCCTGTAAACTTCTTCATGTTTGGTTGTCTTTGACAAATAGCAACAACAAAATGAAAGTAAAAACAAAACAAAAACAGCAGCAACAAACTTCCTGATTCAACATAGTTAGCACTGCCATTTATTTATTATTTTTTCAAAAAATTATTTATTTTATTCTGAACTTAAATAAAACAAGCATTTCCATAAAATAGAAAAAAATTACTGTACATGAAACTGCAAATTTATTACATACAACTTGCAATTCTTTTAAAATATATAATAAAGTTAGTATTTAACTTGCATTTTTTCTTCCCTCCACCTCCCACCCCACCATAAAGATGGCTACCATTAGACAAAAATATGTATATATGTATATGTATATATGTGTAATCATTCTATATATACTTTGATTTATCAGTTCTTTCTATGGATGTAGATAACATCTTCCTTCATAGGTCTTTGGGTATGCTTATTTATTTTAATTTTATTATGGATGTGAACTTGGGAGAATCTTTTTTTTTTTTTTTTTTTAGCATTTTTCTTATAAGTAGAAAATAAGTAACTGTCCCATACCTGATTCTTATTTTACATTGAGTAACTACCTTCTCCCTCTTTGGGAGAAACCTTAGATGTGAAGTTTTAAATAATTTCTTCCTAGGGCCGGAGTCAAGATGGCAGAGTAGAAACAGGACATCCGTGGGGCTCCCGCTCCCACCTCCTCCAATTCATGTAAAAAATGACCCAAACAAACTTTGGAGCTACAGGACCCACAAAATGACACAAAAAAGCTAACCTCTTGCTGAAGACAATCTGGCAAGCTGGCAGGAAGGGGCCAGCGCAGCTCTCTGGGAGCCAAGCTCAACCCTGTGTGAGCCCAAGATTTTAGTCTCAGGGTGGCCACAACCAGCTGCCGGCTGGAAGGACTTCAGATCACCAGCAGCTGTGGCAGTTTCCTGAATTATCAACTCATAGATGCTAAGGACAAAGTGAGAGGTCAGTACAGTGTAGATTTGGGACCTGGGAGTTTGGGAGTGCTGTCTGGCCTTTGCCCCCTCGAGGGAGAAGCGGCTGAGGTGTGGCGACTATCCAGTCACTGCAACATGGCTGCTTCAGAGCTTTGGGCCTGCAGATTGTAGGGGGACCTAGCCATCAGTCAGAGGGATAATTGCTCTTGCTTTAACCTGCTTGGATCTGGATCACTGTCTGGGGTGGAGGTCCTGGGGTGCGTGTCCAGTGTGCCAGTACATGTGGAGGTTTCAGAGAGGGCAGCCAACTAATAGCTCCAGCAGCTGAGAAAACCCCATCAATTTGGGACAAAGCTTCCCTCTCTGGTAGCAGAATTCTACTGTGGCAAAAAGCTCAAAAGTCAAGTAATTGAGTGGCAACATGAGCAAGTGAGGGAAGCGAGGCAAGTACAGCGGTCTGACTTTGGATTCCTTTTTTGGGGACAAAAAGCATCAGGGCATGGAACTGGAGGAAAACAGCGAAGTCAGAACTCCTGCAAAAAAGCTTCCATCAAAAGAATAAGCTGCTTACAGGCCATAGAGGAGCTCAAGAAGGATTTTGAAAACCAAATAAGAGAAGTAGAGGAAAAATTAGGAAGAGAAATGAGGATGCAAGAAAATTATAAAATGAGAGTCATCTACCTGACTGAAGAAAATAATACCTTAAAAAATAGACTAACTCAAAAGGCAAAAGAGGCTCAAAAAGCCAATGAGGAGAATGCCTTAAAAAGGCGAATTTGCCAGATGGAAAAAGAATCTCAAAAGCTCATTGAAAAGAATCATTCCTTCAGAATTAGAGTGGAGCAAATGGAAGCTAGTGACTTTATGAAAAATCAAGATACTATTAAATAGATCCAAACAAATAAAAAAAATAGAAGGGAATGTGAAATATCTCATTGGAAAAACCACTGACCTGGAAAATAGATCCAGGATAGATAATTTAAAAATTATTGGACTATCTGAAAGCCATGATCAAAAAAAGAACTTATGGGGGTGGCCAGGTGGTGTAGTGAGTAAGAGCACCGGCCCCAGAGTCGGGATGTCCTGGGATCGAATCTGGGCTCCAATACTTAGCACCACACCCAGAAATAACTGGCCATGTAACCTTGAGCAAGTTACTTAACCCCAATTGCTTATTAAAAAAAAAAAGAACCTAGAAATCATCCCTCAAGAAATTCTCAGGGAAAATTGCCCTGATGTTTTGGAACCAGAGGACAAAATAGAGGTTGAAAGGATCCACAGATCACCTCCTGAAAAAGGTCCCAAAAAGAAAACTCCTAGGAATATTATAGCCAGGTTCCGGAGTTCCCAGATCAAGGAGAAAATATTACAAGCAGCCAGGAAGAAACAATTTCAATATTGTGGAAATACAATCAGGATAACACAGGATCTGGCAGTTTCTACGCTGAGGGATTGAAGGGCTTGGAATATGATATTCTGAAGGTCAAAGAACCTGGGATTAAAACCAAGATTAACCTACCCAGCAAAACTGAGTATAATGTTTCAGGGGAAAATATGACTATTCAATGAAATAGAGGACTTTCGAGCATTCTTACTGAAAAAAACCAGAGTTGAATAGAAAATTTGACATTCAGATACAAGAAGCAAGAGAAGTATGAGAAAGTAAACAGGGAAAAGAAATCATAAGGAACTTATCAAAGTTTAACTACTTATATTCCTACATGGAAAAATGATAATTGTAACTTATGAAACTTTTCTCAGTATGAAAATAGTTGAAGGGAATAGAAATGTGTATATATATGTGTGTGTTTGTGTGTGTGTGTGTATGTATGTGTACATACCTAAATATGTCTATATAGGAACTATATGGGCATATGAATACATATGTAAGTATGTGTATATATGTGTACAGGTATACATAGAGGGCACAGGACCAATTGAATAGGAAGGGATGATACTTAAAAGGTGAAATTAAGAGATGAGAGAGGAATATAATGAGAGGAGATGGGTAGAGACAGAATGGGGTAACTTATCTCATATAGAAGAGGCAAGGGAAAACTATTACAATGGAGGGGAAGAATACGAAGGTAAAAGGGAATGAGTCAACTTTATTCTCATTGAATTGGGCTTGAGAAGGGAATGACATACACACTAAATAGGGTATCTCACCCTACAGGAGAGTAGGGGGGTAGGGGGATGATGGAAGGGAGGGCAGGCTGGGGGGGAGGGAAGTTGGAAGCATCCACTTTTGAAAAGGGACAGCATCAAGGTAGAGAATAGAACTAGTTGGGAGGTGATATAGGATGGAGGGAAATATAGTCAGTCCTTCACAATATATCCACTATGGAAATCCACATGTATAACCTATATTGAATTGCTTATCTTCCCAGTAAGGGTGGGTGACGAGGGAAGTAGGGAAAGTATCTTGAATTCAAAGGTTTAAAATCAAATGTTTAAAATATGTATATTATTATTATTATTATTTTATATGTAACTGGGAAATAAGATATACAGGCACTGGGGTATAGAGAACCATTGTACCCTATTGTAAAGTTGGAGGGGGCATGGGGGAAGATATGGGAAAGAGCAGATTAGAGGAGGGGATATTCACTGGGATTGCTGTTTTGGGGTGGTGGGTAGGGGAAAAATGGGGAGAAAATTTGCAACTCAAAATCTTGTGGAAATGAATGATGTAAAGTAAAAAATAATTAAAAAAAGGAAAAAATTCTTCCTGATGCAGTAGGATGGTAGACTTAATGAACCAAATAGCCTGAGAAAAAGGAGCACAGTCACTCTCTCATTAGAGATCAGGCTTCCTCAGGATTAAACCCTGCCTGGGTTCAGAGTAGAAGTATTTTCTTAGTGGGGAAAGTAGTGGACTCAATACCTCAGTTTCTATGAGACCAGAAGTGGTTCCTTAATATTAGAAATAATATCTATAGACAAAATGATTCAATCTAACAGCATATACCACATTCCACATCCATAGTTCCCTAAAATCTCTAGTGAGAATAGAGTGACATATTTCATCATCACTTCTCTGGGTCATTATAACCAAGCAGAGTTCAACTACTTTTTAATGTTTTAATTCTTGTTTTTGTAGTCAATGGTTCTTTTTCCTGGTTCTGTTTTCTTTACTACATATGAGTTCATATAAATTTTCTCATACTTTTATAGCTTCCTCACATTGGCTATTTCTAATGGCTCACTTTACAATAAAAAATATCTTGAAGTTATATAAAGTTTTTCATGTACTACAATTCTTCCAGCTATTTCCCAGTTACTGGGACTCTCTTTGTTTCCTTATCTCTCAATTACGACCTTAAAGAGTTGCCAGGGACATTGAGAAGTTAAATGACATGGCCATGGTTGCATAGATATTATGTTTCAAAGGTAGCACCTGAAATTAGGTTCTCCTGACTCTAAAGACAGCCCTTTACATGCACTAAGTTAAGTTGTCTTTCAGAGACAAAGTTAATCCGATTTATTATCTTTGGACCTTTGTTTTCCTTACCTTAAAACAAATGTATGTGTGATACAGACACAGACAGACAGACAGACACAAACAAAACCTTCCCCTTGACTGAGCAGAATTGAACTTGTTCAGTAAAAGTTGCTTAGGCACCTAAGAGAGAGTCATAGATCTTAGAGATGCAAAGGGTCTTGAATCCATTTGGCCCAGGAAGGTTAAGCATTATTGTTATTATTGCCTTCAGGAAGATAAGATATTATTATCCCCATTTTACAGATCAGACGCTTAGATATTAAGTGACCTACGGGAATATTAGATTTGTCTGTGGAAGAGATATTAAAGATCACCAAATTCAGGGCTTCTTCACTTTTTTTGTGCCATGGCCCCCTTTGGCTGTTTGATAAAGCTGATAGATCCCTACTTGGAATTAACATTTTAAAATGCATATTATTGTTATTGCTGTGAACATAAAATGAAATACCACAAGGCAGCTAGAGTATGAGACTTAACTATGTGAGCTTGTACCTGATACAGAAGAAACCAATTATACTGAAATAGTCATCAAAATAGTTTTAAAATGTTCATAGATCTCAAATTAAAAACTGCTGTAGTTCAATTCCATCATTTTACAGATGAAGAAACAGAGCCTGACTTGCCCAAGGACTGGAACTCAGATTATTTCTTTATTTTTAACATGCAGTTTAAATCATTTTAAAGTTTTAGTTCTCCCCCCACCCTTTTTCCCCGCATTGAGAAGGCAAATATATACATGTAGACTCACGCAAAACATTTCCAAATTAACCATGTTGCAAAAAAAAAGCAAGAAAAAGTGAAAAAAATTATGCTTCTATCTGTACTCAGATTTTATTAGTTCTCTTTCTGGAGATGGATAGCATTTTTCACCATAAATCCTTTGGAACTAGATTTTGGATCATTGTATTGATCATAATAGCTAAGTCTTTCACAGTTGATTGCCCCTCTAATACTGCTGTGTACAATGTTTTCCTGGTTCTACTCACTTTCATTTATATCAGTTCATGTAAGTCTTGCTTTTTTTTTTTTTTTGGAAGGGGGAGGACAAGGCAATTGGGATTAAGCGATTTGCCCAAGGTCACACCGCTAGTAAGTGTTAAGTGTCTGAGGCCGCATTTGAATTCAGGTCCTCCAGGGCCAGGGCTCTATTCACTTCACTGTGCCACCTAGCTACCCCAGTTCATATAAGTCTTTCCAGGTTTTTCTTTTTTTTCTTTTTAAAGCAATTGGGGTTAAGTAACATGCTCAAGGTTATACGGCCAGTTATTTCTGGGTGTGGTACTAAGTATCAGAGCCTGGATTTGATCCCAGGTCATCCTGACTCTGGGGCTGGTGCTCTTACTCACTGCGCCACCTGGCCACCCCTAAGCAATTGGGGTTAAGTAACTTGCTCAAGATTACACAGCCAGGTGTTTCTGGGTGGGTGCTAAGTGTCTGAGCCCGGATTCGTTCCCAGGTTATCCCTACTCTGGGACCAGTGTTCTTACTTGCTGTGCTACCTGGCCGCTCCCTTTCCAGGTTTTTCTGAAATCATCCTGCTTATTATTTCTTATAGCACAGTAATCCGTTACAATCATATAACAGAACTTTTTTGTAAGTTTATTTATAAGAATCAATTTCTGATTCTTTACTACCACAAAAAGAACTGCTATAAATATTTTTGTACATGTGGATCCTTTTCCTTTTTATTTTTGAATCTCTTTGGGATATATAGATCTATCAGTGGTATTACTGGCTGAAAGGGTATGCACTTTTTTATAGCCCTTTGGACATAATTCCAAATTGTTCTCCAGAATGGTTGTTGGAGTTCACAACTCCATCAACAATCCATTAGTGTCCTATTTTTCCACATTTTCTCCAACATGTGCCATTTACCTTTTTCTATCATGTTAGCCAATCTGACAGGTATGAGGTAGTACTTTAGAGTTGTTTTAATTTGCATTTCCTTAATCAATAGTGATTTAGATAATGTTTTCACATGAGTATGGATAGCTTTGATTTCTTCTTCTGAAAAGTGCCTGTTTATATCCTTTGATCATTTGTCAAATGGAGAATTTTAAAAATAGTAAATTTGACTCAGTTCTCTATATATCTGAGAAATGAGACTTTTATCAGAGAAACTTGCAGTAAAACTCCTTCCTCTTGGGGTGGCTAGGTGGCACAGTAAATAGAACACCAGCCCTGGAGTCAGGAGGACCTGAGTTCAAATCTAGCCTCTGACACTTAACACACACACACACACACACACACACACACACACACACACAAAACTAGCCGTGTGACCTTGGGCAAGTCACAACCCCAATTGCCCCTCCCCCCCAAAAAAAGCAAAAAAAAAATCCTTCCACTCCAAGTTTCCTGCTTTTCTTCTAATTTAAGCTGCATTGATTTTATTTGTGCAACCTCTTTTTAAATTTAATGCAATCAAAATTATCTGTTTTATTCTCTGTGATCCTTTCTATCTCTTGTTTGGCCATAAAGTCTTCCCTTAAGCACAGATCTGACAGGTAACATTTTCTATGCTTACTTAATTGTTTTTATTATATCCTTCATGTTTAAATCATGTACCCATTTTGAACTCTTGGTATATAGATATTGATCTATATTTAGTTTCTGTCAAATACCTTCCAGTTTTCCAAGTAATTTTTGTTAAGTAATGAGTTGTTACCCCCAAAGCTTGGATCTTTGGGTTTATCAAATACTAGTTTACTGTAGTAACTTACTAATTGTTCTTTAAACATTTGGTAGAATTCACTTGTAAATCCATCTGACCTTGGAGATTATTTCTTCCCCCCTTCCCCACTTAATAGTATTTCATTTTTTCCAATCACATGTAAATTTAGGTACCTAGGTATTAGGTACCTAATCTTTTACACTGATCCACATTCTGTTTCTTAGCCAGTACCAGATTGTTTTGTTGATTACTACTTTATGTCATAGTTTGAAATCCAGTACTGCTAGGCCACCTTCCTTCACATTCTTTTTCACTGATTCTCTTGATATTCTTGATCTTTTGTTCTTCAGATGAATTTTGTTAGTATTTTTTTCTTCTAGCTCTATAAAATAATTCTTTGGTAGTTTGGTTGGTATAGTCCTGAATAAGTAAATTAATTTAGGGAGAATTGTTATCTTTATTATTTTGGCTTGGACTACCCATGAGCAATTAATATTTCTCCAGTTGTTTATATATGCCTTTATTTGTGTGTAAAGTGTTTTGTAATTGGGTTTGTACAATCCTGGTCGACTCCCAGGTATTTTATATTGTCTACAGTTTTTTAAAATGGAATTCATTTTTCTCTCTCTTGCTGCTGGACAATTTTTTGGATAATATAGAAGTGTTGTTGATTTATGTGGGATTATTTTATATCCTGCAACTTTGCTAAAGTGGTTAATTATTTCAATTAGCTTTTTAGTTGATCCTCTAGTATACTCTGAGTGTTCTGTCATATCATCTGCAAAGAATGATAATTTTGTTTCCTTATCACCTATTTTAATAATTATCTTTTTCTTGTTATTCCTGTAGCTAGCATTTCTAGTACAATATTGAATAATAGTGGTGATAATGGGCATCCTCCCTTCATCTCTGATCTTATTGGGAAGGCTTCTAGCTTATCCCCATTATACATAAAGGCTTGATGATAATTTTAGGCAAATACTGCTTATCATTTTAAGTCAAGTTCCATTTATTCCTATGCTTTCCAATGTTTTTAATAGGAATGAATGTTGTATTTTGTCAAAAGCTTTTTCTGCATCTATTGAGATAATCATATGATTTTTGGTATTTTTTTCAATAATATGGTCAATTATGCTTTTAGTTTTCCTAATGCTGTACCAGTCCTATATTCTTAGCATAAATCCCACCCAGTCATAGTGTATGATCCTTGTGATGTATTACTGCCACCTTTTTGCTTGTATTTTATTTAATTTTTTACATTAATATTCATTAGCAAAATTTGTCAGTAGGTTTTTTTTTTAACCCTGTTTTTATTCCCCCTAGTTTAGGTATCAGAATCACTTTTGTGTCATAAAAGGAATTTGATGGGACTCCTTTGTCTTTTTTAAAAATAGTTTATATAGTATCTGAATTAATTGTTCTTTAAACATTTGGTAGAATTCATTTGTAAATCCATCTGACCTTGGAGATTATTTCTTCTCCCCTTCCCCAATGTAATGGTATTTCATTTTCTTTCCAATCACATGTAAAGTTAGTTTTCAACATCCATTTCTCTTAAGATTTCGAATTCCAAATTTTTCTCCCTCCCTCCTTTCCCTGTCCCCTCCCCAAGAGAGCAAGCAATCTCATATAGGTTATACATGTACAATCATGTAAAACATATTTCCACATTAGTCATGTTGTGAAAGAAGAATCAGAACAAAAGAGAAAAACCATCAGAAAGGAAAAAAACGCGAAAATAGTATGTTTCGATCTGTATTTAGACTCTGTCGTTCCTTCTTTTGATGTGGACAGCATTTTCTGGAGATTATTACTTAGGGAATATTCTTCATTTAATACCCTGCCTGGTGAGGGAAGCTGTTCAGCATCTGTCTACCTCTAGACTTCCTGCTGATGTGACAGAAACCTACCAGGGGCAGTGAGAGATACATTTCCACCCCAATGCCTCTGAAAAGAATTAGAGAACAAAAACAGGGGATGTTTCTGAGAATCAGGCAGCTGATGACCTTGTTGGTTTATTGGAAACTTGGAGAAAAATACCCAAGTGCTTAGTGGACATGAAAAGGAACTCCCATGTAAGTCCTCAGGAGAATTCTGCCTCAGAAGATGCGGTTTTTCTTTATTTCTTTGGCTTGGAAAGAGAGTGCTTTGGCTTTTGTGGCAAACTCTCTGTAGTTTGCAGATCTACAAGCGATTGTGCTGGTGTGGGGAGGCAGGAAGGCGGGGAGCTTTAATGTTAGGGAGCCTTAATTGGAACTTGGGATATGCAGCCTTGCTTCAAATTGCAGGTCTCTCAACTTCAAACAGCTCCCTTAGTATATGAAGAGAGAGAAAAAGTGGATTGGCCAGGAGTGACAGCTCCTAGAGGGGGATGGGATTTGGGGAAGGCCAAGAAGGTCATCAGGAGAAAGAGTTTAACCTCTTCCTTCAAGGGGAGAAAACAATGGGTCCTTCGGTACAAGGTAGAATGTGTCCCATTGATGCCTTCCAAGCAGGCCTGTCAAGAGACTAGAACAGCATGACGTGGGTCTTTGAACTGAAAGTGAGTCCCCAGCCCAGCCAAGTAGAACAGTAACTGATATGCAGCCTGGCAGTGGCTCTCGGGTTACATACCCATTAACTGGAGGGCATTGCGCTGGCTATCAGATTCCTGCTATTACCTTGGTCAGGCTTCAGAGCACAAGACTTCTGAAGGCCTGCACCATGGAACAGCCCCTTATTTTGTGAGACACTGTGTCAGACTTGGCTGCCTTGCCTAAGTATCCAGTTTAATATCCTGAAGGGTCAATTAGGCATCTATCTACTGATGTTCAGGTTTTGAAAAAAAAAAATCGCTACTAGCAAAATCCCTGCTAGGCCCTGAGTGCAGGGAAATGCCAAGAGATTATTATAAAAACACAAGACAATTGGAAATTTGCCAAAAACAAAAAATCAGTGAAATGGAAATGTGTTTGATCTTCCTCCAAGATTGTCTATTTTTCATTTACAAAACATGTGTCTGAGTCTTCTGCCTTTCCTTGGTACAGAAGAGTGTAGTCAGCAGGAAAGGGTACTATACAATGAGTAGGAGGGATATTTTGGAAACACGGAATCCGGGGAGGGTGTCTTAATGACTCTTCAGTAAATAAAAACACATGGTCACTGATTAATGAAACACAAAAAGATCCATTTTGTCCAGGAATGTTTAATAGGATCATTGAATGTCTGTTAACTCAAGGACAATGGTGAAATGAGCTGGACTCAAGGCCAGGAAAACCTGGGTTCAAGTGCTGCCTCTGAACATATACGGGCTATGTTCCCTTGAAAAGTGACTTTTCGGTGCTCTAGGAGGCAAAGTTGCAGAGAAGGTGCTGACCCTCGTTGACTCATCCAAAAGGTTCTAATATCAATGAAGTCACAGGTCTGATCATTATCCCTAAATCTAGGAAACATTTCTTTAGAAATATACTAGGAAAGTTTCAGCTGTAATTTCCATTCTCTCCGTGGCATAATAATTAATATTTATATATCCCTTCAAATCTTGTAAAATGTTTTTACTTCATTTGATCATCACAACTCTGTGAAGTAGATGCTGTGATTATCCCCATTTTACAGATGAGAAAACTAAGGCATAGAGAGGTTAAGTGACTTTTCTTGGGTCACTTAGCAAATAAATATCTGAAGCAGGATTTGAATTCAGTTCGTTCTGACTCCAGGTCCAGTACTCTGTCTATTAGGCCACATAATTGTCCCTGAGCTATCTGCTAATGCTTAGTTCTGGTGGGCACACATGTGATATGGACAAAGCTACAATTAGAATAACATGGATGGCACAAGACATCTAAATTGGGCAAAGTTCTCATCCTGAGTTTGAAAAAATTGAGAATCTGGTTTCTCTCTTGAAGCTTGATTATACAATAAAGAAGCTGGCCAAATTCTTTGGACTTTGGAAATATTGAAAAACAGTTAATGTGACTCAACATAACTACAGCCAGAAAGGCAGGGCATTGAGCTGAGGGGGCAAGAAGTGAGTGGCTACTATACTATAGTTCTAACTAGTTTTATTGTTCTATAGTACTAACAAGAACACCTGATGCTATCTTGCTCTGAGGCTGACTATGGGAAACTCCCATATTGGACATCTATAGCCCAACCTATCTGAAAGAAAACTTCTTACCTTTTTCCCACAAACCCATTCCTCTTCCTAACGTCCTTGTTTCTGCTATGGTATTTTGCTATATATTTAATGCCATTGTGTGATAATGAAGCCCTCCATGATATCTGTTTCAGAACCCTGAAACTGACCATTCCCATGTCTGGTGACCTGAACCACCTGGTGTCAGCATACACGAGTGGCTTCATCCCCTGCTCGCGCTTCCCAGGGCAACTTAACACTGACTTGCACAAGCTGGCAATGAACACAGTCCCCCTCCCCTGTCTGCACTTCTTTTTGCCTGGCTTTGTTCCACTGATTAGCTGTGATAGCCAGCAGTAGCGTGCTTTGACTGTGCCAGAGCTCATGCAGCAGATGTTTGCATACAAAGAACATGATGGCTGCTTGTAATCCACGGCATGGGTGCTATCTTATGGTGGCAGCTGTGTTCAGAGGCTGTATGTCCACGAAGGAGGTAGATAAGCAAATGCTCAATGTTCAAAACAAGAACAGCAATTACTTTGTTGAATGGATTCCCAACCATGTGAAAAATGGCGTTTGTGACATCACACCCCGCGGCCTGAAAATGTCTGCCATCTTCATTGGTGATGATATTGCCATCCAAGAGCCTTTTAAGTACATTTCTGAACAATTTATAGCCATGTTGCCTAGAAAGGCATATCTGGTATACTGGAAAGGGGATGGATGAAATGGAATTCACAGAAGCAGATAGCAACATGAATGATTTGGTTTCTGAGTATTAGCTCACAGCTGGGGAGGAGGGAGAATTTGAGGAGGAGGCTGAAGAAGAAGTTATGTAAAGCTGTGCATCAGTTACTCTATAAATTATGTTGAAAGCTGTATGAACTCTTTTTTTTTTTTTTTTTTGCTTTTTGGAGGGCAGTTGGGGTTAAGTGACTTGCCCAAAGTCACATGGCTAGTATGTGTGTCAAGTGTCTAAGGTCGGATTTGAACTCAGGTCCTCCTGACTCCAGGGCCAGTGCTCCATTCATTGCGCTACCTAGCCACCCCGGTATGAACTCTTTTTATTCTCTTGCAAACTTGTTTTCTGATGTTCACGTCTCGCTGCATTCTGCACTTGCTGTTTTCCTGTTCTTTGACATCAAATGCCGTACAGATAACACTATTAAAGCATTTTTCATAGTGAAACCTCCCCACCCCCAAATTCTTTTCTGGTTTTTGGGCTTGAAATCGTCCTAACTCTTCCTTCTACCTCCCTCACCTATCCAATCATTTGCCAAGTCTTGCTGACTTGGCCTTTACAATATATCCTGTTGTCCATCTTCCTTTCATTTCTCATACATTCACTTCCCTAGTTTAGGCTCTCATCACCACTCACTGGGACTATTGTAATAACCTCCTAGTTAGTCTTCCTGACTCAAGTGTCTCCCCTCTCTTTTCTTGCACCTGCCTAATCAGCATTCCTTGCCCAGCAAGCTCCAGGGGCCCCTCATCATCTGATGGATAAAGTACAAACTCTTCTATTTGGTGTTTACATTTTTTACAATCAGGTTTCAGCATTTTTTAGGCTTATCACATACATGCCAGCCAGACTGGCCCACTTATCGTTCCCCATATGTGAAATTCTATGTATCATTTCTATGCTTTCGTCCAGGCCATCTCCCAGTGCCTGGACTGCACTCCCTCCTTGCCTCTCCCTCATAGTATCTATCCCTAACTTCCTGCAGAGTTCAGCTCAGGTTCCTATAGAACACCAAACTTGTTCCCCCACTCCACAATTCATAGTGCCTTCCTCTAGAAAGTGATTTTGTATCTAATTTGTATCTACTTTGTCCTATGTACATTTTGTTTCCCCCTAATGTAATAAATGTAAGCTTCTTGTCTATGTATCCTCAGAATTTACATTTTTTCATAAATGTAGTTGTTTGTCCTTCATTTTGGAAGAGAGCCAATGCTATTATGGGTAATGTCTTGACTCATACATGAATTGGATTGAGGTGAAGCAGAGTTGCACTTTGCAGCTCAGGAACATAGGAGGTTCTTACTAAATGTTTGTCCTTGGTTTCTGGGCAGGTTTAACTAATGTGACCCAAATAATCTGACTGTAGAACTGAAAACACTATGCAAGCTCTCTACATGGCAGAATGGTATGGCTCTGAGGTGGCTTTCTGGGGCGGGGGGAGAGGTTGGGGGTGGTGGGGGTCTGTTTTTGTGCTTCTAACATATGTAATACCTGGGAAAGTCTTGTTTGCTTGACTGTGCTGGAAGCTGCTTGATGTTTTAGACTCAGAATACCCCACACAAAGACTGAATGGTGATGATTTCTGAGTCACAAGGCTGCGGAATTAGAGTTTAGTGCCAAAAGAGAATTTCAGCTGTTTCTAACCTGGGACTGTTTGACCCTTCTGGGCATCCTTTCCCATAGAATCAGAGTTTAAATCTGGAACAGACATTCGATCTAGTCCAATCGACCAATCTTTCATCTTACTTATTTTATAAACAAACCCCAAGTAACTAAATCCCAGAGTAGTGAAATGACTTGTGTGAGGTCATACACATAGCAATTGGCAAAGCCAGATTCTGAACCCAAATTTTCTGACCCAAAATTGAGTGCCATTTTTACATAGGTGATGGCACTTTTTGAGTCCTTTCCTGTTCTTCAAGGTGGGACTGTATTATAAACCATTGGCCCTGATTGGCCTGTTGATCTGCCATATTATCTATTCTGTGAGCACTCCTACAAGAGAAGGGAAATCAGCTATATTGGTGTTTGTATGAGAACCTCTATAAGAATGGAGAGACTATTACTGGTCAGCAATTTCAGCACATCATATTGTAGTGGAGAGAACATTAAATTCAGAGTCAGGAATCTGGGTTCCACTATCAGCTTTGTTACTAATTTACTGTTTCAGTTTTTCCTCATCTTTAAAGGATGTTTAGGAGTTTGGGACAATATTCCCTTCCAACTCAGGAAGTCTGAAATGTTATGATAAGAACACCCCTGTTGCTTTTTTTTTTAATTGGGGCTGTTAAGTGATGTAGTGAATAGAGCACCAGCCCTGCAGTCAGGAGGACCTGAGTTCATGTCCGGCTTCAGACACTTAACATAAAAAACTAGCTGTGTGAACTTGGGCAAGTCACTTAACCCCAACTGCCCTACCTTCCCCCTCCAAAAATCAAAAATATATATTTTTAAATTTTCAATTATTAAGCATTTATTTTTTTCTTTGTAATAAATATGCATAGTCTCATAAAACAAAATTTCACACTGGCCATGCCTCAAAATTTGTCTTTTTTTTTGTGGATTTGGTCCAATACCTCTGTTGCAGACAGAATTCTTCATCACTGGGCCTATGTCCCCATGCTTGAACATTGCACTTATCTTAAGTTTTTCAAAGTCATTCATTTTTATAGTGTTGCTGGATAATATCATAACTGAAAGAACAGTACATGTGGAAATTCAAGATTACTCTCTGTCACTTTTGAAGACAATCAATAGTAATGGTTAGCATTTATATACAGCAGCTAGTACGTGCCAGGCTTTACAACTTATTATCTTATATAAGTTGGGAAGTAGATGCTATTATTATCTCTGTTTTATAGTTGAGGAAACTGAGGTTAAGTGACTTGCCCAGGGTTACACAGCTAGTAAGTGTCTGAGGTCACATTTGAACTCAGGTCTTCCTAACTCCAGGGCCAGTGCTCTATCTACTGCAGCACCACCTAGTGGCCAATTCACTTGAGATCATAGGAAAGTGGGTCTGGAGCAGAAAGGGACCTCAGAGGCTTAGTACATAAATCAAATCGCATGAACAAACTTATTTGGATTGTTTTCTTCTAAAAACTTTCTAAATATTGGGTGAACACTTAATAGAGGCAGCATAGCAAAAGGCAGCTAGATGGTGCAGTGGATAAGGTGCTGGGCTTGGAGTCAGGAAGACCTGAGTTCAAATCCAGCCTCAGACACTTACTAGCTGTGTGACCCTGGGCAAGTCACTTAACCCTGTTTGCCTCAGTTTCTTCATATGTAAAATGAACTGGAGAAGGAAATTGTAAACTACTCCAGTTTCTTTGCCAAGAAAACCCTAAAATGGGATCATGAAGAGTCAGACATGACTGAAAAATGACTAACAACAACAATTTTCGATATGCCTAATTATTTACATATTGCCTTCCCTTTAGGATATGAGCTCCTTGGGGTCACAGACTAATTTTTTTCTCCTTTCTTTGTGTTCTTAGCACTTAGCATAGTGCCTGACACACAATAAGCTCTTCATAAATGCTTATTTATTAACTTCAGATCATCTGCAAATTTGCTAAGCACTCTATCAATATCTTCCTCCAAGTCACTGATAAAATGGAAAGGTGGCATGGTGCACTGAATACATGCATATATATATATATGTTAAATGCATATGTAGAATATTAAAATTAGAATACTTATAGCACTATTTAAAAAATTCTAATTATATCATACATTATAATATAATGTTATATATTATTCTTCATATGTATTCTCTCTCTCTTTCTTGATATATATTCAGAAGACCAGAACCTAAAGCCCAATTCGGTTACTTGATCCATGTGTGATATTGAGCAACTCACTTCAGCTCAGCCTTCTGGGTTGCTTCATCAATGTTTGTTGATTCAGTTATTGGTTCTAGTCAGAGAGCAGTTTGGCTCCAAGTAACTCAATAAAGCAGACACAACAGCTTTGTCCTCCAGCCAGACATTTGATCTTGGTTCTGGCTAATCTTTCAATGAAATTAGAATCCTGTGTTGGCAAAGGCTACAGTGGAATTACCGTATTATGACAGATCACAAACCTCGTGTTATTACTTCATTATCAAAATAGTACTTACTGGCACACACAGCCTTTCTTGCTAGGTGCTAGAAAAGGCTTCCTCAAACGATCAATGAGTCAGTCATAATGAGGTCCAAGAGAGGAAGTTTTCTGATAATTAAGTTTAAGTGAATAGTGGCAGTCACAAAATACCTTTCCATCTGCCTTATTCAAGTATAGTACAGTTATGTGAGAATAAGGACTAGGGGGTTACCTGGGAAAATACATAGATATATACAGGACAAAGTTTCTCCATGGTTAACTATCCCTCCTCCAAACAACTCAAAATCTCACTAAACCTTGGCAACACGGTATCTCAGAATTGGTAGGGACCACAAAGGCCATCATGTTAAGTCTGTTCTTGAATAGGAATTCCCTATCCCCAAAGGTAGACAAAAAGCTGAATATGGAGTCACCAAGACCTGAGTTCAAATTCTGCTTTATATACTTTAATGGCAAGCACCCTAGCAACCACACCTAGGATGGCTGCTAGCACAGGTTCTTTGATCTGCTTTGATCTGCTTTTCTAAAGGAAAGCAACTTAAAAGGGATTAATAATGTTACTTTAATCAAACATATGTATCATTCATTTAGTTTAGGGGAAAAAGTCAGCACCCTGAACTTCAGAAAATACAAACAGAAATTACAAGCAGACAAAAAAATATGGACAGAAAAGATAACACAATTCAACAGACAAGTCTTCTAGCTGTCTGACCATTGCATATGTACATGGTTAGTTACCAGAGAGAGAAGCACCAGAATCTGGGTTTTCAAAGCCAGGGGCTCAATGGCTGCCCAGAGTCTCATCTGACCAAATCACAACACTTCCTATAAGGGAGCCCCAAAGAAAAACCTCATGTCAGAGTATATATACCTTTTTTCAGGGTCAGAGAATATCACAAAATTTGTGACCCATTACCTAATTACAAAGTAAAAAAGGTGTGGGCCTTCCTGAAAAACAAGCCTCCCCTAAGCAAGCTTCTCTTGTTGGGCTCCAAGTGAGGCCCATTAAGGGGCAGGGACAATCTTCAAATTCCCTTACCATTACATCCACTTAACTGTGTGAACCTGGGCAAATCATTTAACTACTGTCTGCTTCAGTTTCCTCATCTGTGACATGGGGATAATAGCACCTACCTCACATTGTGATAAAGTGAGATACTATCTATGTATAAAGTGCTCTGTAAACCTTAATGCCATTGCTACATCTCTGCTCAATTATTCCTGGTGAGGAGTCTATGTGATGCCTCCTGATGGAGCCCAGTTCACTTCTGGACAACCTTAATTAAATTTTTTTTTAGGGCAATTGGGGTTAAGTGACTTGCCCAAGGTCACACAGCTAGTTTTTGTGTTAAGTGTCTGAGGCTGGATTTGAACTCACGTCTTCCTGACTCCAGGCTCGGTGCTCTTTCACTGTGCCACCTAGCCGCCCTGACAACCTTAATTCTTAGGGCATTTTTCCTTATGCTGAACCTGGAGCTCCCTCTCTACTTTTATTCATTATTCCTAGTTTAGTTTTCTGGGAACAACAGAACAAATCCAGTCTTCCTTCTGTTTGACAGGTCTTCGAGTATTTGAAGACAGTTATTACATCTTCCTAAATCACCTTCTCTCTTCAGGCTAAATACCTTTTTTTTTTTAAGCAATTGGGGTTAAGTAACTTGCCCAAGGTTACATGGTCAGTTATTTTGTGTGGGTGTTAAGTATCTGAGTTCAGAACCGAGGCCAGCACCGATCCTGGGTCTTCCCAACTCCGGGGCCAGCGCTCTTACTCACTGCGCCACCTAGCTGCCCCTGGGCTAAATAATTTTAGTTTCTTCATCTCAAAGAACTTTTGTGAAGTTGTGGGGCACTATATTTTGTTATGAAATTGAATCGATAATATATATTAGGTTAACATTGGCCACAATGGCGATTATATCGTTTATATTGTTGGAAGACAAAATAGGATTTAGTGCTGTAAGGGGCCTTAGAGATCTTTTAGATCAACCCTTTCATTTTACAGATGAGGAAACTGAGGCCAAGAGAGTTAAGGGACTCATCTATGGTAACTTTGTAGGTAGCAGAGCCAGGATTCAAAGCCAAGTCTTTCGACTCCAAATTCATGGTTCTTTCCACTACATGATGCTTCATAAAGGATTGGAAAATGCTCTAGCCTGAAATTGTAATTAGGGCAGCTTGCTCTGACTCTACCTCACTCTCTAAGACAAATCATGAGCCTCTGTTTCTGTATTTATTATAGAATCCTTGTACAACCTTCTTCCTAGGGTTGTATTGGGAGAAGCATTAAAGCTTTAATGGCTTAAAAATCACACTGGGATTGTTGGGACACAGTATATACAATGTGAATTACTTTATGTGTAATTCAAAATAGGCTTTGTCAGCTCAGTCAGTAAAGCATGAAACTCAATCTCTGGGTCATGAATCCTACAATGGGTGCACCTGCTTTCAGGCTGCCAGGTGGTACAGTGATTAGAGTGCTGGGCTTAGAGTCAGGAAGACCCAAGTACAAGATCTGTCTGAGATACTTATTAGCTATGTGACCCTGGACATTTCAACTATCTCAGTCTCTATTTCCTTGCACCTTCTTGTGAATTTATTGTCCCTTACCTTATTGTATTAGAACTATTTATATACATTTAATACTTTCCTTTCTAGATTGTAGGCTCATGGAGAGTAGGATTGTGGGTTATTTATTTTTGTATCTCCTTTAGGACCTGAGTGCCTCATAGTGGGTACTCTATAAGGGTCTGCTGAATATTAACATACTCAAAAAACTAATAATGGAGAGACAGAATGGGAAAGTATCCATTATGGAGGCAAACTTCAGTCAAGATTTGGATTGAAGTCCTGACATATCCTGGATCACCTCCCTCTCTCGTTCTCTTTCATGCAAAAAGAGCAAAACAAAATTCAAGCAAACAAACCTCGAACAGTAAAGACAGAAAAGTTAATGAAAACAGTGCAAATGGTATCACAGTAAAAAACTTATGAGGGAATACTAGGTGAGGGCAACTGGGAGGAGAGTTTCCATACCAATTGTTCTCCTTCAATTTAGAATACCAGAAAAGATGAGAATTTTAAAATTAATTTTAAAAAGACTTTATTCTTTCGTTTTCCAGTCATGTCTGACTTTACAACCCATTTGGGGTTTTCTTGGCAAAGATACTGGAGTGTTTGCCATTTCTTTCTCCAGCTCATTTTATGGATGAGGAAACTGAGGCAATCAGAGTTAAGTGATTTGCCCAAGGATCACACAGGGATTAAGTGTCTGAGGTCAGATTTGAACTCACAAAGAGGAGTCTTCCTGTCTCCATGTCTGGCACTCCATCCGCTGCAGCACCTAGCTGCACTACATTGTCCTTAGTGTCCATAGGAATATTTTGTTTTGTGTTCACCCTCCTAATGAAGAGCTACTGTATTTTAATTTTTTAAAATTAATATTTTCCCCACATATATGTAAAGCTATTTTTAACATTCTTTTAAAATTTTTGAATGCCTTCTCCCCTCTTCCCTAATTGATAAATCAGGCAGCTTTATACAGGTTATATGTGTGCAGTCATGCAAAACATACTTCCATATTAGTCATGTTGTGAAAGAAAACACAGACCAAAAAACAAACAAGAAAAATGAAGAAAGTTTAAAAAAAAGTATAGTTCAATCTGCATTCAAAATTCATCAGTTCTTTCTTTGGAGATAGCATTTTTCATCCTAAGTCCTTTGGAATTATCTTGGATCATTGTATTGATGAGAATAGCTAAGTCATTTACAGTTGATCATCATAGAGTATTGCTGTTACTGGGTGCAATGATCTGGTTCTGCTCATTTCATTTTGCATCAGTTCATGTAAGCCTTTCCAGGTTTTTCTGAAAGCATCCTGCTCAGCATTTCTTATAGCACAGTAGTATTCCATCACAATCACGTACAACTTATTCAGTCATTCACCAACTGATGGGAATCCCTTCAATATCCAAGTCTTTGCCACCACAAAAAGAGCTGTTATAAATATTTTTGAATATATAGGTACATTCCCTTTTCATTTTTACTCTCTTTGGAATACAGACCTAGTAACAGTAGTGCAGAGGAGCTACTTTCTTTTTTTCCTTTTTTTTTGGTGGGGGGAAAGGCAAGGCAATTGACATTAAATGACTTGCCCAAGGTCACACAGCTAGTAAGTGTGTCGGGTGTCTGAGATTGGATTTGAAGTCAGTCCTCCTAACTCCAGGGCAGGTGCTCTATTCACTGTGCCACCTAGCTATCCCTCTTTTTCCTTTTAAAAAAAAAATTTAATATTTTATTTTTCCCCAATTACATGTAAAAACAAATCTCAACATTTGTTTTGAAAACCTTGAGTTCCAAATTCCCTACCTTCTTCCCTTCCTCATGCTCACCATTGAGAAGGCAAGCAATTTGATATAGGTTATACATCTGTAGTCCTTCAAAATATTTCCATGATAGTTATGTTGTGAAAGAAAACAGACAACATACCCCCCCCCAAAAGAAAAATAAAGTAAAAAAAAGTATGCTTTAATATGTATTCAGATAACATCACTTCTTTTTCTGGGGATGGGCAGCATTTTTCATCCTAAGTCCTTCAGAGCTGTCTTGGATCATTGTGTTGCTGAGAATAGCTAAGTCATTCACAGCTGATCTTCCAACATTGCTGTTACTTTGGACATGGCACATTTCACTTTGCATCAGCTGTTCCCCAGTTGATGGGCATTCCCTCATTTTCCTGTTCTTTGCCCCCAGAAATATTTTGTACATATAGGTCCTTTCCTTTTTGTTTTTTTTTTGTCTCTTTTGGCATACAGACCTAGTAGTAGTATCGCTAGGTCATAGGGTATGAATGGTTTTACAGACCTTTGGGTGTAGTTCCAAATTGCTCTACAGAATGGTTGAATCAGTTAACTCCACCAACAGTGCATTAAAGTCTCTTTTTTTCCCACATCCCCTCCACCATTTGTCATTTTCCTTTTTTGTCCTTTTAGCCAATCCTATAGGTATGAGGTAGTACCTCAGAATTGTTTTAATTTGCATTTCTCAAATCAATGGTGATTTAGAGCATTAAAAAAAAATAGGGCTAGAGATAGCTTTGATTACTTCATCTAAAAACTGTTCATATCTTTTGATAATTTATCAGTTGGATAATGGTGAGGAGCTACTTTCATAACCTTACTGTCACTTACTACCTTTGTAACCATAGGCAAGTCACTGAACCTTTCTGTTCCTCAGTTTCCAGTAGAAAGAATATTGGCTTTAGAATCAGGGAACCTGGGTTCAAATTTTGCCTCTGATTCTTTCTATATATGTGACTCTGGGCAGGTTGCTTAACCTTTCCAGACCTTAGTTTCCTTTTCTGTAAAAGGAGGAGGTTGTACTAGATGACTTCTATGGTTTAATTACAGCTTCAAGGTTATTACTTTATTCTGTGACAAAAAGAAGCTTATGCTATCATTTGGATATTCCCCTCCCCCCATGTCCTTTAGTTAATTGCTAAATTTCTCATTCATTTGAAAAAACAAAGAACAAGAGCCAACCACTGTATTTGGCCTGAAAATGACAGCAGGAAAATCTAGAATCCTTGCTGTGGAACATGGTTCTAAAAATGTCAGTGAACTAAACAAAGCGGCCATTCATTCATTCATTCATTTATCCAATCCATTTATTTCATCCATTCATTTACTTATTAAATTACATTTTGTTTTTCTTAAGTACATGTAAAAAATTTAAAAATTGACATTCATTTATAAAAATTTTAAGTTCCAAATTATCTTTCTCCTTTTCCTTCTCCCCTTGAGAAGGCAAGAAATTTGTTATACATGATTGCACATGTATAACCTATATCAGATTGCTTGCTATCTTGAGAAGGGAGGGAGGGAGAAAAATTTGGAACCCCAAATCTTATAAATTTAAATATTGAAAATTATCTTTACATATAATTGAAAAAATACTACTTAGAAAAAAGGAAAGAAATTTATTATAGCTTATACATGTGCTGTCATAAAAACATATTTTCATATAAGCCATGTTGCAAAAGAAAACACAGACCAAACAAAAGAAAACCCAAGAAAAATAAAGTAAAAAAAAATTCTGCATTCAGACTGTCAGTTATTTCTCTGGAGGTGGACAGTAAATAAGCATTCTTAAGACAGAAGAAATTGAATCCCAGTGTAGGCCATTCACAAGATAATACTGTCAGTAGATAATTAGATTAAACTCAATGCAAATTATTGGAATGTGGAACTCTTTCTCTTCTCTCCCCCTGAAGTGAATGAACATCACTGAAATAAATGTTAGTTGTTGTTTCTGTATATACTATAGGCTCAAGAAAAGCCCGTTGACCATAGTAGCCACTGCTTTAAGAAGGAGAGCTTTTCATTTTCTACTCTTTCCATGACATTTCTTAATAGTTAGTCCTAATCCTGGTGACAAGACATGCATTATGGACAGAGCTAAAATTAGATCAGAAAACTACACATTACTGATCAAATGTGAGCTTTTTAAGGGCAGGGTCCGTTTCATCTTTTATCTCTGTATTCCAAGTGCCTAACACAGTGATGGATATAGAATAAGCACTGTAGAAATAAAAAATATTTTAATAAATGCTTGTTGGTCAATTGATCAGGTTTTTGGATCTTGTTTGGGTAAAATTCTTATCTTGTACACAAGAATTGTAGAAGTGAAAATTCCATCCTAGTCCAGAAGCCAGAGGAGGGGGATAGGCTGATATAGTATGACTTTCTTGTGGTTTTGAGACATGGAAAGATCTCAAGACTGATGGTTCATAGAGCAAGCATCCTTTAAGGTTCAATTCTGCTCATTTTTTTTCTGTTTTCATTCATTTATTTCTTAAGAAGCTCTTTGTGTAAGACCAGAATTGTTGGCAATAACCTTTTAAACTATTCATCTTAGAACTGCTTAATAGCTGTTGTTATCAACTTCCTTTCTCTTTCATCTTTACATTTCACAGCTATCACATTAAAGGTACATTATGAAAAGGGGAAGCCTTTTATACACAGAGTATAACTACTAGGAATTATAAAACCATACCACCAAACATTGACTACATTGGAAATAGAGTAGAAACTACCAAATATTATGAGTTATACAAGAGACTGGAACGTAACAATTCTAAAAGTATATTTCCCAAACTAAAGTTTTCAGGGAAGGTGCTAACCTATGTTAGTAGAAGGAATTCCTCACCTGAGAGTACTCTATACCAACAAAGTCACAGGTCTGGTCTTTGTCCCTATTCCTGCTATAGGGAGGCCCATCGCCCAGTGGTCATGATCTATATCTTGCCACTGGACCCAGATGTCTCCAGAGGAGAATGTGAGGCTGGTTATTTTGCACAGCCCTCCCTCACTTAAATCCAATTCATTTGCATGTCATGGCATCACCTTCCTGATGTCATGATGCTCTTCAACAACAACCTTTGCTATAGAAGGAATTGCTCCTTTATTTCTATATAAGAAGTTTCTCCTTTTCTCAAATGGACATAAAGTTGATTCTTTGTTAGAAGAAATAGTTGATGGTAAGGAAAAATTAAGATATACATAGAGACACCAAACTGTGATATGTTCTTGGGTGCAAGTGAGGTAAAACCTTTAGCACCTAGCATGGCAGTTATTTTCAGTTGTTTTCTGATCATGTCCAACTCTTCATGGCCCCATTGGGGTTTTCTTGGCAAAGATACTGCAGTGGTTTGCCATTTCCTTCTCCAGCTCATTTTACATATAAGGAAACTGAGGCAAACAGAGTTAAGTTGCTTGCTCAGGGTCACACAGCTAGAAAGTGTCTGAGGTCAGATCTGACCTCATGAAAATGAGTCTTCCTCACTTCAGGCCCCGTACTCTAGCCACTGCATCACCTAGCTTC
Source organism: Petaurus breviceps papuanus (assembly GCF_028583685.1). Lineage (NCBI taxonomy): Eukaryota > Metazoa > Chordata > Mammalia > Diprotodontia > Petauridae > Petaurus > Petaurus breviceps. The sequence continues at coordinate 13,531,482 of NW_027187349.1, forward strand.
CCTGCAGTAGTTACTTCTTGTACACAATATAGAAGCATGATGAGGGAGAGGTTAAAAACAACTTCCTCACCACAATAACCCTCAACCCTCCCACCCCATTCCCCTACTTTTTTAATTTGAGAAAATAGAGAAATTGGTATTTACTTAGGGGCAAGATAAGACCTATAAACGAAAACAGAAGGGTTTCAAAAAGGGTTAAAGAGTAGGGATGGCCTTTGCCTGGTTTGTTACCTTCTTGTGCCACCTAATTGAAGGGAAGACCTGTGTAGTCATTGGTCAACAGGAGTGATTGAAGAGCACTGAAAAAACTTCATAGTCATTAACCCAGAGGGATGACCAAAGAGAGCTGGAACCATTCTCAGAAAGATAAGGCTTACCTATTGTAGAGGACAGGGTAGCAGGTGTAAGTCATGATAGTGCTCCAGTTGAGGGCTATTACTGAAGCAGAGGAGCAGGCTATAAAAGTTGTAGGGGGAGAAGCTGGTTAGCCATTGCACTCTCTAGTGAATGGGGGATAGGTATCAGATCTGTGACCTTCGTGCTGAGAGTGGCTTGCTCTCACATGTCCACATCTCTAAGATATGTTGAATGGGGTATTCAGTCACTCTGAAGATCGTTGGATTGCTGAAGTCTAGTTGGAACTAAGATGTAACACTTAGTGGGGAGGAGTTGAGAGGCAACATGTGGTGGGGTCCAGGTCCAGTAAAAAGCAGCAACATCATCAGAAGACAGACAGCTTTGCAGGGCTGGAGGTATGAGTTGCCTGTTCAGGTAGCCATGCCTCCTATATGATTCCTGTTTCAGTCATGTCTGGCTCTTTGTGATCCTGTTTGTGGTTTTCTTGGCAAAGATACTAGGGTGGTTTGTCATTTTCTTCTCCAGCTCATTTTACAAATGTGGAAATTGAGGCAAACCAGGTGAAATGATTCCTTTGCAGGTCCACTTTCCCCACTGAATATGTACATAAGCAAACTTAGAGTAGAAGGTGGTGTGTGTGTGTGTGTGTGTGTGTTTAGGAGAGAGTGAGCTCAAGGTTTATGGGGAGAACATTTTGTTGTTTTTAACTGTTATTTCATCAAATACTGTTGTTGTAAATTATATGTTCTCTGACTGCCTAGTGAAAGTAAATATATTAGGGGAACTTAACTGTGGTTTAGAGAAAAGACTGATTGGAGTTGTGCTGGTAAATGTTTAACAATTGACTGAAAAAACCCTAAACCATGTTTATATAACACATTTTTAAACTTTATCCGAATTATTTCTCACTTGCTTGATTTCTAGACTTCATCGTTGTCTCCAGTAAATTATCTTTTGCAAGACTGCATCAGTTCTGGAAATTGTACCCCCTCAAGTACTCCCTGGCCCTGGCATTCTTCCCTCCTGCCCTCTGAGTGGAGAGGGTAGACATTGGAGAGTGCCTCCCAGATCCTCCATTTAGGGAGGGGATCCAGGGAAGCCACCTCATCATTCCCACTTGGCTCATCTCCCCCAGTATACTTCCCCCTCCAACCTTTGTAGCTTTTTATATGTTGTCTCCCCCATTAGATTGTAAGCTCCTTGAGTGCAGGGATTGTCTTTTGCCTCTGTATCTCCAACATTTAGCATAGTGCCTGCCACACAGTAGGCACTTAATAAATATTTATTGGCTATTCATTGATTATTAACCTTTTCCCCATCACTTTAAAAAATTTACACGGTCAACACAATGGTAAATCAAGACTGAATTGTGTTATTTACTACCTTCTGAGGCGAAAATGCTTACACTGAAAATTTAACTATCAGGCTTTCATGAGTCAGTATGAGCTGGCTCCAGCACAACCCTGCTGCTAACCCACAAAAACTCAAAGAATCCAAGAGCTCAAAGGGACCTCATATGTTATCTACCTCACTTATTGTTCCACAAAACTTCTGGGAAAAACTAGGAAGCTATCTGGAAGAAATTACATTTAGATACTTGAGAATGGACAAAATAATAGGAGAGAGTAAGAAAAAACAGGAGAGAAATAAGATGGTGGGAAATACGTAGTTGGTAATTATTACTGTGAAAAATAATTGTTGCAGCAAGTTTTTCTGCTAAAGACCTAATTCTCAAATATATAGAAAATGGAGTCAAATTTAAAGAAGTAAGAGTCATTCCTCAATTGATAAATGGTTGAAGGATATGAATAAACAGTTTTCAGAGAAAGTAATCAAAGCCATCTATGGTCATATGAAAAAATGCTCTAAATCACCATTTATTAGAGAAATGCAAATTAAAACAACTCTGAGCTGCCACTCCACACCCATCAGATTGGCTAATATGACAGAAAATGAAAATAACAAATGTTAGAGGGGATACGGGAAAATTAAAACTCTGATGCATTGTTGGTGAAGTTGTATGCTGATTCAACCATTCTGAAGAGCAATTTGGATCTATGCCCAAAGAGCCAAAAAACCTACGCCTGCTCTTTGACCAAGCAATACCACTACCTATGTCAAATCCAAAGGAGATAAAAAACAAAAAGGAAAAGGACCTACTTGTACAAAAATATTTATAGCAGCTCTTTTAGTGGTGGCAAAGAATTGGAAATCCAGGGGATGTCCATCATCTGGGGAATGGCTGTATAAGTTGTTGTATATGGTTGTGATGGAATCTTCTTGTGCTATAAGAAATGGTGAACAGTATGCTCTTTGAAAAACCTGGAAAGACTTAGATGAATTGATACAAAGTGAAATGAGCAGAACCAGGGGCACATTATACACAGTAACAGCAATATAGTAGCATGATCAACTGTGAATGACTTAAGAATTCTCAGGAATATAATGATCCAAGACAATTTTGTAGGATTTATCATGAAAAGTGCTGTCCATCTCCAGAAAAAGAACTAATAGAACCTGAATGCAGATTGAAGATATTTTTTTCTTTATTTTTCTTGGGGCTCTTGTCTGTATTTCCTTTCACAGCATAACTTATATGGAAATGTGTTTTGCATGACTATATGTGTATAACCTATGTAAAATTGCTTGCCTTCTCAATCAGGTAGAAGGGGATGGAGGGAGAGAATTTGGAGCTCAAAATTTGAAAAAAAAAAGTAATAAATGTTTTTACATGTAATTGGGGAAAATAAAATATTAAATTACAAAAGGAATTGCTTTTAGACAAGTATCACATATCAAATAACACAATAAGCTTTAAATGGATAGATGAATGACCTTAAGATAAAAGATCATAGCATAAAAAATTGGAGGATCAAGGAAGAAAACACCTTTTACAACTATGGATAGAGGAAGATCTTATGACTGGATGAACTAATGACCAGAGAAGGAATAGAGAGAATCATAGGAGATAAAATACATATATTTGCTTACATAAAATTTAAAGTTTTACATGTGAAAAATTAATGTAGTCAAAATTAGGAGGGAAAGAACTTATTGGCAAAATTCTTTTTAGTAAGCTTCTTTAATAAAGGTCTGTAATCTAAGATATATAAATAGCTGCTTTAAATATACAGTTATAACTATATATAAATATATAGTTATTCCCTTGTAGTCAAATGATATGAGCAGAAAATTCTCAAAGGAAGAAGCCTAAACTATCAACAACACATGAAAAATGTTCTAAACAATAATAATAAGAGAAATGTAAATTAAAGCAAACCTGAGATTGTACCTCATGCCCATGACACTAGCTGTGTGAGTCTGGGCAAGTCACTTGGCATGGGTCTGCCTCAGTTGTGAAATGGGGATAATAATAGCACTTAGCTCTCAGGGTTTTTGTGAGGAACAAATGAGATAATTGTAAAGCACTTAGAACAGTGTCTGCCGTATAGGAAGTGCTATACATAAATGTTAGGTATTAGCTTGTTAAAGATGATAAAAAAGGAAAACAACAAATATTGGAGGGGCTGTGCAAAAGCAGACATGCAAGCGCACCATTTGTGGATCTGTGAATTGGTTTAGCCATTCTAGAAAATAGTTTTGAACCGTGCAAAAGCTGTGCAAAAATTTTTGACTAACCCATGCATACCCTTTGACCTAGAAATACCATTAATTGGGCTATACCCCAAAAAGATCAAAGAAAGAAGAAAGGGTCCCACTTGTCTAAAATTATAGCAGTGCTTTTTGTTGAAGGGAAAAACTGGAAACTAGGTGGTGCCCGCTTTTGGAAAATGACTAAACAAATTATGGTATATGAATGTGAAGGATTATTATTGCACCATAAGAAATGATGAAAGGTTTCAGAGAAACCTCAGAAGATCTCAATGAAATGAGGCAGAGTGAAGTGAGAGCCCGTATTACAATTTATATGATAATATTATAAAGACAAGTAACTTTGAAAGACTTAAGATGTTCAAAATTATCCTGCTAGTCTGGGCTTCCTTCTAAATATATGTTTGCTTTGTGCATTAAAAATATCTTACAATGGCCCTCCTTTGTTTTCTTTTTTGGTGTCACTTTTGTTAACCTTATGTCTCCTTTCTTCTCCCCCATTAATGAAAAGAAAAGGAAAAAAAAACCTTTGTAACAAATGAACACAGACACGCAAAACAAACTCGTATGGTGTGCATGTCTAAAAATGTATATCTCTGTACCGTATGTTAATCACCTTTCTTTTAGGAGGTGGGTAACATGATTCAGCATAGGGCCTCTTGGAGACATGGTTGACTATTGCTTTGATCAGAGTTCTTAAGTATTTCAAAGTTGTTTTGCTTTATACTTTTGTTGTCCTTGTGTACTTTGCTTTCCTGCTTCTGCTTACTTCAGTTTATGTCAATTTATACTACCCCAAATTCTCCCAAATCATTTCTTTCACAATTTCTTACTAAACAATAATATTCTGCTATATTCAAATATGTATTAGAAAAGGTTTAGCTATTCTCCAATTGAGTAAGAGGCAATTTAAAGCACTCCTTTACATGTCTTGTTCTGGTTATAATTTCCAAAAAGGATAAATAAACATAGTTTACACACTACAGGCCAGTGACCTTGACTTTGATTCTTCAGAAAATTCTAGAATGGATCATTAAAAAGTGGTCAGTATCTTGATGCAGACCGTAATGATGAAGAATACCTTTGGGCTTCATCAAGAACAGGCTGTGTTAGACTAACTTCAGTTCCTTTCCTGGATAGGACTAGCAGCCTAACAAAAGAGAGGAACGCTGTGGGAAATAATTTACCTACATTTTAGTAAAACTTTTGATTATCTCTTAACTATTCTTATGGAGAAGATCTGTTGGAGAGATGTGCACTTGATGATAAAACCATCAGAGCTACTTGGAGGGCTGAGCTCAAAGAATCCTTGTTAATGGTTCATTGTCAATGTGGCAGGAGTCTGTGCTTGGCCCTGTATCAACATTTTTATCAATGCTTGGATAAAGTCATAGATGCCAGACTCGTCACAATTGTAAATGATGCAAAGCTAGGATTCAGGAGCCAAAAGGGGTTTAGAGGCTAGAGCAGAGATCCAAATCCATCCTGCTGCCTGTTTTTTTTTTAATAGCCTGAGATCTAATAATGTTTTTACATTTTAAAATACAATAAAATTTTATTTGAAAATGTAAAAAAAAAAAAAAACCTGTTTTTAGTTGGGGCCCCTTGGCTAGAACATTGTGCTGAATCCAGTAGGATGAAACTCAATAGGAAATAAATATAGTTTTACACTTGGGTACAAAAATTAACTTCAACAAGTACAAAATGGGATGATCTGACAGCAGTTTGAGAAGGAATTGGGGGCTTAGCTGCAAGCTCACTAGGAATTAGCAGTGGGTTGAAGAAACAAACAAAAAAAAAAACTGATGAAACTTGGGCTGCATTAAGGGAACCAAAGCTTCGAGGAGCAAGGCAGTGATGGGCATACCTGATTTTGCCCTTGTCAGAGCCTGTCTGGAGTGCTGTGTTCAGCTCTGAGGCCACAGGTTAAGAAAAACGGATGTGCTAAAGAATGTCCAGAGCGGGGCAAGTAGTGCGGTGAAGGCCTTGAGTTCACCTCTTATAAAGAGCAGTTGTGAGAAATGGAGATGTTTGAAAACTGGGATAAGAGGGGCTCACGAGGGAGCCTAGGGATCAATTATCATTGATGATAGCTATGTTCAACACTCTCATATGGAAGAGGAATTTTCCTTCCTTCCTTCCTTCCTTCCTTCCTTCCTTCCTTCCTTCCTTCCCTCTTTCCCTCCCTCCTTCCCCCTCCATCCCCCTCCCTCCATCTGTTCCTTCCTTCCTTCTTCCCCCCTACCTTCCTTCCTTCCCTCCTTCCCCTTTCTTCCTTTTCCTTTGCATTCCCTGTTCCTTTCTTTTCCTATGCATTCCCTGTTCCTTTCTTCCTTTTCTTTCTTTTCATTTGCATTCCCTTTTCCTTTCTTCCTCCCCTCACCATGGAGGACAGAATCTAAAGGAACAGGTGGAAGTTGCAAAGAGAGACATTTAAGATTGATGTCAGAAAAATTAGAGCTTATTGATGCTGTCCAATAGTGAAATGGACTGTTAGGAGAGGTGATGGGTTTCCCTGCCTTGAAAGTCTTCAAGCATAGATGAAACAAACACTGGTTGGATATATTATTGTGGAGATTCCTTTCACTAGGGGTAGAACTAGATGGCTGCTGAGGTAGGTCTCTTCTGACTCTAAAATGCTGTGATACTGTAAATTTCTTTCCTTACAGTATTAGTTTCCTTCTCTACAAAATGGAGATCATAATACACTACTTCCTTCAAAGAGTTGTGAAGTATGAATGCTCTGCAAACCTTAAAGTATCTATAGAAATATGAATTGTGTATTATTTAAGCAAATCTATTTTTTTCTGATGACTAAAGTGTTCCCATACTTTCCAGTAGGTGGCAGGCTAAGGCTAGAAATGACACCTATGAAGATTACTGTGAGCGTGAGTTTAAATGAAAATTTCTAGAAGAATTTTGGTGTTTGTTTTTTGAATATGTGGTTGAATAGCTATAAGTCTGTATTTTCCCACTCATATTTGAGGACCAAATTCTTTGTTTTTATTCTTAATGGTATAGAATTTCTTAAACAAATGGTGAGTGGTTTCATCCCAGGTTACAAACCCCTAAAAAATAGCTGACAGGTTGGTAGCATCTGTGCTAACCAGCAGCCAGGGCTGGATCTCATGCGGGTGGGGCAGGCTGGGTTTTTTTGTTAACACGTGGGGAGAACTTCTCATTACAGGGTCTAAAACAGGACTTTGTGCAGTTGAGGGGAAAAAAATCTCCACATCTTTAGCAATCAAAATCTCAAGCTTCTTTGGGCTGTTGACGATTTCAGCTTTATTACTGAAAACAACCTCAAAGCTACAGGCAGTGTAGCTTTACAGCCATTTTAATGTGCTTAGGTCCCTGGATCTCCTCCCTCCCCCTCCACTTTGTTTTCTTCTGTCTCACACAATCCATGCATTTCAAAACAGCAGAAAAATTCCACTTCTGGTTCCCCATTTAAAAACTACAATCTTAAAAATGGGAACATTGACTTCTGTTCTACAGTTGAGATGCTCAGAGATCAGTTTGTGACATTTTCCCCAGGACTAACCTGAAAATTGAGAATACTGTTTCATGAGGGACAGGCACCAGTATGGATTGACTTAGAGATAGAAGAAAAATTAAGCCTGAGAAGAGGACAAAAGAGAAAACAACCAACAGATTTATATTGTGTTTTTCTCAAAGGAGCTAAAAGCATATTCCCCTCCTCACCCTCTGGTATTTCCTGATATCCAGGTAAGGTCTATAAGGGAGACATTATCCTCATATAGAGATAGGGAGGCGGAGGCACAGACATATCAAATAACATTCCCAGTGTCCCACAGCAAAGTTAGTGATAGAGCTGGGAATGGAGCCCAGATCTCTACCTGAGCACTTTATCTGTGTGATCTTTTAAAAGGCAATATGGTCTAAGGACAGATGACTGTTTTGGGACCCTATGTGAGGTACTTCAAGGGAGTTTCTCAGAGAATCACAGAATTGGGAGGGATTTAGAAAGGTCATGTCCTCTATCCACTTGCCTGCAGATGGGATCATACTTAAACCATCCTACAGAAATCAGAATGTTTTAAAATACTTCATGGAATGGCAAATCCCCTCACTTCACTGAGCACTGAATTCTGGGTTGTAAAGCCCTCACCTCAGGAAAATTCTCCATTGTATCTACTTCATGCTGCCTGTTTTCTTTTGTCCTTGGCAAGCAACGAGAGTGGTTGGTCACTCTTTCTGGGAGGTAGTGAGGTACAGGGAAAGAGCACTGTATTTTGGAGTCATTGGATCTGGGTTCAAATCCTCATTCTATCACTTACTACCCATGTATCCTTAGGAAATTCACATGACTCTCTGGACCTCATTCTCTTCATCTTTAACATGAGGGAGTTAGATTAGAAAATGGCTAAACCTCTTTATAGCTCTAAATATCTGATTCTTCCCATTGAAAAACTATTAATAATAAATCTCTCATAAATGTCTCTACTCCAGACCAAGTACTTACTAATTCCTAAGTGCTTCTGCAGACGGTGGTCATTTGATAGGTGATTTTGACTAATTTTGATAAATTTATACCTATATTATAGAATACAGACATTTAGAAGTAGGAGGGATCTTAATTAATTAATCTTTTCATTTTCCCAATGAGATTAAGGCTCGGTTAAGTTAAATAACTGGTTTAAAGTTACACAGAAGTTTTAAAAATTGAACAGCCATGTGGTACCATGGATAGGACCCTGGACTTGGAGGCACGAAAACCTGAGTTAAAATTCAGCCTCAGATACTTACTAGCTGTGTGACCTGAGCAAGTCATCTAACTTTTGCTTGTCTCAGTTTCTTCATCTGTTAATTGGGGATAAAAAAAATAGCACCTGCCTCCCTGGGTTGTTGGGAGGAGCAAATGAGATAAAATTTATTTGTTAAGCAAATCTTCAAACATTGGAACATAATAGGCACTTAATAAATGCTTTTTTAATAAAAGCAAATATTTAGCTAGTGTCTACTATGTGCATAAGATTATGTTAGGTGTTGTGGGGGATGCAATGAAGTATGGTATGATCTTTGCCCTCTAGAAACTTACTAGAAAACAGGTCATAGATCCATCACAGTAGAAAGATATTGCTGGAAAACATCAGCTATGTGGACATTTACTGCTGAGACCTTGCCCTAAATAGAGTGGTTGATAAATTTGTGACTTTCTTGAATTATATTATCATCCTTTAAAAGATAGAGGAGGTAACATAGAAGTGGTTTTTGGACAAAATTTTGCTGAAAGAGGAGAGACTGAAGGGGGAACAACAGGAATCTTGGGGCAAGTCAATTCATTGTGAGCATTTATTTCTCTGAAAACTGGCAAACATTAAGAATCAGGGCTTGATTTATTTATTTTTTGTTGACTTAAGAAAGTGGTGGAGAAAATGTCAATAATGCAAATTAAACTTAAAAGTGTGTCTTGCAGTGCATTTGCCCCCCCAGAGAGCTAGTTGTTAAACATTTACCAGCACCAAACTGATGTTTCCACTTAGTTCCCACAAGGCCATTCCCTGATTACAGGTGTGTAGTTCACAATATTACAGAATAAAGTTTTATTAAAAACTAGAAAAGCAAACAGAAATGTCTGATTAATGAATTATTATTTCCAAGGGTACTATATATGGAAATCTCCAGTGTCCAAAGGTTCCTCTGGCCCTCTCTGCCAAAGTCCTATCTTGACCCGCTCCTCAAAGTGGAGAAAAGGGGTGGGTGACTCTCTAGTCTTCTGTCTGTCTCACTCTGTCTCTGTGTCCCTCCAAACCTCCCTCTCTGTTTGGCATTCAGGTCTTTGTTGGCATCTATCTGGTACAAGAACCTAACACAATATATCTGGGGCCCAGCATAGAAGCTTAATAAATGCTTGTTGATTGAGGAACGCACCATGAAGCCAAAAAGCTTCTTCAGCCTTTTTCTTTTCTTCTTGATTACCCGTTGCCACTGAGGGTGACCCCATTCCCCTCTCTTTTCCTACTTCCTTGTTTCATCACCAGCCAAACTTTAGATGGAGGGAAATTGGTGTTGGTGATGGTGGTGGTTGTGGCAGCCATGTGGGGTGGGGATGGGACAGAAGGAGGACTGTGTATTCATTCCCTTCAGAAACATTTGGGAAAAGGAAGTGTTTTAAGGGTCACAGTAGTGTCATAGCAAATAGAACCAGAAGAGAGTTTAGAGACTATCCAGCTCAACCTCCTCATTTTAGAACTAAAGAAACTGGGGCCCAGAGAGTTTAATGGATGTGTCCAAGCTCACATAATTGGTATGTGTCCAAGCCGAGAGTGACTTTACAGAGACATTCCTTTGAGAATCTGGCGTGGTAGGGATTCTCTAACATAACTTTTGTGCTCTGTGCCCTACTACCTAGCCAAATGGTTAAATATAATAAATGTTCCAGCTGCCCCAGAGGTCTAGGGAAGGGGAGCATTGTTTGTTTTCCTACTGACCCCGTGTAATCTCTGCTGAGCTATCAGCAAAAGCCTTTGCTTTCAACCAGGGTTTTATAGCCCCTCAGTTAAGAAACAAATGACCAGGCAGTGAATTTTTAGCTGCAGAGAGAGACTTTAAGGTTGCAAGACTCCCAGTAAATTTATGGAAGATTTTCCTGGTCTAATTCTCTTTTATGGTTTTATCCCTGGAATTTGTGGTTTTTCTTAGGACATAGTGATTTGATTGTTTTGTAAGGTCCTCGGTTGGGTCTGTGTCTATGATTTCATCAGTGGCCAGAGTCCTTTTACCAGTGCAGATGGACAGCCTTCTCCTTTTTTTATCTTTTGGTGCAATTCTTCACCATGCATTTCTGTAAATTTCTTTAGATTACCTGATATGCTGGGGGATTTTCTGTGCTTCCCTTGGTGCCTTGAGCATACCAGTGAGATAAAATAGACATCCTTTAGAAGAATAATATTCTCTCGTTTGCTTTGGACTCTGGGTAATAAGTGATCATTCCCCTTTGTCATCCCCACCCCCCATTCTTATTTGAAGCTTGGATCTTCATCTTTATCATAGTCAGACATTTATGGGGATAGCCCACCAGTTGCCTGGATCAATCAACCAAAATATTTATTAAGTGATTACTATGGACCAGGCACTGTGCTAAGTGCTGGGGACATATGAAAAGAGACAGGGGCAGTTAGGTGGCACAGTGAATAGAGCACCAGACCTGAATTCAAATCTAGCTTCAGACACTTAACTGGCTGTGTGACCTTGGGCAAGTCACTTAACCCCAATTGCGCAGCCTGCCCCCCTCCAAGAAGCGGGGAAAAAAAAAAAAAGAGGTAAAAGATAAGTCCTTGCCCTCAAGGAATTTACAATCAAATGGGGGAGACAGCATGCAAACAAATATATTCAAAGCAAGCATTTAGAGGATAAATGTGAATCACAAACTTCCTCTCCCTCAGCTAAGTTCTTTGGTTTTCCTATCTGGGGGGGAGGGGGTTGCAATCATAGCTTTCTCCTAATCCCTCAGAATTCAAAACAAATCCAAGGGCAGGCATGGTTTTTACCAGATATCCATATTTTGTCTCAGATTCAGTAATTGAAAAAAAATACCTCCTAAGAATGTCTCAAAACTATTAACAACAAGGAACAAATCATGAGAGAGCATTTGAACTTGAGAGGGATAGGGACCCAACCTGATGTTACTGATTTAGTGAACTCCCACATGATGCAATTCCCACTACTAATGGAAATCAGAATCTTTTCCTCAAGGTGTGGTTTTAGAGCTCTGCCTGCACCATGGAGAGGTTGAGAAACTTCCTAGGGGAACACAGCCAACAGATGTAAGAGACAGAATTCGAACCCAGGTTGTCCTGACTTCAAGACCGCTTTCTTATTTACTATTTATTCATTTATTCATTCATTTACTTATGTATTTGAAGGGAGAAGGCAGGGCAATTGGGGTTAAGGGACTTGCCCAAGGCCACACAGCTAGTAAGTGTGTCAAGTTTCTGAGCCTGAATTTGAACTCAGGTCCTCTTGACTCCAGGACCAGTGCTCTATTCACTGTGTCACCTAGCTGCCCCCTCTTATTTACTCTTTAGCTAGGTGGTATCATGGATAATCAAGGAAATCCTGACCTCGAATTCTAGTTCAGACACTTTCTGGCTTTGGGATCCTGGTTCTAGTCACTTGAACTCTTCCAGACTCAGCTTCCTCATTTGTAAAATGAAGGAATTGGATTTGCTGGCCTCTGAATTCCTTTCTAGATCTAAATCTATTATCTTATATTACATTGCTTGTCTTGAAATAGGCAATCCACCACAAATTTAGTAGACATTTCACATAGTCATAGAATGTTAGAGTTTGAAGGAATATTAAATATCTCTGGTTCAGTTTCTGTACTTTATAGATGAAAAGACCAAGGCCTAGAGATATGAAGTGGCACTGGTTTAAATCTACTTAGGCTAGATAGACCAAACACTTCTTGGTAGTGATTAGCTGCAGAGAGATGGGGTGAAATAAATGATTTCAGGATCCCAGAAGTGAGTCATTTCCTTTATCTCTATTGAGGAAAGGAACTGTATAATATTATCATTCTAAACCTTCAAGGTGTTCCACTTAGAGACGGTTTATTGTAGAGTATAGATAAATATATCAGCTAATAAACAAAGCCATGAAAACAATCAATAAACTCATAAGACTCCTGTTTTTACTTCTATTGTTAATTTTACTATCTTAATTTCTTAATTCATATGAACTGAAGTCTTCTGCCATTATAAGAATTATGAGGGTCTATTAATAAAAACATTAAAATTTCCAAAATTATATTAGAAATTATTTTACTTGTATTTCCTCACAAGTTCAGTCAATGGTTTAACAACGTATGTACTTGCCATCAAAGTATAGTGTTGGACTTAACTAACACATGCCTTTATGACACAATAGATAGACTATATTTAAATTATAATTTCTAATTTGTAAATGACTTTTTCTTATTTAAGTACTTATTAAGGGTCTACCATGGGCAAGCTGGTAGGTGCTAGGTGCTAGGCATTCAAAGAAGCCTTCAAAGGGTTTTCATTACTCTGGATAATCTATTGAGATATTAGTCTTGCCATCTTTATGACATAAAGCATTTGGAAAGTTCTAGATATGGAGTCAGGGGGCCCAGGTTTAAACACCTGCAGTGCTGCTTACTATCTGTGCAACTTTGGGCAAATTACTTATCCTCTCTGAGCCTCAGGATTCTCATCTGTAAAACGAGGTGATTGGATTGTTGTTGTTTGGTCATTTTTCAGTTATGTCTGACTCTTTGTGACCCTATTTGGGGTTTTCTTGGCAAAGATACTGGAGTGGTTTGCCATTTCCTTCTCCAGCTCATTTTACAGATGAGGAAACTGAGGCAACAGGGTTAAATGACTTGCCGAGGGTCACATAGCTAGTAAGTGTCTGAGGCCAGATTTGGACTCAGAAAGATGAGTCTTCCTGACTCCAGAACTCTATACACTTCACTACCTAGTTACTTGTGGTTGGATATGGAAACATCTAAAGTTCTTCCAATCCCATATAACAGCAATAGCAATATAATAGTAGTAGTAGTGGTAGTTGTAGTAGTAGTAGTAGTAGCAGCAGCAGTAATAGTAACAGTGATAGTAGTAGTACTAGCTAACATTTACATAGCACTTACTATGCGCCTGGCACTTTACAATTATTATCTCATTGGATTCTCATAGCAACCTATTATCTTCACTTTACAGATGAGGAGATGGAGGCAAAGAGAAGCTTGCCCAGTCACTCCGTTAGTAAATATTGAAGGCTGAATTTGAATTCAGGTCTTCCTGACTTCAGGCCTGGGGCTCTATCCAGCGTATTACCTAACTGTCCCACTTCTGTGACCATTATACAAATTCTGCTGTTCCATTGAGTTCAATTGAACGTGGGTCAAAATCTGACCCTGAAAAGTAAGAACGATACTTTGTAAAAACCCAGTAGAATGAAGTGAGAAACAAGAATTGCTTCTGTCTTCTGACACTAGTGTTGTGAATGAATTCCATTGTTTTTCATTTTATTTTGGGACTGAGGCAGCTGCGACTGATAATAAATGCTATCTCTGTACACAAATTTACAGTTGTAAAGACCAATGCTTGTACTTGCAGGTCCTGCTATGAAACAGGGATAGGAAGTTCCTAGCATGGTTTATAGTTACTCCTCTGGGACTCCAAGATGGCCTAATGTGGAAGGGATTAAATTGAACTTTGTCAGCACATTATACAAAAGGAGTTTGGGAAGTGTTTAATGTCCTCATTAGATTTGCTGGTGAAAAATAGCCTCATTATGCCAAATTCCAAAAAAGGATTGGATCTCCCAAACAACAGCTTTCTTGGTTAAAACTATGTGCTTTATCTTTTATAACACACATTAAAACACTAAAATTAGTATAATTACTGTCTATTAAACAGGACCTAGGACAAAATTTGTAACCATCAGCTATTATTTTTACTACCCGTGAAAGACACTCACAACTGGGACTCAGCATCATCATTTAGAAAATAAGAGGCTTTAACTAGATGCCCTGTAAGGTCTCTTCCAACTTTAAATCTGTGGTCCTATGAACCCTGCTTCCTGTTGGTGGGGGATTCAACTCTGCCCTCTGTTCCATTAAATTATAGCGTCTGGGTACCAACTCTGATCTTCCAGGAATGGAAAGCTCATAGCTATAAATGTTTATTGAGTAGCAAAATTCAGGCTAATTATTAAGGCACCCTGGTGAAGTAGATAGAAAGACAATCTCAGAATCATGGTGACCAGGGTGCAAGTCCTTCCCCTGATACATGTTTATTTTATTTTTTTAAACATTTGTTTTTAAAACTTTGAGTTCCAGATTTTTTCCCTTCTTCCCTCCTCAACCACATCCACTGGGAAGATAAGAAATTCAACATAGGTTGTACATGTGTAGTTATGCAAAACATTTCCATAGTAGTTATATCGTGAAAGACTAACCATATTTCCCTCCATCCTATCCCACCCCCCCCCACTTATTCTATTTTCTCATTTGACCCTGTCCCTTTTCAAAAGTGTTTGCTTCTAACTACCCTCACCGCCAATCTGCCTTCCCCTCCATCATTCCCCCTCTCATCCCCTTCCCCCCTATTTTCCTGTAGGGTAAGATATCCAATTGAGTATGTATGTTATTCCCTCCTTAAGCCAACTTCAATGAGAGTAAGGTTGACCCATTTCCTTTCACCTTTCTGCTCTTCCCCTCCATTGTAACGGTTTTCTCTTGCCTCTTTTATATGAGATAATTTACCTTAGTCTATCTCTTTCTTCTTCTCCCAATATATTCTTCTCTCAACTCTTAATTTTATTTTTTTTAGATATCATCCCCTCAAATTCAACTCTTCCTGTGCCCTCTGTCTATGTATACATATACATACATATGTCCAAACATATATATACATATATACACATACACCCTCCTATACATACATATGTATACATATACACATATATACATATAAATTCCCTTTAACTATTGTCATACTGAAAAAAAGTCTTTTTTACAATGATCATTTTTACATGTAGGAATGTAAATAGTTCAACTTTAATAAGTTCCTTATGATTTCTTTTCCTGTTTACCTTCTCATGCTTTTCTTGCTTCTTATATTTGAAAGTGAAAATTTCCATTCAGCTCTGGTTTTTTTGTCAAGAATACTTGAAAATCTTCTATTTCATTGAATGAGCATTATACTGTTTTTTTAATTTTAAATTTTTTTAATTTTTCAAATGCTTTATCAACTTCTGGTTTATATCATTCATTTCCGCCAGATTTTGAGTTGCAAATTTTCTCCCCGTTTTTCCCCTACCCACCACCCCAAAATAGCAGTCCCACAAGATATTCCCTCCTCCAATCTGCTCTCTCCCATATTTTCTCCCATACCCCTTTCGACTTTTCCAGTGGATCTCTATGCCCCAGTGCCTGTATATCTTATTTCCCAATTACATGTAAAATAGTATTAATAATAGTGTACATATATATATATATATTTGAATATTAGATTTTTTTTTTTTAAGCAATTGGGGTTAAGTAACTTGCTTAAGGTTACCCGGCCAGTTATTTCTGGGTGTGGTGCTGAGTGTCTGAGCCCGGGATTCGATCTCCAGGTCGTCCCAACACTGGAACCGGTGCTCTTACTCACTGAGCCACCTGGCCACCCCTAAGCAATTGGGGTTAAGAAACTTGCTCAAGGTTACATGGCCAGGTGTTTCTGGGTGGGTGCTAAGTGTCTGAGCCCGGGATTTGATCTCCAGGTCTTCTCAACACTGGAGTCGGTGCTCTTACTTGCTGTGCTACCTGGCCACCCCTGAATATTTGATTTTAAAACTTTGAATTCCATATTCATTCCCTTCTTCCCTTGATGCCCACCCTTACTGGGAAGATAAGCAGTTCAGTATAGGTTGTACATGTGTGTCTAATGCAAAACAATAACATAGTAGATATATTGAAAAGACTGACTATATTTCCCTCCCTCCTATCCCACCTCCCACTTGTTCTATTCTCTACTTTGATCCCATCCCTTTTCAAAAGTGGGTGCTTCCAACTTCCCTCCCCCCCAGCCTGCCCTCCCTTCCATCATTCTTCCTCTCATCCCCTTCCCCGCTACTCTCCTGGAGGGTGAGATACCCTATTTAGTTTGTATTTCATTCCCTCCTCAAGCCAAATTCAATGGGAATAAGTTTGACCCATTCCCTTTTGCCTTCCTATTCTTCCCCTCCATTGTAACCATTTTCCCTTGCCTCTTCTATATGAGATAGTTTGCCCCATTCTTTCTCTCCCCATGTCCTCTCATTATATTCCTCTCTCACCTCTTAATTTCACCTTTTAAGTATTATTCCTTCCTGTTAAATTGGTCCTGTGCCCTCTATCTATGTATACCTGTAAACATATATACACACATTCACATATGTATTCATATGCCCATATACCCTCATATATAGACATATATATTTCTATTCCCTTCAACTACTGAGAAAAGTTTCATAAGTTACAATTATTGTTTTTTGTAATGGAAATGCAAATTTAAAGACCTTCCCTGCCCCTAGGCTAAAGTGCACCTGGAGCCTGAGGTGAGAGGCTTGTTTTTCAGTAGATGCTTTTTGATTGGCCAGTGGGTCAATAAGGTTGTTACATTCTCTGAGCCAGGAGAAGGCTATATAAGCCCTGATGTGCAGCTTTGTTTTGGGGCTTACTTTGAGAAGTGTTCTGTGATTTGATCTGGATTCTGGGAAGCTGTTGTTGAGAGCTCCCCTTCGGCTTTGAAAAACCCAGATGTTGAAACCCAGATGTTGATTTGGTATGGATGTAATGGTTGGACAAGTTGGAAACTGTCTACTTGATCTGCTTCTCTGTCTTGATAATTCTGTCTGTATATTCTGAAGTTCGGGGTGCTGACCTTTTCCCCCTGAACTAGGTAAACGATACATATGTTTTACTGATTAAAGTAAGCTTGTTAACCCATTTTGAATTGCTTTCCTTTATCAAAGCAGATCCAAGAACCTGTGTTGGCAGCAACCCTGGGGTGCTTGCTGCTACATTTTTCCATGTAGGAATGTTAATAGTTCAACTTTGATAAGTTCCTTATGATTCTTTTTCCCGTTTACCTTCTCATGCTTCTTTTGCTTCTTGTATCTGAATGTCAAATTTTCTATTCAACTCTGGTTTTTTCATCAAGAATGCTCGAAAGTCCTCTATTTCATTGAATGATCATATTTCCCCCTGAAACATGATACTCAGTTTTGCTGGGTAGGTGACTCTTGGTTTTAATCCCAGCTCCTTTGCCCTCTGGAATATCATATTCCAAGCCCTTCAATCCATCAGTGTAGAAGCTGCCAGATCCTGGGTTATCCTGATTCTATTTCCACGATATTGAAATTGTTTCATCCTGGCTGCTTGTAATATTCTCTTCTTGATCTGGGAATTCTGGAACCTGGCTATAATATTTCTAGGAGTTTTCTTTTGGGGATCTTTTTCAGGAGGTGATCAGTGGATTCTTTCAACCTCTATTTTGCCCTCTGGTTCTAAAACATCAGGGCAGTTTTCTTTGAGAACTTACTAGAGGATGATTTCTAGGTTCTTACTTTGATCATGGCTTTCAGGTAGTCCAATAATTTTTAAATTATCTCTCCTGGATCTATTTTCCAGGTCAGTGGTTTTTCCCATGAGATATTTCACATTGCCTTCTATTCCTTCATTTGTTTGGATCCATTTAACAGCATCTTGATTTCTCATAAAGTCATCTGCTTCCATTTGCTCCAATCTAATTCTGAAGGAATGATTCTCCTCAGTGAGCTTTTACTTTATTTTTTGGTGTTTAGGGGTTAAGAAGTCTGGAAACCGCCACAGCTGCTGGTGATTTACTCTCCTGAAGTCTATTCTGGTCAGGGCTGCTCTGGGGCCAGAACTGGGCATCTCTGGCAGGACTGCTCTCAACTCCCAGCTCCGTGCAATAGACCCTTCCTGTAAGGCCTGCCAGGCTGCCTTCAGTGGGAGATTTGTTTCTCTCTGTCACTTTGTGGGGTCTGTAGCTCTAAAATCTCTTTAGAGTCATTTTTTTACATGTATTAGAGGTGGTGGGAGCTGGAGCCATGCAGAGGTCCTGTTCCTGCTCTGCCATCTTGGCTCTGCCTCCCCCTCCACCCCACATGTTTATAACCTTGTACAAACCACCTCTAAGTAACCAAAATTGTTCTCTAATACCATAAATTGAAGGAGAATTTCTGATTTTCATTAGCAGAGGGAGTTGCCTTATTGGAAATTCCCAGGTTTAACTCCTTGCTACCTCCCCCATTTGCTCCCAGAAATATCACTGGAACGATCAGGGTGAAAGTAGTGTCTCTTCCCATAAAGGGGGTCCTGAAGTACAAGTATGTGCTAAATCACATAGTATGGATCTTCAGTACTATAGAAGTTTCTAAGACAGGAAAATCAAGGAGGGCTGGAACAGGGCCTTTAGATAGAATAGACTACATGAAGCATTCATCCTTACTTGTTGTTATTCGGTCGTGTCTGACTCTTCATGACCCCGTCTGGGGTTTTCTTGGCAAAGATACTAGAATAGTTTGCCATTTTCTCCTCCAGCTCATTGTACAGATGAGGAAACTGAGGCAAAGAGGGTTAAGTGACTTGACCAGGGTCATATGACTAGTAAGTGTCTGAGGTCAGATTTGAGCACAGGAGGATGAGTCTTCTTGATTTCAGGCTTGACACTCTATCCACTGAGCCACCTTGGAAGAGTCAAATGAGATCCCCAAATTTCCTGTTTATCAGTAATCTAATGTAGAGGCTTGGACTATGTAATATCATCTTTATGACTGAACAGTTGAATCATAGAGTTGACATTTAATTCTCGGTTTAGAGTTACATTCTTTTTAGCTTCTCTCTCAAGGCCAGGATGCTTCCAAGAAGTGACCAAGGGTTGAATTTTTTCTCTGATGTCATTGCTCTGTTTCCCTTCACGATTGATGAACAAGACTTGACTGTATCTCTATTTAAAATGTGTAGAAAACTCAGACATTGGGGGAATTTTATGAGTTATTCAACGTCTTTAGCTGAGTCAGTGTTTAGATGACAAAAAAAAAGCACTATGGATTGAAATATACCATAAACCTCTGTTTAGTCACTTCAGCCTGAAACTTGGGAGTCATCTTTGACTGTCTGGATTCTTGCAACAGACTCCTAGCTGGCATCTCTGACTCTAGGCTCTTCCCTTTCCAATCAGTCCTATACATTATTGATAGCTTTCTGGTGATCTTGTGATTTCACTGGTATCAGGAAGGCCAGGTGAGAAAACTCTTTCCACCAGTGTAGTTTGGTATCTCTTCTGCAATTTATAGTCTTAGAGAGTGGCCTGTGGCACTGAGATACTAAACCTGTTCTTATTCGGTCATTTAGTCATGTCTGAATCTTTATGACCTCATGGACTATAGCATGCCAAGCTCTTTCTTCTACTATCTCCCAAAGTCTGTCCAAACTTTGCTTCCTTGATACTATCTGTCTCATCCTCTATCATCCCTTTTTCCTTTTGCCTTCAATCTTTCCCAACATCAGAGTCTTTTCTAATAAATCCCATCTTCTCTTTATGTGGCTAAAGTATTTAAGCTGCAACTTCAGTATTTGATCTTTCAACTAATAGTCTGAATTAATTTCTTTAAGTATCGACTGATATGATCTCCTTGCTGTTCAAGGGACTTTCAAAAGTCTTCTGCTGCACCATAATTTTAAAGCATTGTTTCTGTGGCACTTAACTTTCCTTATAGTCTAACTCTCACAACCATACGTTACTACTGGAAAAGCCATAGTTTTGACTATATGACCTTTGTCAGCAAGGTGATGTCTCAGCTTTTTAATATGTTGTCCAGATTTACCACAGCTTTTCTTCCAAGGATCAAATGTCTTTTAATTTCACGTGCATTCACTATTTGCAGTAATCTTTCAGCCCAAGAATATAAAATCTGGTACTGCTTATATTTCTTTTCCCTCTATTTGCCAGAAAGTGAAGGGACTGGTTGCCAAGATCTTTGTTTTTTTTTTTTAATATTAAGCTTCAAGCCAGCTTTTATATGCTCCTCTTTCACCCTCCTCAAAAGGCTTCTTAATTCTTCTTCATTTCTTGTCATCAGAGTGGTATCATCTGCATATCTGAGATTGTTGATATTTCTCCTGGCAACCTTAATTCCATCATTTGATTAGTACAGCCTGGCAATTTGCACTATGTACTTGGCAAATAAATTAAATAAATGAAGTGACCATATACATGCCTTATGTTACTCCCTTTCAAATCTTAAACCAATCAGTTGTTCTAATTGTTGCTTCTTAGCTTACATACAGGTTTCTTAGGAGACAAGTAAGATGATCTGGTACTCCTATCTCTTTGAGAACTTGTCACATTTTGTTGTGATTCACATAGTGAGAGGCTTTAGTATAGTCAATGAAGTAGAAGGAGATCTTTTTTTCTGGAACTCCCTTGCTTTTTCCATAATCCAGGGAATGCTGGCAATTTGGTTTCTAGTTCCTCTGCCTCTGAAAACTAGGCTGCTCTTCTGGTAATTCTTGGTTCACATATTGCTGAAGCCTAGCTTGCAGAATCTTGAGCATAACCTTGTTAGTATGTGAAAGGAATGCTTTTTTTTTTCTTTTGGTAATTTGAACATTCTTTAGCATTGCCCTTCTTTAGGATTTGGGCATAAACTAATCTTTTCCAATCTAGTGACCACCATTGAGTTTTCCAAATTTGCTGGCATATTGAGTGATCCTTCCTGCTTTGAAGTGGCAGAGGAGCTTGTGTAGCTCAATGAAACTATAAGCTATGCCATGCAGGGTTACCCAAGATGAATAGGGCATACTCTCTACTGATCTGCCTGAATTCAAATCTGACCTCAGACACTTGCTAATTGTGTGCTACTGGGCAAGTCACTTAACCCTGTTTACCTCAGTTTTCTAATCTGTAAAATGAGTTGGAGAAGGAAATGACAAACCACTCCAGTAACTTTGCCAAGAAAACCCCACGGGCAGTATTAAAATGATAAAATTTGAGGCTACTTTTCTATCTATTATTCCATGCTACCTTTTAGATAAACCTTCTTTAAATACTACATTCATAGTATAGCATCATTATCATGCTCAGAAATCTCCCCTTGACCTCTGTCCCTACCAGATGATCAAGATGACTCTGCTTGGTTACCAAACCCGACCAAACATACTTCCTACTGTTGCTCAACAGATACCTTCTATTCAAGTCAGATCAGCTTCTTTGCTGTCACATGAAGATACCATATTCACTTCCTTCTTCGTGCTTCTGATTCATCTTATTTCCTACTGCTGGAATTCTCTCCTTTCTCCTATACACTGACCCCGGTTTTTCTCATACTCTAAATAGGCTGTTTATCATGAGTAATCTAGCCTTTCCTGATTTTCCTGTTTTTGAAACCCCTATAACTCTGAGTACCCATAGCCCACAATTTGATACACATTTATTATACACTATCATATTATACACATACTTTGTACTATCACGGGACAGCTAGGTGGTACAGTTGATAGAGTGCCAGGCTTGGAGTCAGGAAGACCTGAGTTCAAATCTGGTCTCAGATACTTGCTAGCTGTGTGACCCCAGCCAAGTCACTTAAACCTGTTTACCTCAGTTTCTTCATCTGTAAAATGGGGATAATGATAGCACCTACCTCCAAGTGTTGTTGTGATGATCAAATGAGATGACAATTATAAAGTACGTGGCACATAGTAAGTGTAATATAAATGTTACCTTTTATTATATTTGTCATTGCTTCCTTTGCCTTAAGCTCCTTAAGGGCAGAGACCATACTTGTGTTCTGCATAGCAACATACTTGTTGCTGAGCAGTGTAATAGGTTCTCAATCAATACTTGTGTTTTCCATCCTTTAGACATGAAACCAGTCTTATTATTGAACTCAAACTCTCTCTTTCTCTCTCTCCTTCCCTTCCTCCCTCCCTACCCTTCCCCCTTTTAAAACTCATCAGCCTTCTTTTTTAGGAAGACAAATGAACTTGAACAAATACTTTTTTAGTATTTACCACTTAAACAATGTTTTTTTTTCCTGATAATTCAAAGTTCATATTCTACAATGAAAACAGTGACTTGAAAACTCATTCTGGATTTGTGTATACTTTATTTTTTGCCTATTGGGTTTAGTTAATGCCTATGAATCTCTACTCTCGAAACAGGAATTGTCCCCAGGATTTTGGGACAAGGTCAGAATCCACCTCAGTCATTAAAAAGAATCAACTAATGCTGAATGGGATTAGTCAATTGCAGAATTAAATCACTCTAAGGAATTGGCTTGTAAGTGTGTTGCTGATAAAATCTGGAGCTACTTAAATCTCAGCTAGAGGTCTAGAGCTTTGCTAAAGAGGGAAACATTCATTTAAAATGTGACTAATGTCAGAAACTGCAATCTTGGAAATAGTCATTACTTAGAAAGTGATTTAATGCCAGAGACTTCTGGTTAAAAAGGAGAGTTGGGGAATAAAACTTTGTCAGTATCTCTCCAGTAGGACCCATTGTTACAAATATTCTGGACTGCAAGGCAGGTACATTCTTAGTATGGACATAGGTCCTGTGTTGAGTCTGGGTACTTTTACCGAGAGCATTAAGAGAAGGAAAAAAGGAATGAGAAATGGAACTAATTTTAGGAGAAAAGGAATGAAAAACAGAAGTAATACTGGGAGACAAGGAATGAGAAACAAGAATGATATTATTGTGGGAATGTTATACCACTGCTGTCAACTGGAGGAAATTGATGGGGAGTTAATGACACAGATGATCAAATTATTACTGAGGCAGGACATTTTTGTGATGGGGAATTTCAACTTTAACATGATGACAATCTGCCTTAAAATTATCCAATTCCTTTTGCTCTGAATCTATGTTTACAAGCAGTCATCTCAGGACAATTTAAATTGAAAATTGAAAATGGAAAGGGGGGGGAGAAAAAAAAAACCCATGTAGAGAGGCTGAACCAAATACTATGGAAAGAGAAGCCCACCAAGTCAGGAACCATCCCAGAAGAGGGACAGTGATGATACTCATAACCTCAGGTGTCTATACACAAAATGTGCAGGATAGGGACAATCTGTTCGATTTAATTGCATTAATAAAGAGAACTAAAGGGACAGAGAATTAAGATAGGGAATTAAGGATGGCCTCAATGATTCATGGTGATGTGATGAGATAGGATTCATGCCTTGAATATGTCAGTGGAAGAGCATCGTTTCCTCAAAAAGAACTGATTAAATAGATGGGATGGTCTCATAGCACTTTATGTCAAGAAAATTTTTACACCCAGGAAGCTGAGGAGAGAAGTGTGATAGAGAGAATTAAGGGGAAGAGAAAAGAAATGAGAAACAAAAGTAATGACATGGTAGGAGTGTGCTCTAGACTAATAGATCTGTGGGAAGAAAGGGATGATGAGTTTGTGATACAGAGGAAGATATTATTGTGATATGGGACTTCTACACTTCATGCATTTGTTGGCACCAGTGTGGTGAAGTGTATAGTTTGGACCTTGGAAGCAAGAATGCCTGGATTGAAGTCTTGCTTCTGTGATTTGCTGTTGTGTTTTAGGCAAAATGCTTAATCTCTTAGTGCTATATAAGCCACTCCCTAAGACTCTTTGCTGCAAAAATGGAAGACATTTCTTCAACTTGAGTTCCTTATATCAGTGAAATCACAGATCCAAACTCTGTCCCTTGTTCTGCTGAAAGCATGGCAGCTGATAAGTTCTTAACTTTCCCTGATGAGAAATTTATTTTTCAGAAGCTAGAGGAATTGATGAGAACTGCTTTTCTTGACTTGGGTCTGACCAGGTAACAACTAATGAGTTGAGTAGAAAGAATGGGAACCTTGAGAGGAAGTAATCATGTTATCTTTATGATGATTTAGAAGTAACCATGTCATCTTAGAGTGCCATAATTTGACAGGCACTCCAGGTTTAAGGAAAATAGGTTTCCAAAAAATCTAGAAAAAAGATAAATAAGATTCTGTGGTGTGATCAAGAAAGCAATTCTAATAACATAGTTGTAAATGATTCTGATGAAAAAGAAGATGGAAGTCTTTGAAGACAGCAATGTGACTGCATAAGGAACAACATAATTGGCTTAATTTCAAAAGGTTATGTTAAAAAATAGAAGTAAGGGAATATAATAAAATATTGAATACAGAAGAGCAACTCAGACTTATGAGAATGGTCTCTGGAAGACTGTGATAGTAATGGCAATTAAAGATTCCCCTGTATTGGCTTGGTTTTCAAATTGATTGTGTTAAAACCCAGAGTTTGTTAATCCCACCTGTGGGTTGGGCTTGTTGATGTGAAAAGAAAGTCCTGAACTGGGAGGAGCTGGTGATGTAGATTTGGAGAGACACTAGAGAGAGGCGGAAGATCTTTTTGGAAGCAGCACCTCGTGGAGAGAGAGAGACTAAGAGATTGCTGGTGGCCGCTTTGAATTGCCCTGGACTTTTGAGACCTGCCCCCCTGAGCTGCCAAGGACTGAGGAGACATGGCTGTTTTGCTGGTACTTTGTCTGTCTGTTTTGATGTTATTTTGCCAGATTTGTCCACTGGTGAAAGACTGTCCTGTTGAAGAAGTCCTGGAACCTGGCATTTGGTTAAGAAGCCCTGAGACTGTCCTGCAGACAGAGAGTGAATACTGTCCACTGATGAGGGACAGTACTGTTGTTGCAGGGGTCTGGAGACTGTCCTGCAGACAGAGTGAATACTGTCCACTGGTGAAGGACAGTGCTGTTGTTGCAGGGGTCTGGGAACCTTTCTGTTGGTTCGGAAGCCCTGAAGAAGGATTTTCTTGTTGTATGTTTACAGAAATCCTGGGAGAGGGCTTTGCTAATGTGTTCAGGGGTTCTAGGACTGTTCTACAGACAGAGGATAAATTCATGAAGGGACTGGCAATGTATCTTATGGCCTTGCTAAGCCTTGTCTCCCCAGGAACTAAGATTGCTGAGAACTTGCCTCCTGTCAAGATGAAGAAAAGACATCCATTTGGGTATTAAGTGCTGTGTTTAAACTTGATGTAACTCTGGGGTAGATTCAATTGTGATCCTAGGGGTGGGGAACTTTTGACCTTATTGTGCTCTGTGATTGACAAATGAAGGTACTTTACCTATGTTTGGAAAATAATCTCCATTTGAGAAGAGGGGTTTTGTGGTGGACCAAATGAAGGTATAGCCTAGGGGTGGAGTAGTATTTAGAACAGGGACTTTGTAATTGATTGAATGATTGGAAAGTCCTGGGGTGGGGTAGTCCTTGGAGATTATTTAATCACACTTAGTAAATGCTGTATTTTGAATGATGTCATGTTTTGATCTTCTCTGTTCTTGGTTTGTCACTGAATAAAATAGAGAGCACCTATGCTGGTATTTTGAACCTGGGAAGTTGCCTTTCCTTGGCATTACATTACAAAGACTAAAGCCTGTTAGGAGCTTAGGTTTTTGGAAAATGCTAAGGTTGTTAAAAAGGTATTCTTTAGCTCTCCTGGGGACAAGGTGAAGTAGACCTTGTATTTAGAGTGAATGAAGCAATAGTAACAGATGTTTGAAAGAAGGTGTAAGTATTCAAGTGCTACTTTGTTTCTATTCTCTATCAAGAACCATCCTCAAACTAAAGAGAGTAAGACAAAATAAAGAGAGAATGAAAACATCAGCTAAGCAAAGAGATAGGAAGAGAAATCCTTCCTAGAGAAATGTAAGTTTTCTGGCCCAAAGGAATTTCATTCCAGGGTACTGAAAGAACTTAGAGAAGTGATTGCTAAACTGTCATGATCCTTAAAAAAAACTGTAGGGAGTTAGAGAGATATCCCAGGACTAGATCTATGTAAATATTTCAGTTTTCTAAAGGGGTAGAAGGTAGATTCTGCAAACTTTAAGCTGGTGAGGTTGATAGTCATTCCTGGAAAAATTCTAAATGACTGGTTTTGGAACATTTGGAAGGGGAATCGATTAGGAGCAGGCATAGCAGGCAGCTAGGTGGCTTAGTGGATAAAACACTGGCCTTGGAATCAGGAGGACTTGGTCTCAGACACTTACTAGTTGTGTGATCCAGGGCAAGTCATTTAACCCTGTTTGCCTTAGTTCAAAATGAATTGGAGAAGGAAATGGCAAACCACTCCAGTATCTTTGCCAAGAAAACTCCAAATGGAGTTGTGAAGAGTTGACTATGACTGAAACGACTCAACATAAAGAACATAAATGGCTTTATTAAAATCAGCACTTCTTTTTTGGACAGAGTTACTAAAATGGCAGGTGAAGGGAATACTGTATACATCATGTGCCTGGATTTGAACCAATAAAGTCCCCCATATCCTGTGTGCAATGGCTGAATCATCAGATTCATAGTTAATTAATGTATTGATGTTGATATGAAATTATTCAGGACTCACAAAAATAAAGATCCAGAGGGAATTTTTACTAAAGTAAAAGGGGGAGTCTATGACCCTGTTCTATTTAATATTTTTATCAATGACTTGGATAAAAATACATCATGGACTTCGATAACATGAAGTTAAAAGAAATAGCTAATATGTTGGATGACAGATTGTGAATGCAGAAAGATCTCAAGAGGCTGGAATGATGAACTAAATTTAATAAGGTGAACTTTAATAGGGATAATTATAAAATTAGGTCAAAATCAACTGCATTAAGAATAGTCTGGAAGAACCTAGTCATTAGTATGAAAAAGATCTGAGAGTTTTAATGATATATAAATTCAATATGAGTTGCCAGTTTGATGTAACAAGTCAAGAAACTACTGTGATCTTAGATTATATTAATAGAAATAAAGTTGTACAGAACCAGAGTGATGACAGTGCCATATACTCTACCCATCCCCCTCTCCCCAGCCAGATCACTTATAAAGCATTTTTCAGTTCTGGGTCATATGTTTTAGGAGGGACTTTTACAAGCTGGAGGATGTCCAGAGACCAGTTGTTGAGTGCATTTGAAACCATGCTAAGTGAAAATTATTTGATAAAATTGTTTGATTCTAAGTAACTCTGTCATTTAAAAAAATAGTACCCCAAGAACTAATTTGGCCTTCTGGGGATGTATTGGTTTTAAATTTTTTAATTAAATTTTAATTTTTAAAAAATAAACAAAAATCTATCTTTTCTTCTCCTATCTTCCCAATTAAGAAAGAAAAAAAAATGAAACCCCTTTACAAATACTTTTAGTCAAGCAAAATAAATTCCCACATTGGCCACATCCAAATAAAACATGTCTCAATCTGTTCTTTGAGTCCATCACCTTTCTATTTGGAAATGGGTAGCATGTTTCATCTTGAATCTTTTGGAATTATGGTTAGTCAGTGTGATGATCAGAGTTCTAAAGTCTTTCAAAGTTGTTTGTCTTCACAATGATGTTATTGTATAACTTGTTCTCTTAGTTTTGCTTATTTTAATCTGTATCAGTTCATAAAAGGCTTCCCAGTTTTCTCAGAGACTATCCTGGGGGTCTGTTGGAATGGTCTTGATCTAGGCCAGCAAACTTCAAAAAAACTGTTTTCATAACTCTACTTCAGCACAACTGGTTTCCTTTGTAATTCTAAATATTTCATTTTATGCACTCTTAAAAATATCATTCTGAGGAGTCCATAGGCTTCACCAGATTGCCAAAGGGATCCATGACACCCACAAAAAAAATGAAGATCCCCTTATCTAGACCAAACCCACAATAGGACCAGAACTAGTTTAACATCTGGGGATAGGAAGTGGGGAGCCAGAATCTTCTTCAAAGCTACTGTCTCACTAAGCATGGTCTACTATTTTAAGTCTCAAGGGCAAACCGAATCGTTGCTGCTGAGCCAGTTAGGGATTGAGTCAGAGAATCTATATTTTGGTTGATGACTAAGTCATGTTTATCCTAACCTGCAGCTCCCCCAATTTTCCCCATCAGACTGGGAGGGAACATTATAGTCTGCTTCCTGATTTCATAGTTGACCAAATTCCAAGGAGGTTAGGTGACTTTCCCAGGGCTGTTCTTTGGAACAGCCTGGTCAACCCAGAGCTGGGACCAGAAGCCAGCTTTCTTGACACCTAGCATTCTACTCTTTCTAACATGCTTCGCTGCCCAAAAAACTAGGACTGACATCTGCAAGCATAATTTATGGGGCTGACCTTCTAGTCACCTCTGCCCCCACACCTCCAGATATCTCTACCACTGTTTCTTGTTATGTCTGAACTTCTGTTATTAGACATTTATCCCCTTGAGCCTTTTTTATGTCTTTTTTTTTTTTGAAGACTTGCCAGTGGATTAGAAGTATAGCTGTGACTCACAGTGAATCCCATTACTATTAGCACAGAAGCTTTGACCCACTGTTTCCCAGGTGCTCCAGGAGATTTAGTGGGAAAACAGATTGTCTTAACTCATTGCAGTTTAGTATTCCTGAGCTGAAGTGGTCCACTAGCCTAAGCTTCCCCTGCAGCAGGGTTAGCAGGTAAATAGGTGGCACACTGTATAGAGCACCAGGCCTGGAGTCACGAAAAGATTCATTTTCCCCAAGTTCAAATCTGACCTCAGACACTTACCGTGTTTCCCCGATAATAAGACCTATCCAGAAAATAAGCCCTCCCCTTACTGTGTAAGATTCCTCTAAAATAAGCCCTCCCCCGAAAATAAGCCCTATTGAGATTGCTACTGTAGTGAAGGT
>NW_027187349.1:13560743-13566326 GCF_028583685.1 Petaurus breviceps papuanus
GTGCTCCAAGCTGCATCCAATCAGAGCTGCAGCAGTGAGTGCATCATCTTGTTCTTCCCCAGTGATTTGCTTGCTGGCGCCATTGAGAGCAGTGCCGCGGAGGAGAGCTGAGGCAGGACAACATAAGCCCTCCCCTGAAAATAAGCCCTCTGGTGTTTTTCTTTCCAAAAAAAAATAATAAGACAGTGTCTTATTATCAGGGAAACACGGTACTAGCTGTGTGACCCTGGGCAAGTCACTTAATCCTGTTTGCCTCAGTTCCCTCTGTCTGTCAAAGGAGCTGGAGAAGGAAATGGCAAACTCCTCCATTATCTTTGCCAAGAAAACTCCAAATGGGGTCAGAAAGAGGTGGATATGACTGAAACAACTGAACAACAACAAAGGGGGAGTTTTTGGTATTTAAAAAACCTTTATTAAAATTTTTTTTATTTATTAAGGAGAAACACTGAAGGAAGGGTCCTCTTTTAAAATGAAAATTCTCATGAGAGATTATAACTTAAACTTTTATTTGCTCACTCGGACATCTGGATAGGATAAAGGGGCCATGAAAATAGGAGGTGAGGCTGATCCCACCTGCTTCACCATTATGAGACAGGCCAGCCCAATATCTCAGTATGGCAGAATTAGGCCTATGGGTTGTCATTGCCTTTGGGGCCTCTTTTGAATTTAGAGTGGTTTCTGCTTTTTTCCTTTAATCCATATTCCTTCACCTTGCCCCAGGCATGCAGGGATGAGGACAACAAGTGCCATTTCTTTGCCTTTGTCTCTCCCTTCTCCTATTTCCCCCACCATTCCCCTCCCCCACCTCATGAAGTCTCCTGAGTTGAGTTTCTGCCAAAGGGGCTAGAACAGACACTCTCAGAGCTGCCAATTTTCATCTAAATGGGTCCTCAGGGCACAGACCACAAAATTAAATATGCATTTGGGGTGTGTAACATCCATTTGAATAGAACCCAAGGGAATCAATCTGGGTTGAAGACATCATTTAATGCACTAAACCACACATGGCTTGCATTTTGCACAGACTTATTTTTTATAACACATTGAGGGCATTTCTTCTTGCAGCAGCTTTCCATCAATGATGGTTTGGAGTATTAATTCCAATTTTATGATGTGTCATCATGTTTCACATTAGTTTTATTTTCCCCTAAAAACATGATTGTTTTCAAAGAAAATTAAACGAGACTGCAAAAATCCATATGCAGAGATGTTTCCTTAACAGAATCAGATCTGATAGTAAGCCTATAAAAGCTATTGAGAAGCTGTATTTTATTTGGTATATTACAAGGTGACTTGAGACCATGCTATAAGATGATCAGTTGTGAGGCAATGCATTCTCATGGATGGGACTCCAGGCTTGGAGCCTGGAAGACCTGAGTTCAATTTCTACCTTTAGATACTAACCATGTCATCTTAGACAAGTCATTTAATCTCTCCGTGCCTTATAAATTACCTTATCTGTAACATTATGGGGTTGGAATTGACAACTTTTAAGGTCTTTCAGTTCTAAATCCATGATCCTATGTGTTAGGAATGAATTAGGAGAGACATGCTCATTGCATTCAAGAAAGAAGAGAAATTTTTTTCTACTTGGACAGAAGCAGGAGCAGTAGAATTTCAGAGGCAGATTTCAGTTCAATATAATCAATCAATCAATCAATCAATCATTCAGTCTATCAGTAACCATTTATTATGGGTTTACCATGTGCAGGCACTGAGTGGGGCTGAGGATGCAAGAAAAAGCAAAATGCAGTTTTCTTCCCCAAGGAGCTTACATTGCTGTATGGAAGACAGCTCATAGAAAAATAGATACACACACACACACCCCATATATAGATATGTATGTGTGTGTATATTTATATACACAGAGAGAGAGAGAGAGAGAGATCCTAAAATTTTAGTATCGTTTTCAGCTAAGCTCAAAGTTTAGTAGAAAGAAGGCAAACTTAGATGACAAGGTGCTAGCTGCCAGGGGGATAAGGAACAGTCTCTTGTTTAGATGGAGTCTTAACTGAGTCTTGAAAACATGAATTCTAGGAGGTGGCAGGGAAGAGGGATAACATTTCAGGTCCAGGGTACAGTCAATGCAAAGGCATAAAGATGGGAGAAAGGGCATCATGTGTGAATAAATAGACTGGAGAGAGGAATGTGTAAGAAGACTGGGAAGGTAGAAAGGGGCCAGGTTTTAGTTAGCTTTAAGTCATAAATGAAGAAATTTATATTTTATCTGGAATATAATAGGAAGTGATAATTAAGACTGTCTAAAGGTAGGCACAGCTTCCTTGGGAATTAATGAGTTCTCTGTGACTGGACATTTTTAGGTGGAGGTCTGGATGACCACTTGTCAATGATGTTCTAGGAGGAGCTCCCATTTGGGCATGGTTTGGCCTCTAAACTTCCTTTCAAATCTAACTCTGGGATTTTGTACTTCTATGACATTAACTAAATAAAAAATGTACGCAGTCATTCTTTCTTGGTCATTTAGATAGGGTTTGATTGCTATCAATCAGTATTTATTATGGCTGCATAGCACGTTGGTGACACACTGTGCAACTGGTTAGATTCAGCCTTTGGGTGCTTTCATAAATTTAAAATATTCTTAAGGGATAAATCACTTCCTTGGTAGAATCAATGATACAATTGCTATCTTGGAAGAGAGAAAGACCTTCTCTATATTTTGATATATGATATTACCATTTTCACCTCTAGATCAAGATTAATTTATGAACTATTTTTTGGAGAATTCTTCTTATATGTAATAGGTTTTTATTGAAGTAGGATATAATGAATTTTAAAATGTTTCAGGGTGCCAAGGTGAGGAAAGAGCATCTCAAAATTAATAATGCTGATGATAAAAAAAGAAAACAGCCTCATTCTATTCCTTTTCCAGGTGATCAGACTCCTGGGAACTGATTCATAATCAAGACTGATTGATAAATGAGAATAGGTACTTATTATCATAAAACAAGAAATATAACAGTTAAAACACCCTCAGAATAGTGGTGCTGGTTGGTCTGCACATGGGTCCTTCTCGGATGAAAGTCTCCTTAGGAAATAAAATTTATCATTGAATTATAGAATCCATGAGTTGAAAGGGATAGTAGAAGTCATCTGGATTAATTAGTGACAACATGGCAAGTGCACAGAGCTTTTGACCTGGTGACAGGACAGCCTATGTTCCTAATACAGCTGCTTACACTTACTAGCTGTATGAATCCTAAAAGCCATCCTTAGCTTTACATTCCTCATCTGTAAAATGAGAGAGTTGGACAAAATATTTTCTGAGGACCCCTCCAGCTCGAAATCTATAATCTTGTGATGAAACTTGAATCTCAACTACAACATCTTCATCTGTATAACAGATTGGGGTATATGGTATCCACCAGGGGTGACCTTGAGGCTACATGTGGCCCTCTATGTCCTCAAGTGTGGCCCTTTGACTGAATCCAAATGTCACAGAACAAATCCTTTTACACATATATGTATATATGTATGTATAAAATCTATGTATGCACATACATATATATGATTATTCTATATATCTCTTCATGTTTTTGAGATAATTTCTCCTTTTAACCTCTTCTTACTCAATTTTGTTTTTTAGAATTACCCTATCATGTACAACTCAGCTATAACCTTTCTTTCAAACTACCTTAGTAATGATGACAGTTTGAATAATACTGATAAACTTTTCATATATCATAAGTAAACAGTTTAACCTTTATCAGTGCCTTACAATTAGTCTTTAGTTATCTCCTTATCTTTCTTCTGGATCTTTTATATTGAATTTTCCATTGGGTTTTGGTCTTTTTGTTATAAATACCTACAAGTCTTTCAGTTTGTCAAATGCCCATTTTTCCCCCCCCATTAAGGATTATACTCAACTTTGCTGGATAAGTTATTCTTGGATGCAATCCCCACTCCTTTGTTCTTCAAAATATAATATTCCAAGGCTACAGTCTTTTAGTATAAAAGCTGCTAGGTCTTGTGAAATCCTGATTGTTTTTTTCTGCAGTATTAATTTTTTTTTCTTGTTACTTGCAATATTTTTTCTTTAACTTGGGAATTTTGAAACTTGGTTATGACATTCCTATAAGTTTTCAGATGGTGATCAGTGGATTCTATTTCTACTTTACCTTCTTCTAGAATTTCAGAATAATTTTTCTTAGTAACTTCTTGTAGTGTTTACAGATTCTTTTTTTTATCATAACTTTCAGGTAGACTGACAATTCTTATATTGTCTCTCCTTGATCTGTTCTCCAGATCAGTTGTTTTTCTAATGAGATGTTTCAGATTCTCTTCTATTTTTTCTAGTTTTATTTTACCTTGGTATTTTATGACATCATTCAATTCCACTTGTTCAATTCTAGTTTTCAAGGAGTTATTTTCTTTCTTTTTTTTCTTCTTTTTTTTTTTTTGCTTTTTGGAGGGCAATTGGGGTTAAGTGACTTGCCCAAGGTCACATGGCTAGTTTTTGTGTTAAGTTTCTGAGGCTGGGTCAGAACCCAGGTCCTCCTGCGCTCTGTTCACTGTGCCACCTAGCCTCCACCAAGGAGTTATTTTCTTCCTTAAAATTTTATATTTCCTTTTCTAATTGGTTAACTTTCTTTTCATAATTTTTTAGATTGCTTTTTCCCCTAATTTTTCCTTATTTTATTTTTGAATTCCTTTTTACTTTTTTCCTTATGATTTTGTATCTCCTTTTCCAATTGGTTAACTTTCTTTTTATAATTTTCTTGAATTTATTTTTTTCTTCTAATTTTTCCTCATTTTCTTTTATTTGATTTTTTGAATTCCTTTTAAAGTTCTTCCAAGATTTCTTGGGGCTTGTGACCACTAGACATTACTCTTTAGGGTAGGAGTGACTTTTTTTAACCTCACTATTGTCCTCTGAATATGACCCAGATCATCTTTTACAGCAGCATAGCTATCAATGGTCAGGGTCTTTTTCCTCTGCTTACTCATTTTATTTTTAGTTTGTCTTATTTTACTGTTAACAGCATAATATTATTATTATCAAGTTTTAATCCTGAGTTGTGGGTAAAGTCGCTCTAGCCCTCAAGTCCTTCTTAGTGTTGTTTTCTGAATTCCATCTGGGTGTTCAGCCTCAGGGACTCCTCTCTTCCTTGGCTAAGCCACAGCCAAGCTGTCCCCAAAACGATCTAGTTCCCTGCAGTATGGCACTCACTGGACTTGTGCTCACTCCTCTTTGCTTGCACCCATAGACTGGGATCACATCTGGTCAGCAATGCTAGGCCTGACTTTCAGAAACAGCAGGGGATCCTTCAATCTTCCTTCACTCAGTGTCTGCTGACATCATCAGATGAAAGTTTGTGAGGTGAGAGTTACTGAGGTGAAATTTCTGGAGGCCATGATTGATAGGAAAATTGAGGTGAAATTTCTGGAGGCCTAGTCTGCTTCCCTCAGGGCCCACTGTTGATTCAGTGGAGTTGGCCTAGAGATGTTCGCAACTCACTCAGACCATAAGGTCCTCTCAAGTTGTTCTAGAAGGATGGTTCCTTCCTTCCTTCCTTCCTTCCTTCTTTCCTTCCTTCCTTCCTTCCTTCCTTCCTTCCTTCCTTC
>NW_027187349.1:13566726-13594958 GCF_028583685.1 Petaurus breviceps papuanus
CTTCCTTCCTTCCTTCCTTCCTTCCTTCCTTCCTTCCTTCCTCTCTTATTTTTCTTCCTTCCTTCCTCTTATTTTTCTTTTCTTCCTTCCTTCCTCTCATTTTTCTTTTCTTCCTTCCTCTCTTATTTTCCTTCTTTTCTTCCTTCCTTTATCTTCTTTCCTTCCTTTCTTTATCTTCCTTCTTTCTTTCCTTTATTTTTGTCCTAATAGTCCTTAAAATGTTTGAAAACAGTTTATTCCATCTAAGTTTTCTCATCTTCAGGCTAAATGTCTCCTATATATCTTGGTTTCCAGTTCCTTTCTTCCCCTCCCCTGCTTCCCACCCTTAAGTTATTAAAAAATGTCCATTTTATTGAATTTTCCAGTCATTTGTGGAATGAAGCAGATTGCTATTTATATTACTCTTGCTAGATACAGTATAGAAAAGAGTTTGCTTGTTAGCTTTAAAGAAAAGCATTGTATCACAGTGTTAATATGTGATTTCTAATGCTTTTTTGGGGAGGAGGGATAAGGGTAAAGTCCTGGACCTTCCCGGTCATTCTGAATGACATATTTTTTTCATGTATTACTATATGTTATAAAAACGTTCCTCCAAATCTAGGAGCTCTGTGTCTGCAGCTTCTCTTTGGCAGACACCTAATCTTTCTTTCTGAGTTTATGATGACAATTGTTTATCTTATCCCAGTCCTGTAGGTGTTGCCTCCAGCTTTCTCTGATGAGAGTTCCCAGTCTTTCCCCTCCTATTACAGCCCAACTTAAAAGGCTTCAGAGGCTTTCCTAGATCTCTTCTTGAATGGAAGGGATATGCTAGTTAGCTTCTCTCCAATCCATTGGTATGCAGCCCCTGTGCAGTAGAAAACTTTACTTCTGTGACTGAGCAGGGGGTGGGGAGGAAAAGAGCTTGTGTTTTATTGGTGTTTCCTCTGTTTCCGAAGGAATTTTGTTGGCTTATATATAACAATTCCAGAGCAGGAAAGGAATTTAAAGGTAATTTAGTCTAACCTCCTCATTGCACAGATGAAGGAACAGAGGCTCAAAGAGGTTCTATAGCAATGTGAGACCATTTGGATAGCAAGAAGCAGGATTATGATTTGAACTCAAGTCCTGGGACTCTAAGGTGAACACTCTTTCTGCTCTATTCTGACGTCCACCTATTTCATGCTGCCCACTTAGACTTAGCGGCTCACACATCTTGATGTGATTCAATTATCTCGCAGCCATCCCCCCACCCCCCCCCATCCATCTCAATCAGAGATTTGTGGCCATTTGCCCTGAAAACCTCTCCTTTTCAGTCTGGTTTGACTCATTAAACACTGAGAGCTCAAAGACTGCTGACCGTCCTACATTGCTCTAACTGAGATTAGCAAAAGCTCTTGGAAAGGCCTGTGAACAGCAGGAATTCTTGGTAAAGCAGGTGCCAGCAGGCACCTCAGAGACTGTGAGTGTACAGTGTTGGCTGACGTTGCCATTTTCACAAGGCCAGCTGGATCCAGAGATAAGATTTGTCAGTCAACAAGTGTCTCTGCCCTTGCATCCCCTAATTTGCATAAAAATAATAAAACTTATCACTTTAATACTAAATGTGATTGGGCTAACTCTTGTGTTCCTGACCTCCCCCCATGCTGTTGCTTCTTGAAGATGACCACACAGAAAGGTTATTTAATTCATGATGGGATGACCTTTTTTTGACCTCCTCCAAGAGCCTGGATTCTGTTTAATCTGGTTCTAAACTTCAACGAATAGAAAGATAGCCCCACATTCCTTAAATCTAACTGTGGGGGGTTATTGGTAATATATCAAGCATTGAGATTGACATACATACAAAAAAGGATATGTGGATACATGTGTTAAGCAGCTTTGCCAGCTCACCCAAGCCTCAGGTGGTTCTGGTTTCAAGGGGAGAAAGAGCATATATTTGTTATTCCAGAACCATAGAATGAATCTGAGACTCTTCAACACTTAGACCTAGTATTGTATTAGCAGGACAAAGAGAGCTAACATCTTTAAAAAAATGCATCAATCGAGTGTAAGCAGACCCTAGGCACCTTCTGAATCGCCCAATCATGAGTAAGGTATATGAGTGCATGGTAGGATTCCTTTGGTGTTCAGTGGGGTGCAACCATGGTCTTTGTCAATCATTGTAGCTTTCTGTCTTCCAGTCCCCTTGCTACCTTTGGGGAAAGGGACCCTCTGGCCTGACTGAATCAGATCCCATGGTTGGTAATTTCAACATTGTTCTTGCTAGTGATACAGAACTCCTTGATACTTTAATATTCCCTTTTCCAGTTCTCCTTCTTCCATCCCTAAATCCAATCAATTGCCATAGTCTATTGATTATATCTCACAAGTATCTCTTTCATTCATCATCTTTCTACTCTGATTGTGACTCGTTTAGTCTATATGGGTCGTGACCACAGTTTAAGAAGTGCTGATGGGGTCATGAGTGGAAAAAGTTTAGGAAACCCTGTTCTAGGCCCTCATTACCTGAAGTATTTCAATGACTGCCCAACTTGTCTTTCCCTTGCCAGTCCCCTTTTTGCTCCCAGTCAATTCATTGCACATAATGCTACCAGATTAAGCTTCCTAATATATCCTCCTCATCATGTTACCCCCCCCCCCCTTACTCATCATTCAAGGGCTCACCGTTGTCCAAAAAATTTTAGACACCATTGTCTATACCTCATATGTTTTGACCTCTGAGTCTTTCTTTATGCCACTCCATGTGCCATAAATGCCTTCTCCTCACATCTTTTCCAGTTCTAATCTTTAAAGGACTGGCTTAAATGGCATTTGGATTACAAAGCCTTTCCTGATCTTCTCTAGGCAAAAACAATTCTTCCTCTAACAGAATACTCATAGCACTTGGTTTTGTCTACAGATATAAAATCCTACTTCATTTCATACTTGGGCATATAATGTCTTATTTTTCTTTTACCATTGTAGATTGTAAACTTCTTGAGGTCAGGGGGGGTGGATTTTGGAGACAGATAGATAACATCATGGTTAGGGTGCTGGATTTGGATTCAGGAAGGCCAATGCTCAAATCCTGGCTCAGTTATTAGCTGTGTGACTCCAGGTAAGTCTCAGTTTCCTCACCTGCAAAATGGAGGTATTATAATAGCACCTACCTCTTAAGGTTGTTGTCAGGATCAGCCAAGATTTTATATATATACATATAAAATCTTATTATATGAGAGAGAGAGAGAGAGAGAGAGAGAGAGAGAGAGAGAGAGAGAGAGAGAGAGAGAGAGAGAGAGAGAGACAGAGAGAGAGAGAGAGAGACAGAGAGAGAGAGACAGAGACAGAGACAGAGAGAGCTTGAGCTCTGGTTTAAACCTTAAAACTCTATGCAAAGTTAGCTCTTGCTGTTATTCTAATTATCTTTGCTTCCCCTATCAGGTTGCACAGTTTTCCCCTTCTCCCCTCCATAGTAGAAGCTCAGTAAATGTTAGTTAAAAGGAACAGTATACAATTATACGGCATACAATTTATTGAGACTCCCTACAAGGTTAGGGAGGAACTCACAGCTATTGCTCTCAATCTAGTTATACAGATTAATTTGTTATTTCTGGAAAAGGTGATTAGGCTATTAGCAAGCATACAGAAACTTCCACTCCAGCTACAGCCCCATCCACTAAGATTAACCAAGCTGCTGAGTCACACCACTGAGGGTTTGCATAGATTTCCATGTTTTGTGAATGAGAAAAATAGTTCTCACCCTGGAATTAGGGGGAGCATTGCTTGAAATGTTATGGTAGAATGAAACAACCACAAAACAAATCCCCTAACTCCTTTTTTCCTTCGAAAATGGTCCCCCTTTTTTTTCCCCTAGAAAAATAATTTGGCATGGAAAAGAGACATACAATGTTGGCCAGCAATGTGGAAAATACTCAACTAATCCAGTTGCTTTTTCTTTCTGATGAAATATGCAGGTTTTAAAAAGGCTGTTAATCCCTTTCCTAGCATTGCCAGTGAATCTGCACTTAAAAGGTAAGGTGTGAAAACTTTCATATGCTTTATTTGGCATCCCTGTATACTAGGTGTTACCATGAAGTCATAGAACTGATTCCCATAAGTCACATGAGAAAACTGGCTCCATTAGTCATTATAGGAGAGGCAGTAGGGGTACAATGGGAAGAGCAGTGTAGCTGAGTTAGGAGAAACCTTGGGTTTGAATCCTTCCTCTGTCATTTATTAGCAGCATGATTGTGGATGAATGACTTCTCTCTCTGGGTCTTGGTTTGTCTCCTTATAAAATATCTGTAGGACTGACTTTGTAGGGTGATTGTTGAGGATCAAATGAAATAAATTACAAAATGTAAAATAATATACAAATATCAACTATTACTATTTTAAGTATGTATGTGTGTATAGATACGCACTGTATGTATATAATATATACACACATACACATATTTATATATGACAAGGCTTCTTTTTCTCAGATAGCTAATGTAAAATAGTATGATTACTTTATGATAATATTTAGTTAGGCTACATGAATACTATATATGCATCATATATGTGTATTTATCTACACATACATACATATATGTATACACATGTATGTACGAGGGTATGTTTGTGTGTATACACATGTGCATATGTGTGTACCCTCACCTCAAAGCTCATTTGTGTCAGACTCTTCTCATTGGTAGCGATTTTGATTATTTGATGTTCCTGCCAACATGACCGACAGAGTTGGTGAGCGCTTAGGAGAAAAGAGATGCTAATTTGGGAGAGAAAACTGGCAGTTCCAGAATCTCTTTAGGTCTTTGAAGGGAGAGGAAGAATTTGGCAAGAAAATGAAATGCAGAAGAGCTGACAACCCAATAATGTTCATATCCCCAACTTGACTTCACCTTAGGGTCTTTCCCTTCCTTAAGGACTTTAAGAGGATCTGGAACCATATATTTTGCCTGGCAAAGAGGAACCAGAAGATGTCTCCCAAGCTCTTGCCAACTCTGCCCCTCCCATCGGTACATATCATTGAATAACCAATCTTCATTAAAAAGGGAAGTCTTATGCAAATGGCCTTTGGAGAGATACAGATGGGTTTGTATGTGTGTGTGTGTGTGTGTGTGTGTGTGTGTGTGTATGTGTGTGTGTATACATACACACTATATAACAGTGGTGCCAAACTCAAAGAGAAACAGGAGCTTGTACGTAATGATGGCTGCAGGTCATATATTTTTTTATCCTATTTTAGCCAGTCAATATATTTACTATTTCTACCAGCTCCATGGATATGAGTTCTAGTAAATATTAAAAAGGGTAACAAGGGGTGGCTAGGTGACACAGTGAATAGAGCACCGGCCCTGGAGTCAGGAGGAGCTGAGTTCAAATTCGACCTCAGACACTTAACACTTGTCATGTGACCTTGGCCAAGTCACTTAATCCCAATTGCCCTGCCCTCCCCCTCAAAAAAAAAGCAAATAAATACATAAATAAATAAAAAAGGGTAACAAGGTTCATCTGGCATGACTGCATTTTAAATTCATCCTGGTTTTTTAGGATACTACTTTTGTTTCTAAGTAGTTACAAGAAATCAGTGTCTGGGTATGAATGCTGTCTCTGACATTTTCTGCCTATGTGATATTGCATCAGTTAATTCATCTTCTTGGTTCTCTTTTTCTTATTCTGTCAAACTGAGGGGATTGAACTAGATGATCTCTAAGGTCACATTCAGCTCTAAATCTTATGATCATTTAAACAGGTGTTCTCCAAAGGGTCTCCTATCAGTTAAAAAAAAGTTCTTAAATACCCCTCCCCCATGCCCTGTGTGTGTGTGTGTGTGTGTGTGTGTGTGTGTATACACATGTAAACAGACACATGTTTCTATTTCTGGGTAAATATC
This sequence comes from Petaurus breviceps papuanus, assembly GCF_028583685.1. Taxonomy (NCBI): domain Eukaryota; kingdom Metazoa; phylum Chordata; class Mammalia; order Diprotodontia; family Petauridae; genus Petaurus; species Petaurus breviceps. The sequence continues at coordinate 13,572,584 of NW_027187349.1, forward strand.
AACAAAAATAGAAAATAATTAAATTAATGGAAGAACAAGCAGAAATCAAACAGCCCAAAATTGTATACACACATGCATATATACATTTTTGCATGTGTGTATGTGTATATATATATATATATATATACTTATATAGTGGGTTGCTCAAACATTTTGTGTTTATATATATATATATACATACATATACAGACAACACACAAATATACATATATTTATAAGTTTGCCTTACTTTGATAGTTGGTTTTAATAACTGTGATTTAAAAAAAAAAAGATACCTTAATAAGGATTTATAGCTTCAAACCAGGTGTTTTTAACCTTTTTTTTTAATGTCATGAATTTCTTTGATAGTCTGGTAAAGCCAGACCTCAGATGCCTCCTCAGAATAAGGTTTTTTTTTTTCCATCTACACACATAATGGAAGGAAATGCTAAATTCCAGTTAGGTGTTACTAAAATATATTCTTTTCTCCCATCCAAGTTCATGGACCTGCTGAAGTCTAGACCTGCTCTTCCTACCCCCCAGACTCTGAAGAAAGTCAACCAAAAACCAATCTACATAATTAACCAATTTTCAGGATGTAAAATAAATCTGCATAAATCATCAGGATTCCTATATGTAATCAACAAAATCCAAAAGGAAATCTATAAAGTTTTTTTTTTGTTTGACTTATGTAGGGGAGGGACTGTGAATATGGATCATGGAATTTCATGTTAGACTTTGTTACATTATTTACTATCACTAAACTTTTCTTTATTTTTTCCTTTTGTTATAAGGAATGACTTTTGCATAGAGAGGAGATGGAAAATATATGTTGAAAAAGTAATGTAAAATAACAGATATAAATAATTTTTAAAAAGTCAGTTTTACCTCTAATGGGGAAGACTGTGTATTCATTTTTACCCCCAGAAATAGGTGATAGAGAGCATAATAATACAAACCATTTGTGATCACAGAAAAGTTAGCAAATTTGGGACATTTGTCTTTTTGGTTTTTTTTTTTTGGAGGGGAGAAGGCAGGGCAATTGGGGTTAAGTGGCTTGCCCAAGGTCACAGAGCTAGTTTTTGTGTTGTGTCTGAGTTGGATTTGAACTCAGGTCCTCCTGACTCCAGGGCCAGTGCTCTGTTCACTGGGCCACCTAGCCACCCCACATTTGTCTCTTTGAAAAGAAAAAATGCATAATAATTTTAATTTCAACAACTATCTTAAATATTTTGTTAGGAGATAACTATCAAATCCTCTTTTTGCTAAGATGTTGGTATATGGTCTTGGGCGGAAGGAGTGTAAAAACATTTTTGATGCTTTTTGTTTTGTTTGCATCTGTCAAAAAATACTTTATAGTGAACACTTTTTATTTCCCCAATACCTGAGTACAGAACACTGTAATTATTATTATTTGCAATGTATTGGATATCTTTTCTCCTATAATTTTTTTTCAGATATATATCTTATTCTTCCTGAGGCTTATTTCAAGAATTTGAAAATTCAACTAAGTTTATAGAGGTTGAAACCAAGTAGATGAATTTCTCATATTCATATTCTAATTAATCTGTAATTTCATCAATTTGGAATTTTTCTTCAATAATCAACATATTTTTCTTAAATTCCTATTATGGGTTAAGTATTATACCATCCCCTGAGGTAAAAAAGAAAAAAAAAGAGTATCTGCCCCTGGAAAGCTTGCATTTAATCAGGGAGTAAACATATATACATACCTATCTCTCTCTATATATATACAAAATGTATACAGAATAAATACAAGGTAAATATTAATTAAAGAGAGCGCTAGGAGCCGGGGACAAGAGATGGCTTATGAAAGGCTTCATGAAGATAGTGACATTGGAGCTGATTCTTGAAAGAAACAAGGGGTTCTAAGAGGCAGAGAGACTTGAGGCAGGGGGATGTGTGAGGTGATGGGAGTTGTGGCTGTTTGAGAAGAGAACAGAAGTGAGAGATGCTACGGAGACAGAAATAACGAGATATGCAGAGGGAATGAGGATGAGAAGGTGAGGAGGAGACCAAAGATGTAAACCTGGATAACTAGAATGGTGGCAATCAATAGCCTTTAATGAGAAGGGGTGGATTATGGATGAATGAATGAAATCAGAAATGCAGGTTACAGCCTTCTCTGCCTGCTCATCCTAGAGTCCTCTTAGCAGCAGCAGCCACAACATGATCCAGTGACTGTGTGTGGGTATGTTTGGGAGGATAGGGGACTTACTTAGGATTTCATAAGTAGCTGCTGTCCATGCCCAGATCATAGCTAGGTTATAACTGTCCTGAGTTGGAGGCATTTTGGGAGCTTGAAGTATGATGGGAGATCAGTGTGGGGGAAGAGAAGGGAAGTGTTGGGTGACAATAGGTGAAGGAAATAGTAGGCCTTACTGGAGAAAAACCCCATGATTGGTTAATCCAAGAAAACTGGATGGGGGTGACTAGGTGGTGCAGTGAATAGAGTACCGGCCCTGGAGTCAGGAGGACCTGAGTTCAAATGCGGCCTCAGACATATAACACTTTCTAGCCCTGTGACCTTGGGCAAGTCACTTAATCCCAATTGCCCTACCTTCCCCCTCCAAAAAGCAAAAAAAAAAAAAACCCAAACCCCCAAAACTGGAATATGACTCATCTTTCTACCCTACTATTGGAGGTTTGCATACTCCCATTCCTGTGACCCTTTGAGGAGTAGCCTTTACTTTGAAGATTGCTATTCCCAAGGCTTCAGTTTAGTAATGTGTTCTAGAAATCAATAATCTCATGTGCCTTTAGTTTGAAGGATAAGCCTTGAGATATGGGACATTTGTCAATCTGTATTACTTGGGTCTTACTCTTTCTGCTTAGATACCCTGAAGAAAGAAAGAGGGGCACCATGTACCAGTTAAGTCAAACTACCACCAACATGGTTACTGTCTCCCCTTGGACCCTGAACCAGGAGCCTCAGGAATAGCAATGTCTTTTAAACAACCAGATCTGGTTCCAGACCAGCCTCAGCAGCAATCATCTGTGGAAGCAACTTCTGTGGAAAAAGGGGCCAGCTATCCCCACCAACTGCCACCCAGAGAACAGGCAAGTTCAGCCTTGCTGAAGCAGCAAGACACTCTCAAGGAGACACAGGAGGTATCATGAGCCAGGCAAATCAAAGCATCCCTGCCACTGTGAACACCATCCCCTCTCCGATTTTGATGGAAAGAGTCCAGGACCCTGAACTCAAGAGCCTTGGGAATACCATTGCTTCTAACTCAGTGTCCACAGCAACCTTGACCCTGTAGAGATGCAGCTTGGCATCAGTTCCTATAGTTCCTATATATGTGTGCTATGGCCACATCTATTGAAAACTCAGAAAAGAAGTTCTTGTCACCAAAGTCCCCGGCACTGTTAAATAAAACTGATTTTATCAATGGAAATGACATTAAAAAAAAGAGCATGAACCTTCTGCTTTGCTGTTGTTCTCTCAGGACCATGAGACCTTTCCATCTGACTTGCGATGTGTTGTCTCCCTCATTAGAAGGTGAGCTGCTTGAGAGCAGGGGCTGTCACTTTTCTATTTGCATTCTCAGGGCTTAGCACTGTGCTTTGCCCATAGGAATCACTTAATAAGTGCTTTTTTCACCCATTGATTGATTCATTCATTCATTAATAGAATACTGGACTTAGAGTCAGAAAGGCTTAGATTTCAATCCTACCTCATACAGATATTAGGTCTGTGACCCAGACAGCCACAACCCTTCTGAGCCTCACTTTTCTTATATATAAAATTGGATGGTAATAACATTTAACTTATGGAAAATGTTCTAGATCCCTTAAGGAGATATATAAATGTCACCAGTTAGTATTAATCATCTTATTTCATTGTATTCTCAGCAGGCTGAAGATCATTCCTTTTGATAGAGAAAACAAAAGCCAAGCCTAAATTGAACAGTTCTACCTTTTTTTTGTCCCACCCAACCAAAGAAGCAGCTCTATCTTCTCTTTGATCTGCCCTTGGCTTCAACATAACTACAAAAGCCCCTTTTGTTGTCATTAGCCTGTATTTCAAGCCTCAGCTTGGTGTAGACTTTAGCTTTCCTGACATTCTTATGTACTGGTGTCACTTTTTTTAGGTTCATCCTCAGGTACCTGCCCTTTTCTTCCGTGGGAATCTTAAAAGTCTTAGCTGGCCAATAAATTTCCCGTTCATCCCCGTTGTTTACATTGAAAAGATTAAACAATTACACTTGTATTGTGTAAGCAAACCTAGAGATAAAAATGGTAGGGCAAGGCACACAATAATGCACAGAATTAGAAACAATGGCATTTATCAAATAATTCACATTAGCCTTCCATGGTCTATATGATAATACCATCCCTCTGAACTGATGCATAATACCATGGAACAGTCACTCTATCCCTGGAGAAGATGATGGTATGTTAAGCCCTAGTAAAAAAAAATCCTTATCCATTGTTCATTAGTTCTTCATTTTCCCGTATCTGCCTTTCTCTTCTGAAGCTGTCTGTGAATGATGGGACCCAAAGCGTAGTCATTGGTAGTTCAAGGTCAAGTTGGACAGTGGTCTCAACTTGAACAGAGTAGCAGCAGCTAGGAATAAGGAGGTGATAGTCCCAATACATTCTGCATTAGTCTCTATATCCAAATAATTGTTTAGTTTGGTTGGCATTATTTAGGAAGGACGCTGATAAACTGTAAAGTTTCCAGAGAAGGGTAACTGCTATGGTAAAGAGTTCATGTCATGTGAGACTGGTTGAAGGAATGGCGGATGCCTAGCTTGGAGAAAAAAAGGTTCAGGGGGAATGTGATAGCTCTGTGCAAATGTTTAAAGGCTATCACACAGAATAAGGATTTGGCTTGTTCAGCCTGGCTTTATAGATCAGAAGTAGGAGTAGAGGGTAGAAATTGCAAAGAGGCCCATTTAGGTGCGGTCAGTAAAAATCTCTACAGATAAGAGATGTCCCAAAATGGAATGAACTTCCTTAGCAGGTGGTGGGTTCCTACCCACTGGTGGTCTTTAATCAATCAATGATTATTTGTCTTAGTATTATCTTAGGGCAGCTCAGTGGCACAGTGGATCGAGTGCTGGACCTGAAGTCAGGAAAACTCATATTCCTCAGTTCAAATCCAGCCTCAGACAATTACTAGCTGTGTGATCCTGGGCAAGTCACTGTTTTTCTCAGTTCCTCATCTGTAAAGTGAACTGGAGAAGGAAATGGCAAACCACTCCAGCATCTTTGCCAAGAAAACCCCAAATGGGATCATGAACAGTTGGACACAACTGTAAAATGACTGAACAGCAACAATGATATACAATGCCCTTGGGAAGTCTCCCTCCTGTTCCACTTCTTTCCTGGCTTTCCACTCTAAGTCTTCTGACTCTCATTTTCTGGTCTCTTCCACATCTTTGTTTCTGGGTCTTGGATGTCACTTGTCTACCTCATTTATGACCTGCTGCTTTGTTTTACTGACAAACCTTTAATTCCTTTAGACGTTTTCGGTTTGTTTAGTTAAAAGGGCTAGAAAACCCTATTGGGCAAAGATGCTGGAATAGTTTGCCATTTACTTCTTCACCTTATTTTACAGATGAGGACACTGAGGCAAATGGTTTGCCCAGGGTAATGCAGCTAGTAAGTGTCTAAAGTCAGATTTGAATTTATGAAGATGAGTCTTCCTGACTTAATGCTCAGCAATTCGTCCACTGTACCACCCACCTTCCCATCTACATTTTACAGTTGAGGAAATTGAGGGAAAAACACAACAAATGAATTTAGTTGACTTGTCTACACAGTTAGTATGTGTCTGAAACCAGATTTGAACTCAGGTCTTCCTTTCTCCAAGCCCAGCACTGTATCCACTCTGCCATTCATATACCCCAGGTCTTTATTAACTATTAATTTATGGAAAATAGCAAGTATTTGATGTATAATTCTGACCACCAGGTTGTGTCTTGTGTATTTTGCAGTGTAAATTATTGCAGCTTCCTGTAATATATTGCAGTTTCTACTGTTTCTCTGTACAATCTGTATTAATCTATAAGCCCAGTTTTAATTACATTTGACAAAACTTATGTACACATGATTTCTTGTTACTATTGGTCTGCAAAATGAGGTCCATTTGATCGAGAAACAGTTCTAAATTTTTTTAACCTCCTTTTCTTGTGTTCTGAGAGCATATATTTACCTTCTTACTCCTTTTTTCTGTAACTGTCTTGGGATGTTGTACTTCAATAACACTAAGTGGGTTTTTATGTTGATACTTTCTAAATCGATCATCCATTTTAATTTTAAAGTTCCAAAAAATGTGTATGTTACATATGTGTCATTTGTCCTAAATGTGTTCTTCCCATTAAGCAATTTGGATTTCTGGGAAAAGATCAAGGTGTTTTGCTTTTCATTGGAAGACTATAACTTGATGGCATCCATGTGCATGAATCGATTAATATGCTATCTTGGAATAACTCCCTCTTTGTCATAAAAGTTGTAGTCAGATCTATTCTGGAAGGATAATGGATTTAAGACTAGCAAACATAGCAAGTTTAAACTATTTTGCTGTAAGAAGTTAATTCTTCTAGACACTGTTATGGTGGAGGTAGATCTTAAAAAGAATATTTTTATCATGTGGACATTAAATTCTCTAGTATTGTCACTAGGCTTAGCTCTGTTTTATATATTGGCAGCACACAACTAAGCCATGAATGAGGAACTAAGTTCAAGGTTTTATGATGATTTATAAAAATGGTGGAAATATTTTGGTGCTTTTGGATGGCTCATTCACTAGTCACTGATTCTATAATGAATTGCTTTTTACATGCCTGGGACATTTGAGCAAACCCTTTTTGCTTCTCAGCTAATATATTGTATTCTAGCAATGTTTATTAATTTTTTGAGCAATATGAGTTGTCAATTCCCCATGTAAAATACACAAACATATAACTGGTCTCTGTGTCCTTGGCATTGTCATTTTTTTTTTGGCAATAAATGAGATTCCTCTGCTTAAAGGTAAGTTCAATGAAATGATCAACCACATTTCCAGAGAACTCATGATGACACAAGCTAACCCTGACAGAGAGTTGATGGACACAGGATATAGACTGAGACACAAGTATTTTGGACATGGCCAAGGAGGGAATTTGTTTTGTTTGTCTATCCATGTTTTATTGTAGGTTCTGGCTTTCTATTTTTTTTCCAATGGAAGTAGGGGAGGTGGGAGTAAGGTCGATTTTCATTGATATAAAAAATGTATTTTAATGCAAAAAAAAATACTGGATTAGACTTCATCAGAGAAGAAATTGGTTAAGTTATTATGATTGCTGTTATGGAAAATAGTCTTTCTAATATTTTTCTATAGAGTTCAGATAGGTTTAATTCTGCAACAAATAGCAATTTTTCTAGTATTCTTTTATATTAAGTGTTCTATGGACTATTGGTGTATATCTGGCACATAGGAGGTGCATACTAATTTTATTGACAGTGATTATTGCACAATAGGATAAAGTAAGTGTTTTATAGGAGAATATTATATTAAGATATAAGTTCATCTTCTGCAGCTTTATTGAATGTATCTTTTGTACAACTCTGGTAACAGGTGGAATGATTTTGATTTCTTTTGCTGTATTTATGTCTCTGAACAGCTTTTTGTTCCATGTAACTTGGAGATCATCAATTAGTAATCAGTCATCATTATCATCACCTTTTTCCTCATAATTTTTGATGAGATTCAGATAGAAACAATCCTGAGTTAAATTGTTGTTCTGATACGATTCTTTCATATGAAATGGTCTATGCTCTTTTGCACAAAAGGATAGAATATCTGCTTTTTATAATTGAATACAAGTTTGGGGATGTAAGCTCATCCACTACATACTCGCCGAAAACATATCAGTCTAGTAGCACATAGGACTATAGTATGTGCACCTCATCCTGTTCCCACATGACTCTGATCCTCTCTGTTAGGTCTCTATTTTGATAGTTTTTTGTCCCATGTAGGTCAGAAATTTTACATCATTTGGTATGGCAACATTGATCTTTAAAACCATTCTTAGTGTTTTATGAATCATGTTATGTCTAGGTGATTGTGGGCAATGGTTCAGTGTATGTTGTGATAATGGCTTGGTTCCAGTACAATTTATTGGTTGAATTCTCTAGGATACTCTGGGGTTTACATTTGCCGCAGGAGGATTTGCTATCTGTCAGTCCACAGAAGGTAAGGCATGCTTATGATGTATAATTCTAGCAAAGCACTGAACTCTCACAGAGCTGAATCACATACTTATGTTCTGCCAGAATCACTCAAGGAATCTCTAAGCATCCTCTGTGCAACTCCCCCTTACACTGTGTTGAATTGAGTTGGATTCTCCATGGGCTTGGATTAAGGGGGGAGCAGCTCCAGGTAAAAGGACAAACTATACACACCATTTTGGGGTTGAGCTTTGTGTATCTGCCCTTATGCTGCTGCTGAATGCTACTAGACAGCTGCTGCTCCTTCATCTTGGCAATGGAATTTTGAGTGCTCATGTCTGGAAATGTCTCTTACCTTTGCCTCAGTCCCACCCTGAGCTTTGAAAATTGGAATGAAAGGCATGTCAATTATGTGAGACACTGGAGTCTACAGTTTTTGCTTCAAATACGCATGGAATCCTGATACCAGTGAATGGGATTCTATTTATTGTTTCCATTAATATAATGAAATATTACTGAGAGGTGCTTGGTTTTCTGGCAGTTGCTAAGCCACTGACTAGCCTTTGGTCACACAAATAAATACTGGTTTAAATATTGGCCCTGATTCTTTTCCTTTTGAGAAGGGGGATAACCTTTTCTTCTTCTACTCCCCTGCTCCACCCTCATAATCCCTTTCCCCAAACTATTCTTGCAATGAATTCTGAAGATGTATAAAATTAATTCAATAAAGCTTTTTCAGTTGGAAGTAATTTTTAAAATCAAGCCATAACTCTTGAGAAAGGTAGGTTTTTGGGAGGGCACCTTAAATTCAGCATGCAAGGTTACATTCAATAATTCTACATGACAAGGCATAAATTTAGATTGAAGATTTTCTATTAATCTGGGAAATATGTTAATTGTAGTAGTGAAATACTCTGTCAAATCAGGAGAATAGTAGGGCAACTTACGTGTCTGATATATAGCAAGCACTTATTAAATGCTTTTTGATTGATGGATACTTTTCATGTTGTCAGGTAATCTATTATCCTACAGTCTCCTTTTTATTGACCATATACTTTTTGTTTCTTCCCCTCTTCCCCCTGGATGTGTCCCTACTCCCTTTCTCTCCTTGCCCCTAAGAAGACTAGTTGGTTATCACTCAAGATTATCTTTAATAAAGAAAATTGCAGGGATGGCTAGGTGGTGCAGAGAATAGAGTACCAGCCCTGGAGTCATGAGGACCTGAGTTCAAATCTGACCTCAGACACTTAACACAAAACTAGTTGTATAACCTTGGGCAAGTCACTTAACCCCAACTGCCCTACCTTCTCCCCTCCAAAAAAAAAGATTGTAGAACCTAGATTTATAACTGGAAGAAACCTTATAGGTAGTATAGTTCAACCCCTTTATTTTATATATGAGGAAACTAAGGTCTGCAGAATTTAAATGGCTTGCCCAATGTTACTTAAGTAATAGGCTTCAGAGACAAGATTTAAATCTAGCATCTCTTGACGCCAAATCTAGAATCCTTTCCAATGTACTATGAGACATAAGTTGCAACTAGTGGTATTGTTCAGTTGGGTCCGACTTTTTGTGAACCCATTTGGGATTTTCTGGACAAAGATATTGGAGTGATTTGCCATTTCAATCTCCAGCTCATTTTATAGGTGAGGAAACTGAGGCAGACAGAGTTAAATGATTTGTCCAGGGTCACACAGCTAATATCAGAGGCCAGATTTGAAATCAGGTCTTCCTGACTTCAGGCCTGGTGTTCTATTTCTGTGCTACTTAGTTGCCCACTAGCTATGACTATTAAGGCACAAGTAAGTGTGGTTTAGTTTGGAAAATAGTTTGTCCAAATTGACTTGAGTCTTGATCTGTGAGCTATAGGACTAGTATTCTTGGATTTTTCTTATACAGTCAATTGGATTGAGTCTTATTTAATTTGGCCTTTATGATATATCTAGGAGAAATCCGATATACCTATGTTTCACATCAACTTCCATATATTCTTTGCTTTATTTTTCATAAAGGAAAGATGACAGTGTGCTTAATGCTTTCAAATACAACTCACAGTGGCACTGTATTGACAAGGCAATATTCACAGCACCAGCAGTGGCTATGAATATGCCAGCATAGTTCTGAACAGACTCTCCATATAGAAGACTGAAAGAAAACATTTATTCAGACACCAGAAAGCCAAATCCCAACACCAGAAAACCAAATCCATCATAGCAACAAAGAAGTTAATATACCTTATCACTGTAGGAAATAACACTATCCCAAAGCCTTCCCCCTGCTCAGGCCTTCCCACAAACAGATGCTCACAGTCCTCGCTATCTATACTTGCCTGCATTCCTCCATACTTAGTGCTCTGATTCATTTCTTATTCCACCCCTTCCTGCTCCACCCATTCATCAAACTCCTCCTACCATAGACTCCATGTGATTACATTCAGCCTTTTAAGGAACAGGGAAGATCTTCAAATCCCCATTAGCATTATAGTCATGAAGAAACATATATCAATTGCTGAGAAATATTTTTATATTAAATATTGTGAACCAACTACTGAATGATCTAGAGTATATCTATTTATTGGCTTGCAGATTTCTAAAGTGCCATATAGGCTTTAGCAAAGGTGGTATACATTGAGAACCTCTTGAGGTAAGGTTCTAATGCTCATGGTGCCCCCAGTTTTCAAGGTCCTCTTTCAAGCCTGGCAGGGACTTTAGCTATGGAATGGTGGTGGACATATTCTGCTCATAGCTTAACTTGTCTCCTGGTCCTATGAAACGTCAAGAAAGATATGGGGTTTGAGTGATTTCTTCTGGGTATTGCAATCTTCTTCTGTGGACTCCTAGTGTCTCTAGATTCAACTAGTCTCCTTGGTACATTAGGAAACCACAGAGTAGTGGAGACCAAATGTAAATTTTCTACAGTGGTTGTGAACCAGAGCATGTCCTTTGACTTGCCTGTGTCTGTATTACAGAAGTGGTCTCTGGGGCTTTCATAGCCCTTAGTGTCTAGTGTAGCTGTAACGTCCTTCATCATTTGGTATAATTGATTGGCTTCACAGTGTCCTATCAACCCTCAGCTTATACATTCATTCAGCAATAAACCAGGATGCTAAGTAACCATAAGAAACCTTAGACACTGGGATTGAAGGTCTATCGGGGAGAGGCCTCCATGCACTGCCCTATGGTAGGGAAATGGAGACCTCAATGGAGACACTGTGGGGAAATTGGTACTGGGTGAGGGATCAGTGCTATATAAAACTGGGAAGAATTTTTCTTGCCAAATAGGTGCTAAGCCTAGTAGTTTCTGTTTGCTAAAGAAGCCTAAGAGCTGTCAACACCCTCTAAATTTTGGTGCCCTAGGGAAAACTTCCAGTTACCCTACCACAGTTAGGACTCTGAATGTTACAATTTCCCCCCTCGCCCTTGAACTGGAACAGGGATTTCACTGACACAGGAAAGTCTTCTATTAACATATATATCTTCTATTAACATAGAGCATGATGCTTTGTGACTTAAAAGTATTAGGGAAAGCTGGGGCCCTGAGAGGTTAAGTCACTTATTCAGGGTCATATACTGTCAGAGACAGAAACGAAACCCAGGTTTTCCTGATGCCAAGGCTTGTATTTTATACTCTATACTCCATCTCCATCTCCACTAAGGAATCTTAGAGTTCTACTTCCCTCTGTCCCTTAAGACCCATTCTCTTCTTGATGGAGGACTATGTACCCTTCCATCTCTTCTCAAGGTCTTTGGGGCTTTGCCATCTGCCCTGTTGCTTTCTCGGTCAGAACCTAAGTATCACCACACCTTTGCATTTAAAGACAACTGATCTCTCTTTTATGCGCTCTCTTCAGAAGTGTGATCTCTCTGAGAGTAGGGACTATATGACTTTCCTATTTGTATTGTTTGCTCTCTGCTTATAGTAAACACTTAATAAATACATTTTCATTCTACTGAATCCCATTCAGTTCCACTATGCCATATTTTCTCTCTGCTATCATTAACTACCACTAACTCTTGTTCAAGCAAAACTCTATTCTGAGAAGTAACATTAAAAAAATAACTATTTTTACTAAACTAACATCCCCAGAATCAGGACTTTGGCTTTGCAAAGGTCAGCAATAAAGGGAATACTCTTGAAAGATACTGTGCTAGAATTCTGCTCCAGTTTCCAGATTGAAATGAATTGAGAAGTCCATAAATATGGATTTTTTTTAACATAAATGGGACCATGAGAGATTTAGCTTTAATACTAGGAGAAAATCAAAATCCAATCAGCTATACAAATGTTTGTTTTCTTAACACACTTAAAAAGAAAATCCCTCTTTTTTCAGCTGCTTATCTATAACCTATTCTGACATGTTTTTAGGAACACCCCTCTCAGATGCCCCATCTGGTTATCCCTGAGGTCAAATTTCTTTTCACCTCTCAGTTCTCCAGATGGACTGACAGAAAGAGGTGCAGAGAAATGACAAATGACTCCCAGGAATTACTGGAAGTTAAATGGGGGTGAAAATGGGTTGGTCATAGGTCACCTGAGGTTATATTTGGGTGTCTATCGGCTTCTCTAGTCTTACTCAAATCATTAGACTCCCCAAATTATGAAGATGTTTAGGTCATCAGATTCTGCACAGATGTCTAGGGTTTGGTTCTTTTAGAACTCTAGATTTTCCCAATAAACTCTGATGTGCTGGGACTGTACAGATAAACGCTAAGACAAAAATGTGATGGAAAACTCAGAAAGGCAGCCAGGAAAAGAATTGGATTTGAGTACCCTAGGTTTGTGAAATGTGGCCTTTCATGTGGCCATTGATCCACCACCATGACTCACCTGATCACAAATGGCTTATTGGTTTGGAAATAATTCAATGACTTCTACGTGGGAACTTGGAGATCTGAGCTGTGTGGATTTAAAGGAAAAGTCCATTTATTTTTCAGTTAAGCCTAGGTAGGCATTTAAAGAACCAATCAAACAAAAATTGAAGCAAATAATTATAAGCATCAAAAGCATAATGGGCTCATTACTTGGAATTAAGGAACTTAGAGTTATTGGATTTAAGAGAAGGAAGAGGCCTCAAAGGACATAACTTTCTATGTATAACCAGGTGTTCAGACTGATTTCTCTGTGGTTCTAGAAAGGCTCTGAAACTTACCTGTATGAATTCTGGACATCACAGTCATGAACAGATAGTAATTTTCTTTCTACCATGGTAAGCTCTGAAGCAGTCATGACTGTGAGTGTGAGCAGTGGGGCTTACTTCTGTTGTGTCAGGAGAATTTGAACTGAGCATTGTTGGAGCAGGAGCAGTAGTTTGTTTGGCAGACATAGAAGATACTGCAAAGCTTTGAGGAGGTTTATGTCTGGAGCAAGGCTTGCAGGGTTGAATGGGAAGTCCAATTGGAGTATGGATTTGGAGAGTGGCAATGACAGCATCTTGAACTCAACAGTAGTAGATACAGAAGCCCTTCAGGTGATTTTGGAGACTAGAATCCGGGCATTGCTAGTTAGTTCACAGTGGACTCCCAAGCTTTTCCTCATTAGGAGCAAACTCTTATGGGGGTGGTTAGAATAAACTGAGATTTCTGGCAGTGGTAACACTTTTGAGATCTATAAAAAGGATGGGAGGGTTAATTCCCTTCCTACCCTTTCCAATGCCACTGGCAAGCATTTTGTATGATTTCTTTATTTCTTTAAGTTATTTCTAATTCCTGATTTGTTGCATATAAAATAGACTGATAATAACTTCTTTGTGATTCATATGTTAATTGCATACAGGGATTGTAATAGAGGGAGCCATTGAGTAGCATTTGTGGTAGAGAAAAAAGACAAAAGGAAACTATTCTGTCTGCAAGGCTTTCTGTTCTTCCTCCTAATCCTTTCTCCCCTTTCCTGAGCAAAAGGAAAAAACTGGGATCTGAGTCAATTGAGACAGCAACTTATTCTTTTAATTTTATTAGTAACTCATTTAAGCTCTGAAATAGCAGAGACAGATGCAACAAAGACTCAGGACCGTTTACTTCTAGACTACGGAATCATTGATAAGCCAGACTCAGGTAACTTAGGCTGGCAAGCTTCTCAGGGAAGCTCCAGCCTCTAGAGTGAAAGGTAGAGTATAAGCATGTGCTAAAGGCATGTCATACTTCCTGGGTTCACCTGATGGGAGGCAGAAAGTGTGGTCTGGGAAGAATGGCCATGCCTTAGGGCAAACACCCCAAATCCTAAAGGATGAATGCTACTTCCTCACCTATACAGAAAAACCCTGCACTCATCACAGAGTGATCTGCTGGTCTTGTATCTGTCTGTCTGTCTGTCTATCTATCCAAACATCCATCCACCCATCCATCCATCCATCCATCCATCCATCCATCCATCCATCCATCCACCCATCCATCTCTATCTGTACACATACATATACCCACACTTTATACTTATGTATATAAACAATATATGTTTGTAACACATACACAAATATTCACATCTATACATATCTATACCATTCACATCTATACTAATATCTCTATTTCCTTTAAGTTCTAAAAGTTTTTAATTCAAAGTTCTTCAATTCTAAGGTGATATGACTGATGTCCTTCTGCCATTTCTAAGGTAATTACTTTGAAGATGTGCTTCGGTGAGAACTTCCTTCATGTAGAAATAGGTAAAGCACACTGATACCCATTTGTACCTGCCTTCACAACTGTGTACTAATTAACAAAAATAATAACCTCCATTTATGTGACACTTGAAGATTTGCAAAACATATTCTTCATATAAACTCTGAGAGTTAAGTAGTCCAAATATTGTCACCCCCATTTTACAGAAAACAAAACTAAGGAGAATTGACTCACTTGGGCTCACCAAAGCTTATAAATGTATGAATTTGGCATTCAAACCCAAGTCTGTTGACTTCAAATCTAGTACTCTTTCCATTATACTATGTTGTCTCTTAACCTTTCATACTAATTAATATTTTAGAGATGAAGAATTCCTGGCATAGAGACATTAGAATCATGTCTCTTCCCTAGTTCTTCTACTGTATATAGATTAAAATAATTGACAACAACATTAAAAAGCATACGGTGAAATCCAGAACCTTGGGGTATCCCACTGTAAAACTCCTACCACACTGACATTGAAGCATTAACAACTTCTCTTTGAGTCTGGTGTATAATTAATTATTTATCCATTATTATAATTATTATCATATATATTATGTATCATATCATTACACATATAAATATATCATTATTATTATCATTTGGTCCATATATCTCTATTTCTTTCACAGGAATGATATGAAATACTTCATAAAAACTTTGCTAAAATCCAGGAAACTGTATCTATAATATTCCTTTCTCCTAAGTTTAATAATCATACCAAAAAAGGGGAAAAGTTAGGGTGACATGACATGTTCTTTTTCTTTTCTGAATGTTTGTCAACTATCCCTTTGATGATCCATTCTGGAATTTTCCCTGGAATAATAATAATAATAATCAAACCCACTGGCATATAGCTTTCAGACTGTTATGTTTCCTTCTATTAAAATCAGAACATTTTCCATTCTCCAAATTTTTGGTACCTTTTCTATATTCCAAAACTTCATGTATCTCTGAGTGACTCAGCTCTGACTCCCGCCAGGTCCTTAAGTACCTGAAGATATGGTTCATCTGGACCAGGTGATTTGAAATCATCAGTGGTCTCCAGGGTCTCTCTTGATATCTCTTTATTTACCCAAAATAACATGTGTGCCTTTCTGAGTACTGAGTATTGGTTCTGTGATCATCATTTTTCTCCTGTAATTTCCAGCGTGAAGACAATTCTCTGTGGAAGAGAAAATAAAATAAAAAAAGGAACTGAGCAGTTCATCCTTCTTTTTGTTGACAGTTACTATGAATAAGTGAATAAATAAATAATGAGTAAACTCTCACTATGTAGGAAACAATGTCTAAGTGCTGGTGATAGAAATTGAAAAGCATGACAGTTCCTGATCTCAAGGAGTTCACATTCTAATGGAAACAACCCATATGGAAGGTTTTTTGTGCAAGTCAGTTGAAAAGATCCCATAGTCATTAGGATACATCAGTAAAACAGATGGTAATGACTCTTTTAAAATTTCATTTCCACAGTCATACCAGTTTTTGAAGTGGAGCCATTTGGCAGTGCCAAGGACTTTGGTAGCAAGAACTTTCTTTCCTGGGTCTTCAAGAGATGTAGTTATACTATCTGCAGGAGCAGGTTCCAGGCTACATGTCCATGGGGTGTTGGATGTGGAACATGAGACTGGAAGCATAGGTATTCCCAAGGCTTTTAGGGCCCAGAGCCCAGACTGTCTCTATTCAAGTTGGAGCAGAAATGGAGGTTAAGGTGGTGGCAGCAGTTTGACTTGCTTGGCACATGCTGCCTTTTATTTGTCCCTCAGGGTGCCTTGCTGCTTTATCATTATATCATCTACACCAAGCAAAGGTATCATCCCTTCTTTAGCCCTTTCTTTATTCCAATGTAGCTAAAACAACCCCTTTTTCTTAGCCACTCTTGCCCAATCACCTCTTTTTGAACCCTAGTGTTCCTCACTTTTTTCCAGGACAGTGCCATGTATTCTTTTCCTAGGCCTTGCTTTTATATTCTGTTTGGTAGTAGAATTTAAGGGCAACTACATAGCATAAAGCACTGGGCCTGGAGTCAGGAAGATCTGAGTTCAAATTTGACCTCAGAAATTTACTAGTTGTTTCACGCTGGGCAAGTCACTTAACACTATTTGCCTCAGTTTTCTCATCTGTCAAATTTGGAGAAGGAAATGGCAAACAATTCCAGTATTTTTGTCAAGAAAACCCCAAATGGGGTCACAAAGAATCAAATATGACTGAAACCCTGTCAAAAAAATTCCTGATTCTCATGAAATCATTCTGCATCATGGCAGTAAAACAGTTTCTGCCTTAGGTCTGGACCCTTCAGGTGCCCATTTGGTAACAGGAGAATTTGATCATGATGTTAAATTTTAGGATTTTGTAGGAATGGAGGCTTCCCTTCAAGCTTTCAGATCCGTTCAACATTGTGATTGTCACCAAATGAAGTCACTACAGTACAGCAACACAAGAGATGTGATTCTTGTGGTGTCTGGAAACTCTCAGGCCAAAGCACTTGACAGAAATGGCTTCCTAGTGATGGAATGTATGAAAGGAGACCAGCATATTGTGGACATGACCAACACCAAGGATCGAATGGCAGCGCTTAAGCTGGCTTCTGGCACCCCCAAATAAAGGAAGAGTTTTTGGTTTCTTCAAGTGATGGGACTGTGAAAACCTGGGATGTGGACAATCATCAGAAGTACGAAAGTATGTTTAAATCAGGAACAGTTCAGGGAAAAAAAGTAATTCCAACCACTTGTACATCCAGTAGAGATGGGAAGCTCATTGCAACTAGTTGCCAGGATAGAATCATCCAGTTCTGGGACGGAAATATGAGTGTTTATATGAAATTCCACTGAAGGTAGGCCCATGATCCTGGCACAAATACTTCCTGTGTGACATTTTCCTATGATGACACTGCCCTTGCCTCTTGAGGAGGAGAAGACACTTTAAAACTTTAGGGCATCCAACAGTTTTAAGAAACCACTTTTTTTTCAGCTTCAAATCTTGCTCCCTTCTACTCAATAACCAATTATTGCTTCAGTCGAGATAATAAGATTTGGTCACTGGAACATCCATTAGAAAGGAACATTGCAGTGGCAGGCTTGGGTTTTTTTGAGCACCAGACATTCCATGAAGCATATGAAATTAATGTCACCAATGCAAATGTGGTATGCTGTCTGTTGCATCTCAAGCCCAACCAAATCATGGGTGAAACTGAAAATGCATTGGCTGAAGTGTATTATGATCCTAGCAAGAGTTAGAGGGGAAAAATTATATATAATTAAAAACAAATGGAAGACTTAAATGAACTGAGACTTTAACCCAGGACTACATCATTAAGTCCTCATGCACTGCCTACATTCCGCAAGCCACATCAATGAAGTAGAAGGAAACAGTTGGAAAAGGATAAATTCGGTCCTCTGAAGTCTCACAAACCTGAACCTCCTCTGGCAGGCTCAGGTCATAGTGGTAGAGCTGGAACCCGTGGAAGAATCTTGTCATCATACATAGTGAAAAACATTGCTCTGGTTAAGACTGACAACTGTAACTCTTGGGAAATCATTTTATGGCATTTGAAGGAAGCTGAAGAGAACCCACATTGGGTTGTTTCAGCATATTCCAAGACTCAGCCTAAAACTGTTTGTGCAGAAGTAGAATCTAAAGATGAAATGAAGAATAAACCAAAGTGGAAAAAAAGATAAAATTTGAAGAATTAATTTTGAGGCCAGAGAAGAGTGGAGTCATGACCATTTTTTTTCTTAATTCTTTGTAGTTAAATGAGTATATTGATTCTCAGCACCAGCAATGAATGTTTTAAAGTTGTGCTGTGACTGAAACAAAACATCAGCAACAAGTGGAATTTGAGGGAAAAAATGAAATTAAAGTTTGTTTAGAAGGGTGTGTTTGGGAAGCAAAAGATGACTCCTTGGAAGCACTTCCTGTGATTGTGAACTAGGCAATGTTTCACAGGAGACAGCATTAGGTGATTAGGACACTTGGTTAGATGGGCCACCAAGAGGTACGGTCTTGTTTGGAAGCTGTTTTTATTGCCTTTCGTCTATAGTCAAGTGAGTACACATGCAAATGCAAACATATATACACACCCGTATTTCATTAAAATATATATTATTTAAGGAATGTAATCTATAAAGTATGTTATTTTTAAAGATAGTAGACAAATAGAAAACATTGTGACCTTTGCCAACATGAAATTAACATTTAGCATTTATTTACTATTTTAGGATAATCAGATTTAGTGCTTTACAGGGACTATCTAGTAGTCTAACTCCATAATTTTATTTTATTTTGTAATATCTTATTTTTTTGTAATTCTGAATTTTATGAACATAGGCATTTCCATATACAAAAAATGAAAAAGAGGCTTGCATATGAAACCAAGAATCTTTAGTACAGCTTGTTTTTTAAAAAGTTTATAATAAATTCAACATCATTTCAAAGCTTTCCTGATTGCATCTGTCTCTGAACTTCTTTCTTTTTCTCTTCTGTGCATTTGAAAAATGCTTCAATGACACTTTTCTTGCCTGCTGTGCACCTCTATCACCAACTTTCCTCTCTTTTCCAATTATATTGTGCAGCTAGATGGACTGGATAAAGCTCTGGGCCTGGAGTCAGGAAGACCTGCATTAAAATAGGGTCTTAGACATTTTACTAGCTGTGTGATCTTGGGTAAGTCACTTAACCTCTGCCTGTCTCCATTTCCTCAACTGTAAAATGAGAATGATAAAAGCACATAACTCCCTGGGCTGATGTGAGCATTGATGATACAATATTTGTAAGGCACTTAGCATAGTACCTGACACATAGTAGATACTTAATAAATGCTTATTCCTTCCTTCCCTTCCCATCCCATCTTGGGGTGGTGGTGGTAGAGAACACTCCCTAATGGTAAATAAGCATAGTCGAGCAAAAATAGTCCATACATTGGCCATGTCTAAAATAAATGTTTCATTCTGCACCTCTCATGTATTATGGTATTCAGGTATATTCAGATATATTATAGATTTATTATATATATATAATATCAGATTCAAATAAATTATCTTTTTTTCAGGTGAGTAACATGCTTCAACATTGATGCTCTGGAATCTAGTTGGTCCTGGCCTTGATCAAAGATCTTAAATCATTCAAAGTTGGTTTTCTCTAAATGTTGTATTCATTTTTATAAATTCTTCCTTTGGTTCTGCTCAGGGTGGTTCACAATCTCCAACAATATCATCACTCTATATCAATTCATAAACTTCTTCCAAGATTTCTCTGAATCTATACTAGTCATCACTTCTCATGGCGTAACAATTCTCTATTATGCTCATGTACTATAATTAGTTCAGCAATTTCCCAATTTATAGACATCCATTTTATTTCTAGTTCTTTGATATAATAAAAAGTGCTGTTGTGAATATTTCTGCACATAAGGATTCTTTCCCTTTTTCTTTTCTTTTTGGGATACATGCCTGGTAGTGTCATTCTTGGGTCAAAGGGTCACAATTTAATGACTTTTTAGTTCTAGGTCTAGTTCTAAATTACTTTCCGGAATAACTAGATCAATTCATAGCACCACCAAAAGTGAGTGTGCCTGTGTTTTTGTAGACCCTCCATCAATCATCATTTTCCTTTTCCTTTTTTTTTGGCCATCTTAAACAATTTGATGGTGGTAAGAACCTCAGAGCTGTTATAATTTGTGTTTCTCTTATTAGTGTTTGGGATAATTTATGGTTGTTGCAAACTAGTATTCCTTCATTTGAAAACTTTGACTATTTATTTATTTATGAATGACTCCAGAAGGAGAATCACCAAAGTATAGAGGGAATTGACACAAATATATTTTGGATAGCAGACATTAGTGAGACTCTGGAGAAAGTTGAAAAGACTTTGGATTCTGTGAACCCATGTGGGTGGCTTGGCGATCCTCCTTCTGGAAGTATATGTAATCTAAGGAGTTCTGCCCTCCGTTCAGAGCATGCAGAAGTATTGTGTTAAGTGTTTCCTGTCTGCTTACTCTGTGCAGAAAAAAGGCTTTTAATTGGCAACTGAACTGGAATGGAGAATTCATACAAAAGTTCACATCTCTTCTCTGGTGGCCAGTGAGGAAGAGGAATTGCTGTAAGCCTCTGGGTCTGGGGAGAGGTGACTGTTTTGGCTCTTGTATTCTTGCCATTGGACCAACATGACTGTGACCATGTGGCCTCTCCATTTGCATTTGGTCTTTCTTGATCTGAGGTCAATAAACGCCAAGATGTAGACCAGGCTGTGACCTTTAAAAAAATCTGAAATCCTCCAGATGTTCAGGAACAGGAATTCATGGCAGAGATGATCCTGGCTGTTGTACCCAAGTTGGGTGAGGAGCCTTTGAAACACTGAAGAGTCACCTTTTGGATCTAGACCAGCAGTGACTCTGCCTGAACATTGAGACATTATATCCTTCAAGTGAGGAAGTAACTTATCCACCAGCAATGCCATACACAGAAATAAACTTGGGGTGAATGTTCAACAACTACTTTAAATTTGAGCTCACTCTTCCTAGGGACTAAGGTGGTAGAGAGGATAGTGTCACCTATTGGGGGGGGAGGGATGTTTTTGTACTTTGATTCCTTCTATATATATTCAGAAAATATCCTTTTATAAAATTTAATTGATGTTAATTGCTTATCGGTGATGTTAAGGTGATATCTGTAGGCTAAATAACATTGGGGCATTAACCACTGAGGTACTGGTAGCAATGGAGCAGTGAGTGAAGAAAAGTAATGGGGAGATTTCCTGGGTCCTGAAAATTGCATTTAACAGACATTGATTTTCCTGGAGATTTGACTGTGAGCTGGACATTTCGGGAGATACTTGATAACTCTTGGGGGAGCTTTTAACCAGGAGATCTAACTACAAGCATTTGAAGTCTATCGTTGGAACTTCAAGGGTTTAGGTGGACTTATAGCTTGGCTTTAGTATATTTGATTTTTTTTCCTTTTGAGTTCATGATGATGAGTAAAGAACTTTGTGTGTGTGTGTGTGTGTGTGTGTGTGTGTATACACACACATGCATTATCTGTCTATCTATCTATCTATCTATCTATCTATCTATCTATCTATCTATCTATCTATCTATCTATCCATCATCTTGACTGTCTTCTACCTATCAATCTATCATCTATCTACCTGTCTACCTATCTAGTTAAATCATGCTTGGAAGGTCAACTCCATTATGCTATACTCATGTGATTAGTTCCAATGAAACTCAGCAGTGAAGGAAAGAGGACAGAATCTTCCTGAGGGTAGAGACATGAACTATAAAGAGTCTAATTAGATAAATCTACAATACTACTTATCCCTAGACTAATGAGATAAGGAATATGATATGTTCTCAGAGTATCCTTTTCTATTAGTAGACTGCATAGCCATTGGAATAGGTGTGGGATTGTTGTAACCTGGTTCTTATTATCAAACAAGCAATTGTTAAATCAAAGATTAATTCTTGCCTACAGCTGGTTTATGTATTTTTGGAGGTCTTCTAGACCTAACCCTGTGTGTGTGTGTGTGTGTGTGTGTGTGTGTGTGAGAGAGAGAGAGAGAGAGAGAGAGAG
>NW_027187349.1:13594968-13611272 GCF_028583685.1 Petaurus breviceps papuanus
GAGAGAGAGAGAGAGAGAGAGAGAGAGAGAGTAAGCCTCTGCTCTGGAACCAAGGTCTCCTGACTTGGAATTCATGGCTCTTTCTATTATACTATACTGCCTTCCTTAATAAATGATCTAACTCCATGATTTCCTTTAGTAAAATTATCTTGAAACCAGCGAATATTTTACCCAAGTGAATATTTTAAAGTGGGCTCAGTTAAGTTTATTCTTAGGAAGAGATTCTGTAGTTGGGAGTTCAAGCAATGGATTTACTAATCCCTTAAGTACTGTGTAGCTAAAAGGGTTAGAGCTTCACCTGGCATCTCCCTCCATGATGAGGCTTTCTGGCTTAAGTTGTGTTTGCATTTTCTCAACAAAATGGGTGTGAAATAAATGACAGGCACTTAGATTAAAAAAAAAAAAAAACCTCTGCAAAAGACTATTGTGAGGAATTACTTCCAAAGATTAGTATAGCTGCAGGAATGTCTAAGGGGCTGGGATTTTACACACCTTTTAAAAACAAACCAACTTCTGGTTTAATCTTTCAGCACCACATAATAATGCTAAGTAGTCAGTGCACTGAGCTGCTTCTTCAATTCTGATTTGGCTCAAGAGTGAGGTCATTCAACTAATTTTTTTTTTAAACTGGAGCCATGTAGCTAATAACAGAATCTGGATCTAGGATTTAGTTTCCCAATGAAAGACTTTTGTTTCTTGCCCTAGAAATGGTGAAAGTGAAACAGTTAATTTGGATCCTATCTAGAACATTTGAGTCTCACCAAATGTACTTGAGATATTGTGGTAAATTCTCCAATTGGGCACAACTGCTATGATGATGGATCTTCCTTTGGGTATATGAGATATAGCCATTGGGGAGCAGCCTTTCCTTAGGTATATTTTAAGACTTCTGCTATCACTTCTGTTGGTAACTAGGACATATGTGTATGCTAAAAAAATTGTTGAAGTAAGTAATGTTCTTGGCCCCACGTCAAAGATACTTTTTGAGCTCAGTTTTAGTACTGGGTGAAATCTGAGTCAATTTCTAATTACAGATAGTTTATGTATTTCAAAGAGACCACAGTATAACAAATATAAAGAGAGGTTATGCTGGTGGTAAGGAGAGAGAAGAAATAAAAGAGAACAGGAAAAATAAAATGTGGATTTTTATTGGCTGATCTGCCTTCCACTCATTTGTAATCCAATGGCTATATCCCAAAGTAGCCTTCAATAATTCTTCCCATCCAGAAACAAATATTTGTTGAGGGTTTACTATGTGGAATGAATTTTTAAAGAAATAAATAGACTATAATTTTGAATTCTAGAAATACATTTAAATAAAAAGTGACAGGGTTACAAAACCAAGGTAAGTTGGAGGGACAAGTTTTGCTTAATAGTGTGTTAAGAAATGTTGCTGTGGATTTTGTGTTCAACTCAAAATAATAAAGACAAAAAATTTACACAAGAGTGTTAAGATCAACCATTTCCCTGTAATAGTCTACCAGTACGAAAACCAACAGCAATTAGTGGGTACTCTATGCCAGAGAACTGAATATTTGTAAACCCAATTATTTTATCCTAAAGCAGATACCAATAGTGCTTCCCATTCCTTCCTGCCAACACATCAGCATATATTTATTGAAAGTCTACCATGTGCAAGGTACTGTGCTAGCTTCAGTGTTTATTACTGAAACACTGTATAAGGCACTGGAAGATTAGAGACAGATGACTGAGAAGAACAAAGGCAAAGTCATGCACCAGGGAAAATGTAAATACTCATTGACCTGGCAAAGTTTAGTTATACTACAATCCATTAATTAGGGAACTCTCTGGTCTTGACTGACCTCTTGCAATATGGGAGACTGGAGGGATATTTGTCTTAGATGTTTACTAAGTCTGTCAAACTATCACTAGTAGGGGTATCAGGTCAGTCAATAGGCATTTATTAGGTGCCCACTCTTTATGTGCCAAGAAAACAAAGAAATAGAAAAGACAGCCCTTGCTCTTAAGGAGTTCACAATTTAATAGGGGAGAAAAAATGAAAACAAATATGTACAAACAGACTACATACAGGATAGATAGGAAATAACTAACAGAGAAAAGACAATAGAATTAGGAGAGATTTGGGAAAGGCTTCCTGTAGAGGGTGAGGTTTTAACTGGGACTTGAAGGAAGCCAGGGAAGCCAGGAGGTGGACATAAGGAGGGAAAGTCTCCTATGAGACAGGAAATAGCCAGAGAAAATGCTCAGAGATGAGAGATGTCTTGTCTAAGGAGGCCAGTGTCACTGGATCAAAGAGTATGTGGCAGAGTCTAGAGGGGATGTGAAAACTCAAAATGTGTGAAGATGGTAGGCGTTTTGTTACAGGCATTATGATTCGATGTACAAAGACAATGCCAGTGATCTATGTTGTGGGGCCATCAGGGCATACAGGATTGGTTTGTAGAGGGACATTTCAAGAAGAAAGGCTTTGTTCTTTGAGGTAATTTGTATTACTTCAAAAAGAATAAGTTAGCAAGTCTCCAAGATAAGGGAAGGACACTGCTCTATTTACTGTGTTTCTTGAAAAGAAATATCCTTGAACTGGTTATATTTCTGAGACTTTCATAGCATCCTAAGTGGTAGGAAAATGATGGTGGGATTTAGTGTGTCTATGTGGCCCTTCTCTAGTGTCTGGTATCTTGTGTCTATGCTTAGTACCGTCCCTTATATGACAAAGGGTCAGTTTCTAGTAAGGACTGAGGCTGTAAAGAGAAGGCCTTTCAGAAACATCTCTGAATTGATTTCTGATTTCTGATATGGTACTTGCACTGAGACTCTACCCCATCATCACAGGGGTGGGTTTTGAGACCTCAGATGTAAAAGTAGTACCTGTAGGAGATAACATAGGGGTATATTTATGGGGTGGGGAGATGTAGCAATGGAGTGAGAAGGTTTCCTATTTCCTTAAACAGAGTCAGGCTATCTATGAGGAGAAGTTCCCATTTTCCCCAAACAGGCAAGGAAACTTGACAAATTGATGAAGTGTTAATTAAGTGCTAATTAAACTTCAATGTTTTAATACTCTCCTAAGTGGACTTCCATTTCCCCTACATCTAATCTGCACGCTTTTAGGGGGGAATAGGGGAGATGTAGTAGCTCTGAAAAATCTAGCTAATAAAAAAGGCTTTATGTAGAGTGTCTAGGAAAACCTTTTGCATTGATCCAAGGGGCAAAAGAGGTGTTCTAAAATCCTAGCTGCATATGAATTTTGTTTAACTTGAATTCTGATAGGTTTATGTTATAGGCAAGCACTTCTAAACTATTTCCTGAGGGAGTTTGGTAGTTGAAATTGAAACTCCATTTAATCAGGGGGTGGGGAGGAAGTGGCATTCTGATTGAGGCTGCTGAATGGGATGTTACAATATCAAACCAAGTATACAGAATTCCAGGAAGCCCTCTGATTGTAACAGAAAGAATGACTTTAGTAGACAGTTAATAATCTATTTACATACTTCCACTCCAGCAACATATGAATTTTACATAGTCACATGCATATATGATGATGTGCTTGGAGATGGACAGTGAGTCTGGGTCAGAATTAAGGAGTAGGAGAATCACAAAATTAGAGACACTCAGAAGATGGGGCTGGATGATATTTGGGAGATGGTGTTATGCTCTTCATGACGCCAAATTGCTTGCTGCTTCAAAAGCCAATATGTAGCCCCAGCATTTTTCTGGGAATGATACTTGGTTGTGAGTCAAGAAAACCATGATCTCAGGGAATTAAAAAATATAGGACAATGGAAAAACTCATGGTAGAAGCAGACTGCAGATGCTACTAACACTGATTTATGTTAGGCATGAAAGATAATATTAGAGATAGATAAGCCCTAAAAAGGAGGTGATCCAATCATGTAGTCAGAATGATATGCATTGGAAAATCTGGGTAGTACACTGAATTATAGGCTCATAGATTCAGAACTAGAAGGGATATCCAAGGTCACCTAGTTCAACCCTTTCATTTTATAGAGGAGAAAACAGTCATAAAGGTGAAGTCTTTTACTTAAGGTCACTTTGGCAGTAAGTGGTAGAAATGTGATTCAAATTCTGACTTCGAGTACAGTGTGTATTTCACTACACAATGCTTCCTTTATCTGTATACCCTAGATACTAAGAGAAGGGTGCCTCTAGCTCAATGGATAGGTCCTCTGCTGAAATTTTATGGATAAAAATGGACAAGAATCACAGAAGTAATAAAGGGCTATGTTTTGCATTAGTGGAGGGACTGCCCACATTGATGAAATAATGGATTCATCAAACATCGGGGAAAAAAAAGAATCGAAGGGAAAAGAGAGTAGCAAGGAGAATAAATTATCTAGTAGATGTCATCAGAATCTATTAAAGAAAATGAAAAGAGGAGAAAACAAGCCATAGAATAACACTTGCTGATAAGGCAATGGTTTAAAACAATGTAAAATTATAAATGTACTTCTGGAAAATAATTTAAAATACATATGATTCATCTACACCCAGAGATCAGATTTAACAGGAAAATAGGAGGGGACAGAAAGATGGGAGGGGCACTAGGAGGGAAGGTAAAATAAAATTGAGAACAATTAGAAGCAAACCAAGCATCAGCCTGGGAATTTTGAGATGAGGAATCTAAGGCATAGATAGCCAGTCATACTGGGAGATGAATATATACTGTATAGTGAAAGTAAAAGTGACAAAAGCACAGTTATCTGGTGAATTGAACCAGCATAGACAAGTCTGAACAATAACGGCCAAAACACCAACTTAGAACTTAATAATACTTGACTCAGTTAGCCATGTATCTTCTTCATGGCTTATTCTAGGGTTCCATCTTCACAATGTTAAAGTAACTGATGAATTCAGAAACACACCACACAGATACATGCAAATCAGACAACTCTGCTGTTTAAGATCACAGAGATGGACCCAGGTCCTCTGCATGAATCATTCTTTGTCTTGTAATCATTTGTGTATAGGCCATGCCCACTAATTGAATACAAGCTCCTTAAGGACAGAATTATATCTTAGAAATTTGTGTGCTCTTCCTTCCCCTCTATCCCGTCCCACTAAATTATGGCACACATAAATGCACACAATGACCAGCATGTGGTATGGGCAGGATGGAATACATGGGGAGAACATTTGCTTTTCTCTCACTTGTGATATCTTTTTTTTTCATTCTTTATGGTTTTTCAAAGACCGCTAATAGTGACTTAGTAATCATATCTGCCAATTCTTTTAGTATCTGAGGCTTTTGTTCCTTTGGGTCTGGTGATATGAACTTGATAAGGGCAGCTAGGTGCTCGCTTAGTATCTCCTTTCTTGTCTTGATTATCATTTCTTTATTAATCATTTAATAATTATTTGCTGATGTTGCATCCTAGGAAGTAGAAAGAAATAAAAATAGCTCGGAAAGGGATTGATAAAAATTACTACAGATAAAAAGATCTAAGATGGGGAGCCAAAAGAAATTAGTAAATAGAAAGTATTTTTCAAGTACTACTTTCTTAGACTTCTTAGCAAGAGAGAAGTGTGGCTTCTTCTTTTAAAGTGGGAAGAGTAAAAGAGAAATCTCTACCAGGAAAAAAAAATCTCATTTTAGAATTACCTAAAATGTCTTAGAGAAACAAATAGTGAATTTTCTTGAAGTAACCTTTAATATTGCTTGATCTAAGAAGTCAAATTCCAGGTGGGTGTGGGTTTTTCCCCTGTTACCATCAGATGCATATATACACAAATATGTATATGTACACACACATATATATACATATATACAAACATGTGTATATATGTATACACACAAATATATATAAAATTTGTGTATACATATGTATGATTTTTGAACATCATGATCTCAAGTGTCTGGATACTACAACTCATTCTAAAGATATAAACTCTGTGTGTGTATGTGTAAATAAATATAATTCTTTTCTACCATATAACCTTGTAACATAACTTGAGTTTATATGCCATAAAATTTCAGAATAACAGTGATCTTTTTGCTCCTTCTAGTGTGATTAGCACACTCAAAATCGTCATAATGTTGGCTATTTGACTAATCTTTGGTTAAAAAAAAAACCAAAACCAAAACTAGGAAGTTTCATAGTAGAAAAGACCTAGATACTGACTGAATGTAAATGATACCTCCATCCTTTCTCCTGATGAGCTTGCTTTCTCACTCTTTCTTTTGCTTTCCTAAACTATAAGGGTTCGTAGCTTGGAGGTCTGTGAAATTAAATTTGTTGATAATTATATTTTAATAGAATTGATTTCCTATTTATTTTATTTTATACATTGAAAAATATCATTCTGGAAAGGTGTCCAAAGACTTCACCAGACTGACAAAGGGTTTATGACACAAAAAGTATTAAGAACACCTCTAGTCCAAACCTTGACATTTTGTAGAAAAGGAAACTGAAGCCCAGAGAGATCATGAAGCCCAGCACAGAATCATGGCAATCAGAACATTATCCCTGTTCTGTCTATGTGATCAACTCTAAAGTGCCTGGTCTTTGGTTTAGAATGGTTTCTTGCCATATCATTCCACAGGAGACATTTTATGGAATCTGAGAGATAAGAAAGAAAGCTCCGAGGCCATCAGATTTAACCCAAATCTGAACACGAGTCTTCTCTATAGTATACTCATTTTTATCTGACCTTGACTTGAAGACTTCTTGTGAAAGAAAACCCACTTCCTTCTGTGGCAGTACTCTGTACTTCTGGGTGGCTCTTAACCGTTAGGAAGTTTTTCCTCAAATCAAGACTAAATTTGTCTCTGCAGCCTCCATGCCAGGGTGCCCATATAGTAGCAAGTAGAACAAAGACACAGGAAATATGTGTAGACCTAGGGAAGAAGTTTCCCATTCTTTCCTCTGAGGTCAAACAGAACGAATCTGAGACTCACAACCAGTGTACTCCTGGCTAAATCACTTAATCACCCTGGGCCTTAGTTTCTTTATCTGTAAAATTGAGAAATTAGACTAGATGTCCTCTGGGGTCCCTTCTAAGTCACTGGGCCTCTCTGAGCCTCAAGTGACTCTCTAAGTCTTAGCTTCTAGGTTCTAGGCTTGGGATCAAAGATCTTTGTATTAACCACTAGGAAATTCTCTCAGACCTTTGATCCAAATTTCACTCTGCATTGCTTCTAATGTTAATATGTGAGGCCAATCAGGAGCCATTATAGCCACACAGAAGTTATCTTTTCTAGCCTTCCAGATTCTCCATTCTACCTTCTCCCTGGTTCGGCTAAGTTTGTTGAATCTAACCCATAGAGATGCTCTATTTAATTGGTACTGTGTATGCATGTGTGTTAGGGGCAAGGAGAGTTGGAAGGAAAGAACAGGTATGACTGTGATTTCCTTCTTTTTGTAGCCGTCCGGGTGGAGTGACCATAAAACTATCTTTTAGTGTATTTGTCTATGAGCATCCTTGTGCCCACTCTCTTTTTAGAACTAACATCTCTTTGAAGGCAGGCTTCTATGCTTTAGGTTGTGTTTAACTGACACCGGCCTCTATCTGTCATCTGAAAAGTTTGGCAAGATGAGAACGTTAGTCTAGAGAAGCTCTAAGCTCTCTTTCAACCCCCAACCCTATGATTCTGTGATGTTTTGTCTAAGTGACACCACACATCCAAAGAACGAAAGTATTTAGAGAGAATTCCTCAGTTCCCACCCAAATGTTCAAGTCAACCTTGTTGCTACCTAGGAAAATGCCCAAGAGAGTTCGGGTAAGTTAAATGATTTGGAAAGTTAATGGTAAGCAAGGACAACGGTGTTTTGAGATCCAAGAAAGGGGAAATACACTGTATGGGATTTTTGGATAAAGGTGCGCAGCTAAAAGACTTTGTAGATTTTGTACCCTTAATAGGAAAAGAAAGTTTTTCCTTGCTCTCTGGAGCCTGTTACACCTCCTTGTACTATAGTTAGCTATCAAGTGTCGAGATTCACTTAGTTATTTCAGTTTGTTTTCTTTGATAGTGGTCTATTACATGTAGAGGGAGTGCTTAATGAGATGAATGAAAAGTTCGAGACAGAGTTTCTGAGTAATTAGTAATCAGTTTATTAATTAAGCTAGCTGATAATCACTAAATTGATGGTCAGTTATTTCTCTTGGTAACAAGAGACACCTAATGGAGACACTGAATGACTTAAATAAATGTTTCCAAATACATACATGTATGTATGTATGTATGTATTTGGAAAGAGAATGCCCCTGGCAGGAGAAATAAACCCTGCTTGGTAAACAATTAATGAGGGGGTAGACTTTTAAATGAGGACGTGGGTTGAAAGCCTTCAGCTCTTCCCCCTGAAAATATGGCTTGGTCATGACACTCAGCTACCTCTAGCGATCTGGACAAAGGAATCCCTCTCTACCCAGGCCACTCTGATTGGTTTGTCCTTTATGAGCTGGGTTACCTTGAACTCCAATGGAGGGGTGCCAAGGCATAGATTTGATGCTTTGGGACTGAAATTCACCTAAATTAGATTATATTTATACTCTAAACAGAGGTAAGGTCTCCTAGTTTGGTGGGGACCTGCCCAAGAAGGCTGAGCATGTACCCCAAGGAGTAGGTCAATCTCATCTATCAGCCTTGTCCTTCAGAGACTGACTGAATGACCTACATGGGCTGGTCCCTGAATGAGGAAATAAAGTCTGGATCCTAATTTAATAATTGGTTATTAATATAATAGAAAAAGAATTCCCCTCATTATCATGTTCCATGTTAACTGGCATGTACAATATTTAGATTACCTATGATCCTGTTTAATAAGATTGGGAATGTTTTTTTTCCCCCCTAATATAATTCAATCCAGTATGACATACTTTAATTAAGCAGTTGCTGTGTCAAAAGCACTGTGCTAGGTTCTAGTATTAGGGGGTGTCCTTAGTTGCTAATATGCATAATGTTGTAGAAATGATGATTTATACTAATGGTGCCAAATTCAAATAAAAACAGGGAGATGGGTCCCTAAATCATGTGCAAGTATCCCTGCAGGCACATATTGACTTAGAAAACCATATATTTAATATTATCTATGTTTTATTGGATTTTATTTATTCTGTTAAATGTTTCTTAGTTATATTTAATCTGTTTACTGCAGCACTCAGGAGTATTGTGGGTCTCCTATGGTCAATTGGCCGTATGTTTGATTCCTCCGATTTACACCATAAACAGACCAATATAAGGAGTTTTAAAGAGCATCCCTAATGTCTCATTTTCCTCCATAATGTTGAATAACTGATACCTTATAGTGGTGTTCACAGTTTCTCCTACTCTTGGTAATGTCCTTGCTGCTAGCTGATACCTTCTGGCTATTTAAATGGGAAGGGGATGTTAAAATAACCTATCCCTCCCCTACCTAGCTCCTGCCAAGATCCCCATGGTCCATAGTATGGAGGAAGTAGTTCTCTATCACAGAGAGGGCAGGATCATTTTGATTCAGTACTGTGGACCCTGATAATAGATGGATCTCATCTTACTTGATGGGGATCAGATTCCATTCTTTCTGGCAGAGCTTTCAGTGTAGACAGCCATTGCTTCATTCTCAGAGGGGGAGTTTAGAAGGCAATTAGACTAGTAATATGCGACTTGATTCTCTCCTTGTGTCCCCCCCTCCAATCCCTATTACATTTTTGTTGCCACCTAAACTTATCCCACCCATTTTGGGGGAATGCCAAATAAGGAAAAGGTCACATGTAAAATGAATTATTAAAATGTTTCTCCTACTAGAGTCATGTTGTTATTATTGAAACAAGCTCCTCTAATATGGAATAATAGGGTACTTCTGGGATCTTGGACAAGTTACTTGACTTCTAAGATTTTTCCTCTTTAAAATGAGAGGGTGACGATAGATGATCTCTAAGGTTCCTTCTAGATTTAAGTCCCATGATCTTATGATTTATTACCGGTATCAAGGGGAGATGACTGAAAATTCAGTTCAGAGGAATATAAATCACTTGATTTTTCTTTTTTGGTCTTGGTTATTTCTTGTACAGAGATTCATTTCAACAGGGGATTTCTTTCCCCTTTTTGATTGTTAAAAGAAAAGCAAATGCTCATTCCAAAGTGAAAATTACATTAATTAGATGTGCTATAGCACACGGCTTCAAGATGGCATGCTTATGAAGAACCAATTAGAACCTGACCTATCCTGGCTTTTATTCTCAGTACAGAGGGAAGTTTCTTTGTCTGCCTGCTTGGTTTTCTCTGTGCGCCTTGTGATCTTGGCAGGTGTCTCTGCTGCTTTACCTTTAGACAGATTTTCATTTCTAGACAATTAAATTCAAGTATGCATTCCCTGTTTAGAATAAGGTGGTACTTCCAAATGAAATTGAAAGGGGACAAGATATCCTCCTATTCTTACCAACCTTTCTTTCTACTGTTAACAAGCCACACTTCAAATTCTGCCCGAGGGCTCCTCTTCCCCTGGAAATTACTTTGTATGTTCTTTGTTTATTAATATTTGTCCCTGTAATTTTCTTCCAAAGGAATGTAAACTTCTTGAGGGCAGAGGCTGTTTACTTTGATCTTTGTATTTACTAAATAGCATTGAATTTAATTCAATTCTCTGAACCTCAAAGAAGTAAAGAAATGGAGCAAATCCTCTACAGGATCATTTTTTTCTTTTTTTTTTTTTTTTAAAGCAATAGGGGTTAAGTAACTTGCTCAAGGTTACACGGCCAGTTATTTCTGGGTGTGGTGTTGAGTATCTGAGCCCAGATTTGATCCAGGTCATCCCGACACTGGAGCCAGTGCTCTTACTCGCTGAGCCACCTGGCCGCCCGGCTGCCCCTAGGGGATCATTTTTTTTTAATCAAAGAAATTGGCCACTTTTTTTTCTTTTTACCTATTCTTATTGTCTCCCATCTTGCTATCATTATTTCAAGAATGAAAGCTCCCTCCATTTTAAGACTGTCATCTAATTCAATGGAAATTGCAATGTAAACTTATAAATATTGAGAATCAGTGGATTTCTAAGTTGGAAGGGACAGTGGGGCCACTTAGTCCAATGTATAAATGAAAAAGGATTTCCTTTATGACACACCTGACAAATGACTAGTCATCCAGTCTCTTTGCTTAAAGATCTCTAGGGAAGGGAAACACATAACTTCTCCAAGCAGCCCATTTCACTCTTGGAAAGATCTAGTTCAGACAGTTTCTCTTATATCAAGCATCAGTTTGCTTCCCTGAGACTTCTACTTACTTCTCCTACTTCTGCTTACAGACTTACCTTTCAAAGGCAAGGAGAAACAGTTTAATCCTTCTTCCATGTCTGTTTTAGGTATAGAGCTTGAAGGGATCTTAGATCAACTAATCCAACTCCTTCTTATACAAATGTGGAAACTGAGTTCCAGAGAAATTGAATGACTTAGCCAAGATCACAGAGCTAAATGGCCACTAGAATTGAAACTCAGGTCCCTTGATTCAAATCAGTACTCTTTCTACTATAATATATTACTATTAAATATAGCCAACGAAGTGGGATAAGTCTTCAAATAAGAAATAGCCTTTTCATTTCTTCCTTTGAGAATAAAATGATATATTCACAGAGTACTTTATAGTTTGTGAAATATTTTCATGTAAATATCTCATTTGATTAGCACAAGCTCCTAGCACAAGACAAATAGCACAGACATTATGATTTCCATCTCACAAATGAGAAAACTGAGGCTTAGAGAGGATTGGCAACTTGTCCAAGGTGACATGGCTTATAGGGAGAGGAGCCAGAACTTGAATCCAGGTCTTCTGATACAGCAAGGGCACAGGTATCTTTACTTCTTGTTAGAAAGAGTAGAAGAGAGCAACAGATATAACATACTGGGATTTAGGAATAGCTTTCATTTTGCTTCCCAATAGCATTCCTATGAAGTGGGAATGTAAAGTTTGGAAGATGGTATTTTAAGGGAGAGCCCAATTGATTGGAATGTAGTATTAGGGATAATAGGGAGGATTATTTTGGTATCATTTATGGTGAGACATAGAATGGTATTGAATCAATAGAGTAGGCTGAGGTACCTTTAGTAAAATTTTTAAAAATCATTAATAACTCAAGATCTGCATGGCATATAGGACAGAGAGCTGGCCTTTGAATCAAGAATATTAGGGATAAAATTTTCCCTTTGATGCTTCCTAGCTGTATGACTTCTGTATATCCCAACTAAGTTATTAAAGGGTTCTGATGTGAATCTAGAAGGAGGTACCCATGCTGATGAAATCATAGATCCTCCTTATGGTAATAACTCACATTTATGTAGGACTTTAATGCCGACAAAGCACTTTCCTCATAAAAACCCTGTAGAGTAGGGAGGACAAGAGTTGTTTTCCCTATTTTATATATGAGGAAGCTGAAATTTCCAAGAAGTTGTGTAACTGGCTCTAGGTCATACAACTAGCAAATCTCAGAGGTAGATCTTGAAACCCTTTCTTTTGATACCAAGTACCATGTTGCCTTTCTATGAATGACGTGGACATTTTTAAAAAAGTTTGTGTAGGTAGGAAAGTGGATAGAATTTTTAACATTTTGAAAATCAGGAATGATACTAAGGTCAGGCTTGATTATAAACATTATAGTTTCTGGTGTAGTAAGACCTAAAGAGTGTTACAAGAATTTCCTGAACCAGAAATATTTTTCCCACCAATTATCCTTATTA
This sequence comes from Petaurus breviceps papuanus, assembly GCF_028583685.1. NCBI lineage: Eukaryota > Metazoa > Chordata > Mammalia > Diprotodontia > Petauridae > Petaurus > Petaurus breviceps. The sequence continues at coordinate 13,607,614 of NW_027187349.1, forward strand.
CCCCCATTCCATGGTGTCTTCAGTTCTCATTGCTATAGGCAGATAGAAGGTTCAGTGGCAGGTAGCTAGATGGTACAGTGGATAGAGTGATGGCCTTGGAATCAGAGAGATAGTTTAAATCCTATCTCACTTAACTGTTAGCATATAAGCTTTTTTCCACCCACTACCTGTTTATGTATGAATCATTTGTAATGAGTGTGTGGCAATGAGATTATAAGACTGTATAGTTTAAAAAAATTTCTTTTGAGTGCGGGGAAGGACTGTTATGTATGTCACTGCTGACTGTAGGTTTCATAAAGTTCCTCAGTCTATATGTACACAAATATGAATAATGATATGAAGTAATTGTCTTATATTTATGTTTTTTTCTGGGTCTTAACTTTAATGAAATAAAAAAAGGAAAGGCAAAGCAAAACTAAACCAAACAAAAAACAAACCCGATAATTAAGTTTAGATTTAAGACTTAAGTCTCAGTTTCCTTATCTGTAAAATGAAGGGGTTGCACTCAATGGCCTCAGAAATCTTTCCCAGATCTAAATATGTTTTCCTGAAATCCTGTGAGTCATTCCTTTGGCTTGAAACATATAAAATCAAATGCAAGTACATGCCCTGGGTGGTTCCTTCACCAATTAGTACCCCAAATCACATTTCCAAGTTGGTGAGAGAGGTTAGGACCCTGGGAAAATGAAGTACAGGTAAATGTTATTGGTGGCAAATGGATAGAGAAGTCCTGAATAGGTGATACAGTAGAGTACCTCAAAAGCCTGGCATCACAAGGGCATGAGGATTTTTATTAAGACAGGGAGTGGGGGAAATTTCAGGTACTTTAAGATATTGCCAAGGGACATCCCTGCCAAGGATTTCCCAAGATCTATAAATATAGGAAATTGAATGGTTGGACATAATACATGATGCATGATGTCCTGTTACATATGTTTATTAGGACTAAAGGTACAATAATGGGGCATATATCCCTGCAAACTTGATTGACTATCCAATGATACATCACTAGCTGTGGGTTACCAAAACTAGGAGACACACATGTGATGAGCCGCTGTTTATCAAGTTGAGAAGTCACATACATTATTGCCAAGCTAGAGTCCTCAGGTCCTTATTACAACAAAAGACATGTCTAATGTAACAACTGCTTGGTCACAGAATGGAGGCTTAAAACAAAATGGAATTGCTCACCTAAATTAACATACATGTTTCTACTATACTGGGCACATGTATATATACGTGTGTGCAGGTGTGCATATACAACACATAAAACATATGCATACATGTATGCACATAAAATACACATATAACATACAACACACACGTATATATGTGTAGAGTATATATGTATATGTTAGCAATGGGGTCCTCCATAGATCACAAGTTCAATATCAGCCAATGATTTGATGCCAATTGACAAAGCTGTCACCATACTGGTGTTAACAAGAGCTTGATATATAACCTCCAAAAGATATCTTTGCTTTTCTATTTTCTGATGGTCAAACTTGCATTAAAAGATTAGGCCTGACCTTTGTCTCCAGCAAGACAAAAATGAATGGCTATGTAAAATTACAAAAGTGATTAGTGCAGGAAAAAAGGGTAAAGGAATCCAGGATACCTATTCTAAGGTGAAGATTTTAAATATTCCTGAGTTTGTGAAATCTCACTCAGTTGTCTTTCAGGTTCTAGAAGCCTAGGCCATGTCATTAGAATAAGGTGGGCTGCAGAAGTCATAGTCATGATGCTAACTAAACATAGAGGCAATATGGTATAGTGGGCAGAATGTTGAAGATCTGGGTTCAAATCCTGCCTCACATAGTTTCATGACCCTGGGTAAATCTCTGACTGTCCCAGGAAATATAAGAGGAGCTGGGATCAAGATCAGAGGTTAAAGAGATTGAATTAAGGAGGATCGAACCAAAGGGAAGGAAAATAAATTGGCTGATAATGCTAAGATGTTTTGAGGAAAGGGGTCAGGGTGACTGGAGATTTCTTTAGTCTTCTAGGCAAAATTGGACACTAGGTTATTGGCTTTATGGACAGAAGAGTGTAGGAGGAATTCAGAGATTTGGGGAGTAGGGAAAAAAAGTCAAAACGGGTGCTGTGGAGCATAATATTCGAGCTGAACATCAACCATGAACCCTGCCAACCCCTTCTTCCATTACATAACATACATTTGGAATGGGTGATGTCAGCTGAATTCTGTTGCCAAACAATTGAATTTTTGACATCGCTAGAGACACTTTGATTAAATGGTAAGATAGGCTACTGTATGAGATCATGAAATCTTTATCCCTGGAAATTTTTAAGAGGAAGATAAATAACCATTTGTTTGGGTGTAGTTCTGCTTGGAAGGTGTCATCAGTGAATGTAATATATTCAATAAGTTGTTGCAAGTACTGTAACAACAGAGAAGGGTGGTGAGAAAGGTGACTTTTGAGAGTTCCCAGGTATGGCATTTTGCTAGCCTTGTGGAGGCAGCATGGAAAACTGGGTATAAGGTCAGAGGGTCTGGTTCGAATCCTGTATCTGTATGAAATAGGGCAAAACAACAGCTTCCCTGGACTTTAATTTCCTGTATTGTAAAATGACAGTGTTGGACTAGATGGCCTCTGAGGTCCCTTATAGCTATAGACCTTTGATCTTATGACCCAAAAGTATGCAGTGTCCTTTTGTTACTTTGTATTGGACACTGGTTTTCTTCCTTTTCCCTTAAGAGGAGAAAAGGTGGGAATTGGTCTTTCATTTCATTGGCATAGAGAATTCCCAGATGTGGAAAATCCCTTTACAACACAGGTCAGAACCTTCTCTGTAATTGAGAGTCTTAGAGACTTGCCTAGAAAAGCAAGAAGTTAGGTGATTTTTCTAGGGTCACAAGGAAATATGTTTAAGAAGTGGGACTTGAACACGTCTTCCTGGCTATTGCCTTCTATTGTGTTTTGTCATGTTATACTATATGTAATTTATTATACACATAATATCACATATAACACGTGATAGAATTTTTGTACTGTGGTCCATCATGGTATGTCATATCATACCACATAATTATATTTTGTATTGTATTGTAATCCAAATTCAGATTGTGAATTGAGATTGATGAGCTCAGATGCTAGTGTTTTGCTTTTGTTTTTAATTGTGCCACTAGTGAAGGGAAATTTTCTGCGTCAGATTACAGAAGAGTGTGTTAGCCACTCTTACAACTGCATTAAGTCTTCCAGGTCATAGAGGAGTTATCGTACATGGAGAAAAGAACTAAGCTGGGAAAGGCTTCAGTATTTAGATTTTTTTTTTCAAAAAAAGCACTTAAAACTATTTCCTTTGTCACCTTTCTCTCCACCCTCTCCCCATAGTTTTTTTTTTCCTAAGAGGCTCAAGTTAACTTAGTTAAAAAGACATGGAAACAATGTTCAGCCACACTCAATCCCCACCACAGGGCTGCATATTTAATTACAATTTACTCTTCACCAACCTATTACTACTAAGAACATGCCTTTTGTTAACTCAGCCCAGACAATCATCCAACCGGAAATTTGTTTGTAAGAGCCCAAGCTTGTAAACATCACTTTTTCCTCTAACTGGGAATGTTGCCTTGTTCTAAGACAGCCTTAATTATAGCCAGCACTGACTCTACCAACACCCTAACCCCCCCCCCCCCC
>NW_027187349.1:13611282-13622975 GCF_028583685.1 Petaurus breviceps papuanus
TTATAGCCAGCACTGACTCTACCAACACCCTAACCCCCCCCCCCCCCTTTTTTCTTGCCCAGGACAAGATCAAACCTAATTTTCTTAAGCTAAACCAAAATAGTAGCTCAGTATTAAAAGAATACAGCATTAAAAAAAGAATAGGAAATTTATTGTAAGAGTTACGAATTGTGTCTGACACATCTCACTGAGGGAAGAAGGGCCTTTCAGCAACCAGCAAAGTAATAATAATAGCTCACATATCTAATATTTTAAGATTTGTAAAGCATATGAACTCAGTTGAACACTGGAAAGGTTCTATAAGATAAGAGCTATTATTACCCCCATTTTGAAGAAGAGGAAACTGAGCTTAAGAGAGGTCAATTCACTTGCCCAGGGTCCCATAAATGTATGAAGTGGCATTAAAATCCATGTCTTTCTGACTCCAAATCTGTTGTTCTATATCCATTCTACTGGGCATTTATCTAAGAATTTTCACAAGGGCTACAGAGACTTTTCCCATTGCTTCTGTACCTTGCAACCCTTGAGTTATAGCTGTGAGTCAATACACCTGATTTCAGACCTGGTTGTGTAGTCCAGAAGGAACGTGAATCTGCAAGTAGGTGGCACAGTGGATAGACCACCAGGCCTGGAGTGAGGAAGACCTGAGTTCTAATCCAGACTCAGACTCCTGAATTCAAATACAACCTCAGATTATTAGTTGTATTGAAGTTAGGGGTGCTGGGACCCCAAAAATGCCAAGGCAGAATTTGCCTAGAATGAATTCACACACTTAAGCCTTCTCTTAGTCAAGTGACAAAAAATTTATTGTAATGCTTTAGCAAAAGTGGGCAAGGGTCCTTGGGAAACCTGCAAAACAGCGAGGAAGGTGCTGGGGCTTATATGGAAAAGAGACAAGGGAAAGGATGCCAAGGATTCTAAGTAGTTAATCTAGGGGTCCAGGTGTCTTTGGGAACTATGGATGGGAAAACATAGGGAGTTTTGCAGACATAACTTTGTTGATGCCAGACATTGAGGGAGAAAAGACAGTTTTTTGTTTAGTTTCCAGAGACATGGACTTGGAGGATGTGGTGTGAGGGAGAGTCCTGTAGCCAGCCAGGGACAAAAATCCTTAGGCCAGGTACCCCTGTGACTGTTCCCATAAGAGAATGTATTCTGTAACAAGAGAGAATTTTCTCACAGGGCAGGGGCCTACTGAGAAATTGGGAGGCTTCCAGGGACATGATCTTAGGACTGGGACCTGAGCACCCCATCAGTATGACTCTGGGCAAGTCACTTAAGCTTCTATTTGCCTCAGTTTCCTCATTTGTGAAATAGGGGTAAGAATAGCATCTACCTTCCAGAATTGTTGTGAAGATCAAATGGCATAATAATTGCACAGCGTTTAGCACAGTGCCTGGCACAGGGGTAGCAGCACTATACAGATTATTATTAGCACTATGTTAATTATCATTAGTACTATGTTAATTATTATTATCATTAGGGGGAAAAGGTCAATGATGAGTATGCCTGTGTAAGGAATGTTCCTGAATTATGTGCTGACATTTAAAGGCCTTCACAGTATGATTTCAATCCGCCTTTCTAGGCTTGCTTCATCTCTTCCCTCTTCCAGAGTGCCCTGTATTTCAACCAAACTGCATTTCAGACTTTTAATGAATTCACTTGTCTATTCCCCAGTTAGTCTGAACTTGAGATGTTTTCCTGTGCAACATCTACCCTATGCAGGATTGGTAGACTAATATTTCATTAAAAGCTAATGAAATAATTCTTGAAATTTAATTGCAGGTTGTAAAGCTCTGATGCAGGGGAGAGTCACTAGCCCATTATGCAGGAGGGCAAAGGTGTCCCCTGAAGAAGGAAGTGATCATCATGAGTGTGTGTGAGTGTGAGTGTGAGTGTGTGTGTGTGTCTGTGGTAGAAGCCCTTGCAGCAGCTCTTGCACCCAGCGCAGAAGGAAAGCATCAGTGATGACAAAAGGTCATAACAGAGTGGGCAATGTCATGGATCTGAGTGGGTAGTGTCAGAGAGTGCAATGGAGTGGGCAGTACAGGTAGACCCTTCATATCCCTTAGTTTACTCTAATCTGAAATTTTGAAGAGCCGGACATTGCCGTCCATGTAGTACCAGGAGCTGTTCCCATAATTGTCCACTGACCAAGGACCAAGGGAGCAGAATTATTGGGAGTTACATCTATTTCTCAGTCCGCAGGAAAGGTGAAACTCTTTACATAACTACACAGCCCCTATGGAAGGTTCCTGTGGGGGTAGGGATTTGACATGCCTACCATGGGGCTCCTAGGGATGGAGAAGTCCTAGATGGTTGGGTAGGAAAACACACTGAGTAGAGTTTCAGGGAGATTCTGATTTTGACCCTGGCACAAGAGGTGTGAGAAGATAATGACCCCTTAGCTACTTTGCTACAGACCACTCTAGTCAGTGACCTGTATGCAATGAGGCCCAGTGAATGTGCTTGAAGCATCATCAGTTATGCTGTAGCCCTGATATTTCTCATGCTGCTGGGCTTATCTGTACTATTTTATTTTGAGAGACTCATCAGGAACTGAAAGATTTTGCGGCACCCAGATTGCAGACCATATTGCTAAAAGATCATGGACTCAGTCCTTCCAAAAGGGGGAAGCAAAGCCTGGGATTTCCCATCTTGGTTCTCTCCCATACTCAGTCACTCCTTCAGGGGGCCTTTACATTGTTTATTTCCTCTTTGACTGTTCTTGCTTTTCTTTTAACTGCTCTGTTTCGCCTCCAATGCTCCTTGGGGCAGACTTTTCATACTCCCTCAGGTCACGGTTGTCCAACAATGACCTTGAGCCCATTTAAGGGATAGAAGGTACTCTAGAACACTTTTAGGACCTTGTTAAGGTGGTATGTCATAGGAAGTGACATCTACCTTATGTACCCTAGGTCAGTTTTCCCTTAAAAGGTAATGAAACAATTTCTGAGACTTAATTGGTCCTGGGAGCTAAGTTGTCTTAAGTGCAAAAGGTCAGTGAACAAGGAGTGGTTTGGCACATGATGCTGACCTATGTTCCACCATGCCACTTCATCTCTGTTGGATGGTAGATAGTTTTTGAATGACTCATTTTATTTCTTTTTAAAAATATTTTTTTCCTTTTTTCCTGTAGAAGATATAATTTAATTTTTAAAAATTTATTTTATTTTTAATTTGTGGAATAAAACAAGCATTTCCATTTGTACACAAAATTGCATATCTACTATGCAACTTGCTATTCCTTTCAAATATACAACAAAATTATCATGTAAATTTTTTTCTTTTTTCTTTTTTTTCTTCTTCCCAAGGCTACCATTAGACGCAAATAGGTGTGTGTGTGTGTGTGTGTGTGTGTAAAATTATTCTATACATGCTACTATTTATCATTTCTTTTTCTGGAAGCAGATAATGTCTTTCTTGATATGTCCTTTATAATTAACTTGGGTATTTATAATAGCCAAAATAACTTATTCTCTCAAAGTTGTTCTTAAAACAATATTGCTGTTTTTGTATACAATGTTATGCTCATTTTGCTTCTCATTATTTCATACAAGTTTTCTCCCTCCTACTGTAGACACTCTGCCCCAACTTAGAATGGAAAGAAAAACACAACACCCATTAAAACATATAGTTCAACAACTTTTTGCATTGGCCATGCCCTGCCCCCTTTTATATGCACATATACATGTGAGTCTTTCACCCCTCTGTTAGGAGGTGGGAAGCATGTTTCATTATTAGATGAATCACTGGAATCATGGTTGGTCATTATGTCTTTCAAAGTTGTTTATCTCTATCATTGTTGTTTTATGAATTATTCCTACTCGGTTCACTTTGTGCTACATCAGTTCATATCAGTCTTCCCAGTTTTCTCTGAAACCACCCCCTCATTATTTCCTACAGCATAATAGTGTCCTGTCACATCCATACACTATAAAGTTTTTCAGTCATTCTCCAATTTCTGGGCAGTTCTTCAGATTCACATTCTTTTCCATGATAAAAAGAGCTATAATTATTTTGCACATCCTTAGTAAGAGGTTGTTTTACTTAGGTTGAATCTCTTCCTTAATCTACATTCCTTCTAATCAATTCCTCTTAATCTATATCCTTTTCTTCTTTCCCTCCTTCTCCCATGTTGAGTGAAATGTATTTCTGTGCTTAATTCTATATATGTTTATATATTCTTCCCTTCTTGACTAGTTCAGATGAAAGTGAGGTTCAAATGGCAGCCATTCTCCACGCCTTTTTACGTTTTGTATAGACATCTATTTGTGCACCTTGGTTATGTGAGATAATTTTCCTTAATTTGCCTTTCCCTTCTTCCCCAACCATCCACAGAATATTTCTTCTTCTCCTCTCTGTCCATTTTTTCCCCTTAGATCATTAAGACATAACAGAACCATGACCAGGTCTTACTTATCTAATTAGATTCCCTAGATGACCCTAGAGGACAATAAAGTTCAGAGTGAACGTATATGTGTCATTTTCCCATATTTGACTCTAAGTACTTTATTTAGTCCCTCATGATTGATTACTTGTATTTGTCTTTTTATGTTTCTCCTAACTCTCATGTTTTACCTTTGAAGTTTCTATGGAGCTCTAGTCTTTTTTTTTTTTTCTGCTTTTTGGAGGGGGGAAGGCAGGGCAATTGGGGTTAAATGACTTGCCCAAGGTCACACAGCTAGTAGTGTTAAGTGTTGGAGGCTGGGTTTGAACTCAGGTCATCCTGACTCCAAGGCCAGTGCTCTGTTTACTGCGCCACCTAACTACCCTGCTCTGGTCTCTCTCTCTCTCTTTTTTTTTTTTTTCCAAATCAGGAATTCTTAGAAGTTTTCTATTTCATAAAAGTTCATTCCCTCTCCTCCTCCCCCCGCCCCCGCTCCCAGTGTACTTAGGCTCAATTTTGCTCTGTAAATTTTTCTTGGCTGTAACCCTATATCCTTTGCTTTCAGTAACATTACATTCCAAGCCCTCTGTTCCTTTTATTTGGTGGTTGCTAAATTGTGTGTGTTACTAAATTGGGTAGTTCCACAGTGTATCAGCAATGCCATATTCACAATGCCTATAGAGATTACAAATATGCTGATATAATTATCCGTCACAAAATACATCAGGTTTGCCATTTGGGGAAATAAACTAGAAAATTTATTAAGATACCAAAAGACTGAGTCCCAAAACCAGAAAGTGAAAGCCATCAGAGTAGTTATGATATTGGCACATTTAGATAAAGTAGAAAGCACCCACATTTTCAAGCCTTTAAAACAGAACAGGCTACCTCAGGCAAAGGTCCTCCTCTCCCCACTCACAGCAACCACCCAGCGCGCTCCCAGCAGCTCCAGCCCCCGGCAGTGCTCAGCAGGAGTCCTTAGCAGAAAGTCCTTAGCAGTCCTAACTCAAAAAAAAAAAAAGTTTTTTTTTCCCAAAAAAGGGCTTCGCGCTGCCGCTGCCGCAACCGCAACTGCAACCGCCTCTAACCGCCAACCGCAGGACCGTTAGCTCGGCTTTTCACTTTCTCTCGCTTTCCGCTTTCTCTTGCTCCGCCCCTTCCTGCTATGTCAGCAAACCGCAGGACCGCTAGCTCAGCTCAGCAAACCGCAGGACCGCTAGCTCGGCTTAGCAAACCGCAGGACCGCTAGCTTGGCTTTCACTTTCTCTCGCTTTCCACTTTCTCTTGCTCTGCTATGTCAGCACGTCCATGGGGCATGGGAGATCTTTAAATCCCATAACCCTTACATTCGGCCCCAAGATCTTTCATGTCCCTTACAGTAGGAATAACTGGTGTCAACAAAATTTCACAACAATATAACAAGAATAGCACACAAACACAAAAAACCATATTTTAGGGTGGGGCTTGAGCACAAGCTCCCCATCATTCCCCCCACCCCGAACAAATGGGGCCCCAAAATCTTGTGGTAAGGGGTGAAGATCTCTTATTCTATGGCTACTTGCTGCTGAAATCAGATGTAGAGCTGTCCCTGTCCTAAGGGGTCCCATTTGAGAGGTCAGTTCTTAATATGCTTGATGCCAGGTCCAAGGGTGACACATCACAGTTGCAGACAGGGGGTGACATCCAGCTTAAGCTATCAGGCATCTACAGATGGAGGGTACCAAGCCTGTGGAAACAAATCTAACAAACAAGGTGAACAAACAAAAAATCAAAAAGAAGCAAAGAGACAATAACCAGACTATTGTAGCCTCACTCACAGTAGAATAAATGACTTAAGGGTACAATTTTGTAATCATCTTCTCCAGAATAAACAATAGTTACAGTGTTATCCTTCCCATATGCTATAATCTCTGCAGCCTTTGGAACATCATCTGGCTTCCGTTTTACCCATACTTTAGCTCCTGATTTTATTCTATCAGTAGAACCAAATCCTTCAGTTCCTGTGACAGTTATTTTGGAAGGAGGGTCAGTTTTTACAAGTGGCATTGTTTTACAAGGAACGATAATCACTTGAACTATCCTATCATTCTTGTGAATCTGTATGGGCCCTTCACCTAAATTCTGGAATGTTACAACAATTTCTCCTTGATAATTAGAATCTATTACTCCAGCCAATACATGTATTCCTTGAGCTGCTAATCCTGATTTGGGTAAAATCTGTCCAAAGTGATTTTTAGGGATTCTTATGCATATCCCAGTGGAAATTTTTCTTACTTCTTTCCTGTCCAACCAAAAGTCCTCTAAACAATGTAAATCATACCCCACCGAACCAGGTGGTCCTGGGTACGGTGCTGGGACATCTGGCCTCAAGGTCCAATACTCAATATTTGGGATCTTGTGTGTTTGTTGTTTTCTAATTTGCAGATTGGGGGTCATCATTCTGGCTAGAGGTGTACTTCCTCCCAATGGTCTATTATTCAAATTACGCAAAGCCATGAACAAATTATCCTTCCAATGTTGATATGAATTATTGGAACTTAACTTCCTCAACTGTTCTTTCAGTAATCCATTCATTCTTTCAATTAACCCAGATGCTTCTGGATAATATGGAATATGATATATCCATTCTATATTGTTTAGTATACAATACTTCTTCATTTCATTGCCTTTGAAATGTGACCCATTGTCACTTTGAATCTGCATTGGGGTTCCATAATATAGACTTATAAGATCTAGGGTTTTACAAGTGTTTTTCTGGGTTGCATTCTTATAAGGACAAGCTACTAGTACACCTGAATAGGTATCAACACAAGTACATATAAATCTGCATCCTTTATCCAGTGGTAATGGACCAATATAATCTATTTGCCAGATTTGGGCTGGGACTTTTCCTCTTGCTATCTCTCCAGTTACTACCCGAGGAACAGTTCGCTCCTTTTCCAATTGACATATATGACATTCTTCTGCTATCTGTTTTAACAGTGAATGAGAGATACTAATACCTCGATCTTGTGCCCACTGGTGTGTGGCCTGGCCCCCCAAATGGCCTGCTGTTTGGTGGACCCATTTTGCTAATACCGGATCATCAGTTGTTGTCAAAGTAGGAACAATACGTTCAGTAGCAATCTTTGCCAGTTGATCAGCATGAGCATTGTACTCACGTTCTGGTGTGGTGGGGGCCACGTGAGCATCTACATGAAAAACTGACAAGTCAGTGACCAAAGACATGTTCCAGATATCTTCCCATAATTCTTTGCCCCAGACTTGTTTACCATGAATTTCCCAATTTTCATTTTTCTACATGGGCATCCATGTAGCTAACCCATTAGCTACCGCCCATGAATCAGTGAATATATGACACTGTCCTCCTTGTTCTATTTTGATGGCTTGATATACTGCCATAAATTCAGCATATTGGCTACTTGCACCTATCCCAGTACTTTCCAAAGTCCTTCTAGTACATGGGTTATAAGCCACTGCTTTCCAATGTCTTTTTTGCCCAAAATATTTTGCTGTCCCATCAGTAAACCATGCATGTCTCTTTTGTTCCTCAGTTAATACATCATATCCCTCATTCCATTTTACAGTGGATTGTACCAACTGTTGCTTTGGCTCAGGGGGTGTGTCATTCCTCTCAATTTCTATGTTTGCTATAGATTCATGCAGAGCAGAGACTCCGCTTTTGCCTGTTTTTGCTCTATTTTGAATATACCACTTCCATTTGATTATACTAGCCTCTTGGGCATGTCCAATTCTGTGAGAAGCTGGGGTACTCATTACCCAGGTCATAATTGGGATTCCAGGTCTTAATATCACTTCATGGCCCACAGTCAGTTGTTCAGTCTCCACCAAAGCCCAATATGCAGCTAACAACTGCTTTTCAAAAGGTGTGTACTGGACTCCAGATGACGGGAGTTTCCTACACCAAAATCCCAAAGTTACATTTCGGCTTTGTTGTTTTTGCCATAAGCTCCAGTTTGCATAATCATCTTGTACAGTCACTTGCAATTCCACTGGACCATTTTGCATGGGCCACAAATCCAGGGCCAATTGTATGGCAGCCTTGGCTTCTTCAAAAGCTTTACTCTGGTCAAGTCCCCAATCGAATTCATATTTCTTCTGTGTGACTCTATATAAAGGTTTTAAAATCTGTCCCAAATGTGGAATGTGGTGCCTCCAGTATCCAAACAATCCTATGAACTTTTGGGCCTCCTTCTTATTGGTAGGGGTAGGAAAATCCTGAATCTTTTGTCGGGCTTGAGGAAGAATCTCCCTTAGCCCCTTGTTTCATTGTATACCCAAAAACTTCACATTCTGAGCTGGTCCTTGAACCTTTGCAGGGTTAATTTCCCACCCTTTACTTTTCATATGCTCAATTAGAAGGGTTAAACTCCTTTCCACTACTTTCGCATCTTTTCCCTGTATCATGATATCATCAATGTAGTGGGTAAGCTGTACACCAGGTAGCTTTAATTCATCCAACTGTTCAGCCACAATCCTGTGACAAATAGTGGGGCTATGTATGTACCCTTGTGGCAAGCGAGTGAAAGTATATTGTCTACCCTGCCAAGTGAAAGTGAAGTGGTCCCATTGTTTAGAGTCTATTGGGATGGTGAAGAAGGCATTTGCCAAGTCAATAACTGCATACCAAGTCCCATCATATTTCTGGATCCTTTCTATTAAGGTGATGGTATCTGGAACAGCAGCATACAAAGAAGGAGTCACCTTATTCAACTGTCTATAATCCACAGTCATTCTCCATGTCCCATCTGATTTTCTTACTGGCCAGACAGGATTATTCCATCTTGTGGTTGTAGGGACTAACACTCCTGCTTCAACATATTCCTTTATAGTAGTGGCAATTTCATCTTGCCCACCTGGCACATGATACTGTTTTAAAGTAATTACTTCAGAAGGTTCAGGCAAAGTGATTGGGTCCATTTTTAGTTTTCCCACTAAAACTGTATTAATTCCTATCTTCCTCACAGCAAATTGGTATCTTCCTTCAGGTAAATTCAGAGTCATGCCTCTCAATACATCTATTCCAATGATGTATTCAGGAATGGGTACAACAACCACAGCATATTCCTTCTTAGGTAACTGCCCAATTTTCATTGTTATTTTAACCTGTCTGGCTGATATTTCAGTGTCTCCTAGACCTGTGATGGTAATAGGAGTTCCATGTTTAAACTTATCAGGGTTTCCATAGATAAGTGTGGCCTCAGCCCCAGTATCAATCAGTGCCCTAGTCACAGTAGTTGATCCATTCTTCCAATAGATTGTTAAACCAATATGGGGTCTGCAATCTCTTCTGCATATTTCTTTTATCTGGGCTGGGGCTTGGCCTATCTCCTATTCCCCCTGAAGGTGGGGCAAACTTGGATATAAAGATTCAGATTCAGAAATACCTGCGGGGGTGGTTCCTGCTTCCCTGTTCATTCTAATGCTAAGTACCTTTTCTTGGTACAGCTTATGCAGCTCTTCAGTTGGAATACCATCTATTCTTCTAAAGTCCACCCCAGCTCTTAATAGAGCAGTAAACAGTTCCCTTCTTGTGGGTCTATTTTGTCTCTGAATCCTCTGGCTGTTACTCTTCTCTCTCGAGTCAATTTGTCTTTTTCCCATTCCCCTAAATCGCTTAATTGTGAGATCTTATCCAGCACCTCTGAAAGAGGGTGCCCTATTTCTCCAATTAAAAGAGTCAGAATTAGGTGCTTATATGCAGGAGGAGCCGTCTTCACTATGATATTTCTATGAGGTACTCCTAGGGGGGTATCATAATATGCATTTGCATCTCCAATCAGGATAGCAGTTTTCATTACCTCCTCCTTTAGTTTTCTCATACAGTCTCTAAGTGAGTACCAGGGTCTGTCTCCCCTAGGCCACATAGATTCCGTTGGATATTGCTTTTTGCAACCTTCTGCAGCTAAAGCTAGAAGATTCGTTTTGTTATTTCCTCCTTGCATATGGTGATCCCTAAAAGCCTGGTGTACAAAAGGATTCTGACTGATACTTATGAATTTTAAACAGTCCTCATTGTCCAGTGTTATTCCTCCTGCACCTTCATCAGTGATTCTTACTATCCAAGACACTAAAGACTCCCCCATTCTTTGGGTAAATCTACTCAATATATCAGTGATCTCCTGTTGAGTGAAATCCTCAATTATCTCCCTGGACTCTGTTTTGCCTCGGTGGTTCTCCTGCCTTCTTCTTCGTATGGGGAGAGCTTCTACATTAGGAGACTCCTCATCTAACCTTGTTCCATTCTCCTCACACACATTCTCCTGGAAGCTGTCAGGGCAACTCTGCCCAGCCTGTACAAAAGCTGCATGCACATTCCTTCTGCTAGTTTTTTGCTTCCTTTTAGCTACATGAACAGTAGCTTGCTCCTGGACCACATGAGTCCCTCCAGTTTGCTCTTCTGAGTGCTGTGACACAGAAGAATCCTCAGGCAAACCAGCTCACTCCCTAGCCATCCTAGCTCTTTCCTTCAACAGCTTATCCCTACTTTTACACATAAGGCGATAACTTGTTAGCAGCACCCAGCCTCTCCTGCACACTCCTGCCAGTTCTTTGCCTGGTTCTATGGGTATTGCTTTCAAACATCTTTCCAAATCTCCAGGTTCTCCCTCTTTTAGCCTTGGTTCCCAGTTTTCACAGGGCCCTGTGCTTTTAGCCCATTCTCTGGCTAGAGAGGAATAAGGCAAATCCTCCCATCCTGGAATAGCCATTTCTCCCTCTAAAGCCCCACTGCTTCCAAATAGAGGCCTGACATTTTGTGATCCCATCCTGGTTGCCAAATGTATCAGCAATGCCATATTCACAATGCCTATAGAGATTACAAATATGCTGACATAATTATCCATCACAAAATACATCAGGTTTGCCATTTGGGGAAATAAACTAGAAAATTTATTAAGATACCAAAAGACTGAGTCCCAAAACCAGAAAGTGAAAGCCATCAGAGTAGTTATGATATTGGCACAGGTAGACAAAGTAGAAAGCACCCACATTTTCAAGCCTTTAAAACAGAACAGGCTACCTCAGGCAAAGGTCCTCCTCTCCCCACTCACAGCAACCACCCAGCGCGCTCCCAGCAGCTCCGCCCCCGGCAGTGCTCAGCAGGAGTCCTTAGCAGAAAGTCCTTAGCAGTCCTAACTCAAAAAAAAAAAAAGTTTTTTTTTCCCAAAAAAGGGCTTCGCGCTGCCGCTGCCGCAACCGCAACTGCAACCGCCTCTAACCGCCAACCGCAGGACCGTTAGCTCGGCTTTTCACTTTCTCTCGCTTTCCGCTTTCTCTTGCT
>NW_027187349.1:13627975-13715153 GCF_028583685.1 Petaurus breviceps papuanus
ATATCCCTCATTCCATTTTACAGTGGACTGTACCAACTGTTGCTTTGGCTCAGGGGGTGTGTCATTCCTCTCAATTTCTATGTTTGCTATAGATTCATGCAGAGCAGAGACTCCGCTTTTGCCTGTTTTTGCTCTATTTTGAATATACCACTTCCATTTGATTATACTAGCCTCTTGGGCATGTCCAATTCTGTGAGAAGCTGGGGTACTCATTACCCAGGTCATAATTGGGATTCCAGGTCTTAATATCACTTCATGGCCCACAGTCAGTTGTTCAGTCTCCACCAAAGCCCAATATGCAGCTAACAACTGCTTTTCAAAAGGTGTGTACTGGACTCCAGATGAAGGGAGTTTCCTACACCAAAATCCCAAAGGTACATTTCGGCTTTGTTGTTTTTGCCATAAGCTCCAGTTTGCATAATCATCTTGTACAGTCACTTGCAATTCCACTGGACCATTTTGCATGGGCCACAAATCCAGGGCCAATTGTATGGCAGCCTTGGCTTCTTCAAAAGCTTTACTCTGGTCAAGTCCCCAATCGAATTCATATTTCTTCTGTGTGACTCTATATAAAGGTTTTAAAATCTGTCCCAAATGTGGAATGTGGTGCCTCCAGTATCCAAACAATCCTATGAACTTTTGGGCCTCCTTCTTATTGGTAGGGGTAGGAAAATCCTGAATCTTTTGTCGGGCTTGAGGAAGAATCTCCCTTAGCCCCTTGTTCCATTGTATACCCAAAAATTTCACATTTTGAGCTGGTCCTTGAACCTTTGCAGGGTTAATTTCCCACCCTTTACTTTTCATATGCTCAATTAGAAGGGTCAAACTCCTTTCCACTACTTTCGCATCTTTTCCCTGTATCATGATATCATCAATGTAGTGGGTAAGCTGTACACCAGGTAGCTTTAATTCATCCAACTGTTCAGCCACAATCCTGTGACAAATAGTGGGGCTATGTATGTACCCTTGTGGCAAGCGAGTGAAAGTATATTGTCTACCCTGCCAAGTGAAAGTGAAGTGGTCCCATTGTTTAGAGTCTATTGGGATGGTGAAGAAGGCATTTGCCAAGTCAATAACTGCATACCAAGTCCCATCATATTTCTGGATCCTTTCTATTAAGGTGATGGTATCTGGAACAGCAGCATACAAAGAAGGAGTCACCTTATTCAACTGTCTATAATCCACAGTCATTCTCCATGTCCCATCTGATTTTCTTACTGGCCAGACAGGATTATTCCATCTTGTGGTTGTAGGGACTAACACTCCTGCTTCAACATATTCCTTTATAGTAGTGGCAATTTCATCTTGCCCACCTGGCACATGATACTGTTTTAAAGTAATTACTTCAGAAGGTTCAGGCAAAGTGATTGGGTCCATTTTTAGTTTTCCCACTAAAACTGTATTAATTCCTATCTTCCTCACAGCAAATTGGTATCTTCCTTCAGGTAAATTCAGAGTCATGCCTCTCAATACATCTATTCCAATGATGTATTCAGGAATGGGTACAACAACCACAGCATATTCCTTCTTAGGTAACTGCCCAATTTTCATTGTTATTTTAACCTGTCTGGCTGATATTTCAGTGTCTCCTAGACCTGTGATGGTAATAGGAGTTCCATGTTTAAACTTATCAGGGTTTCCATAGATAAGTGTGGCCTCAGCCCCAGTATCAATCAGTGCCCTAGTCACAGTAGTTGATCCATTCTTCCAATAGATTGTTAAACCAATATGGGGTCTGCAATCTCTTCTGCATATTTCTTTTATCTGGGCTGGGGCTTGGCCTATCTCCTATTCCCCCTGAAGGTGGGGCAAACTTGGATATAAAGATTCAGATTCAGAAATACCTGCGGGGGTGGTTCCTGCTTCCCTGTTCATTCTAATGCTAAGTACCTTTTCTTGGTACAGCTTATGCAGCTCTTCAGTTGGAATACCATCTATTCTTCTAAAGTCCACCCCAGCTCTTAATAGAGCAGTAAACAGTTCCCTTCTTGTGGGTCTATTTTGTCTCTGAATCCTCTGGCTGTTACTCTTCTCTCTCGAGTCAATTTGTCTTTTTCCCATTCCCCTAAATCGCTTAATTGTGAGATCTTATCCAGCACCTCTGAAAGAGGGTGCCCTATTTCTCCAATTAAAAGAGTCAGAATTAGGTGCTTATATGCAGGAGGAGCCGTCTTCACTATGATATTTCTATGAGGAACTCCTAGGGGGGTATCATAATATGCATTTGCATCTCCAATCAGGATAGCAGTTTTCATTACCTCCTCCTTTAGTTTTCTCATACAGTCTCTAAGTGAGTACCAGGGTCTGTCTCCCCTAGGCCACATAGATTCCGTTGGATATTGCTTTTTGCAACCTTCTGCAGCTAAAGCTAGAAGATTCGTTTTGTTATTTCCTCCTTGCATATGGTGATCCCTAAAAGCCTGGTGTACAAAAGGATTCTGACTGATACTTATGAATTTTAAACAGTCCTCATTGTCCAGTGTTATTCCTCCTGCGCCTTCATCAGTGATTCTTACTATCCAAGACACTAAAGACTCCCCCATTCTTTGGGTAAATCTACTCAATATATCAGTGATCTCCTGTTGAGTGAAATCCTCAATTATCTCCCTGGACTCTGTTTTGCCTCGGTGGTTCTCCTGCCTTCTTCTTCGTATGGGGAGAGCTTCTACATTAGGAGACTCCTCATCTAACCTTGTTCCATTCTCCTCACACACATTCTCCTGGAAGCTGTCAGGGCAACTCTGCCCAGCCTGTACAAAAGCTGCATGCACATTCCTTCTGCTAGTTTTTTGCTTCCTTTTAGCTACATGAACAGTAGCTTGCTCCTGGACCACATGAGTCCCTCCAGTTTGCTCTTCTGAGTGCTGTGACACAGAAGAATCCTCAGGCAAACCAGCTCACTCCCTAGCCATCCTAGCTCTTTCCTTCAACAGCTTATCCCTACTTTTACACATAAGGCGATAACTTGTTAGCAGCACCCAGCCTCTCCTGCACACTCCTGCCAGTTCTTTGCCTGCTTCTATGGGTATTGCTTTCAAACATCTTTCCAAATCTCCAGGTTCTCCCTCTTTTAGCCTTGGTTCCCAGTTTTCACAGGGCCCTGTGCTTTTAGCCCATTCTCTGGCTAGAGAGGAATAAGGCAAATCCTCCCATCCTGGAATAGCCATTTCTCCCTCTAAAGCCCCACTGCTTCCAAATAGAGGCCTGACATTTTGTGATCCCATCCTGGTTGCCAAATGTATCAGCAATGCCATATTCACAATGCCTATAGAGATTACAAATATGCTGACATAATTATCCATCACAAAATACATCAGGTTTGCCATTTGGGGAAATAAACTAGAAAATTTATTAAGATACCAAAAGACTGAGTCCCAAAACCAGAAAGTGAAAGCCATCAGAGTAGTTATGACATTGGCACAGGTAGATAAAGTAGAAAGCACCCACATTTTCAAGCCTTTAAAACAGAACAGGCTACCTCAGGCAAAGGTCCTCCTCTCCCCACTCACAGCAACCACCCAGCGCGCTCCCAGCAGCTCCGCCCCCGGCAGTGCTCAGCAGGAGTCCTTAGCAGAAAGTCCTTAGCAGTCCTAACTCAAAAAAAAAAAAAGTTTTTTTTTTCCCAAAAAAGGGCTTCGTGCTGCTGCTGCCTCTGCTGCTGCCGCAACCGCAACCGCCGCTAACCGCCAACCGCAGGACCGTTAGCTCGGCTTTTCACTTTCTCTCGCTTTCCGCTTTCTCTTGCTTCGCCCCTTCCTGCTACGTCAGCAAACCGCAGGACCGCTAGCTCGGCTTAGCAAACCGCAGGACCACTAGCTCGGCTTTCACTTTCTCTCGCTTTCCACTTTCTCTTGCTCTGCTATGTCAGCACGTCCATGGGGCATGGGAGATCTTTAAATCCCATAACCCTTACATCCACAGTGAATTCCTTGAATTCCTTCTGGAATCTTGCAGTAATTTTTCTTTGACCTGGAAGTGCTGGATTTTAGCTACAGTATTTCCGGGAGTTTTTATTTTGGGATTTTCTTTTAGAAAATGACCAATGGATTCTTTCTGTTACTGTACCCTCTGGTTTTAAGAGGCTTGGGCAGGTTTCTTTTGAGATTCCTTGAAGCATGATATCTAGACTCTTGTTTTAGTCATGTCCAAGTAGTTCAATGATTCCTAAATTATCTCTGCCCGTTTTATTTTTTAATTCAGTTGCTTTGATATCTTACATTTTCATCTATTTTCAGTCTTTTTACTTTGTTTCAATTTTTTTTTCTGTTTCATTGAGTTATTGACTTCTATTTGGTCTATTTTAATTTTCAGGAAGTTTGTTTCTTGGGCAAGGCTTTGTACCTCTTGCACCAATCTAGTTTCCTTTCCAATTCTTTCTTCTAATAACTCTCATTTCTTTTCCATTTCCCCCATCAACATCTCATTTTTTTTTACAATTTTTAAAAACTGTTCTTCAAACTTGCTTTATCTTTTCCAGGAATTCTGGTTGAATTTGTGCCCAAATTGTGGTTTTTTTTTGAGGCTTTGCTTGTGTTTGTTTTGGAATAATTCTCTTATGTGTTTCTTTAAAAAAATTTTTTTTTCTGGGTTTGCTTTTTGAACATCCCTGTCACCATAATAGCTTTTTACAGTGGGATTTTTTTTTTCTGTTTGTTTGTTTGTTCTTCCAGACTACTTCCTGATTTCAGACTTTATATCAGTTGAACTCTCCACACTTCTGGAGGGAATGTCTAGGTTGACCCTGTTTCTTCTTTCTTGTGACAGTCCAGGTTAGGGCCATGTAAGCTTTCAGTGCTCCTAAAGTGGCCTTGTATATAGTAAAGCATAATTGCTGCCTGACCTGGTATGAGCTCTGCAAATTCCTGACCTGGGTTTGGGTCAGCAACTGTAGAGGGTTGCAGGACTCAGGACCTATCAACCAGTTAGAAAGTTCTCCTGGTTCAGTGTGTTGGAACTGCAGACTTTCTTTAGTCCTGGGATTTTTGCCTTAGTTTTTCCTCTGCAGACTTCAGATTGGGCTAGAAACTAGAACTGAGACTCTGCTTTGCTCTTGGGAGCTACTCCATATAGTAGCTACTTGCTTCTAAACTTACTCCTTGCTCACTAAATAGCTTATGATCTAAGGCTCCTTCCTTCCCTGAAATGGCGCTCCTGGACACAGTCCTGTCCTCCTGATTCTGCCATAGATCTGGGACCTGGAACTGGGTAGTACATGACAAAGCTCCTAGCTGTCCCGTATTCTTCTACCCTGAATTCCTCTTGCTTAATTCACAACCTCTCCCTGCGAGCTGGAATGCTTTGCATGGGAACTTTTGGCCATTCCTCTTTCCAGCGTCTGCATACCACTCAGACTGTCTCCTATGCTGATCTGGTATGAAAAAAAAATGACTCAATGTGACTTTCTTGGATTTCCCTATTGAGATTCAGAATGATGCATTTTCTAAATCTATTTGGAGGGTTTTTTTTTGGGGGGGGGAAGGGAGAAGGAGGAGCTCTCTGTATTACTTCCTGGAACTCTGTCATCTTGGATCCACTTTGATTCATTTTGTTTCAATCCCAAGTCAGAACCACTAGACCTGTTTGAGTACTACCTGACCTATTAGCAACATGTGGATGAAAATGGATGAGTGAGTTGTACCTTATTTTAAGTTTTTAAGTAATGAGGTAATTTTTGGGTTTGGCTAAAACAAACTAAATTTAATATGATTGAAGGCAAGAATTAAGGCTTTGGTATTGTTTAACCTGGCTATGATAAAGAATGCCTCAGTTAGAATAAGGCCTATTAGAATAAGACCTTTCTCTAAATTCAACCTTCTGTCTCCTCTCTCTGTACAATTCAATTCAACACACATTTATTAAGTTCCTACTATGCATCACACACTGTTCTAGGCACTGGGGACACATATACAAAAGGAAGATAATCCCTACCCTCCCTTGTATTTTTTGAGGGGAAGAAAATAACTATGTATATAGGAAATTTACCATAAAATATATACAGCATAATTTCTAAGGAGAAAGCATAGGTCTAATATGAATGGAAGCTCATATTATTTAATAAAATTGAGGTTCCACGTGTAATGGAAGAATAGATTTGAATGGTCTACAGAAGAGACAAGACTGACATAGATAAGCATGAAGGAGGAAGGAGCAGGAACTAGGGAAAGGCCATTGGGCCTAGGCATCCTACGGCTTAGAACTATGCAGTTTCTGAGTGACGTCATAGTACAGTAGATTGTAATACCCTTTGTAGTAGTAATGGTGATGCTGATTTGATTGTCAGTATCTCAGTAACAGGGGGAAAGCTGATGTGTGTGTGTTGGGGGGATGGGGGCTGGTGTTAGAAGACTGAAAGAAGATGGTAGCTTTGGCAGGAAGCAAGATAGTGATACCCGGTCCTGCCTGATGGCCAAGGTAATGGTTAGTGGAATTCTGGGACCTGGCTGCTAATAGAGGGGTGAGGAATGCTTGAGTTAGATATCCTTCTATCCTTAGCCCAGTCAGCCATGCCTTAGGGCTCATTCTAATGTTGAACATATTATTTGAGTTAGTGGAGGGAGGGCACAAATTCATATATATGTTGATAAATTATTTTGAGCTCTGTGTTACAGATAAGTTTCAGAGATGGTATTCTAATTGTCTAAGGTAAAAAAATCAGATGCTAAGTCTATAAACCAGGTCACCATGCTGCCTTATGCATGCTTCTTAAATTCTAAGGTTACTTACAACATTTGTTATTTTGGAGCAGCTGGTGGCACATTGAATAGAGTCCATGACTTAGAATTAGAAAGACCTGAGTTCAAGATTGCCCTCAGATTTTTACTAGCTGTATGACCCTCGGTAAGTCCTTTAACCCTTGTCCTCAGGTTCCTGTTATGTAAAATGCGGATAATAATAGCACTGACTTCCCAGGGCTGTTGTAAGGATCAAATGAAATAAATAATTATAGAGCACTTTGCATGGTGCCTGGCATATAGTAATTGCCATATGTTCTGTTAGTCATTTCAGTTGTGTCCGACTCTTCATGACCCCATTTGGGGTTTCCTTGACAAAGATACTGGAGTGGTTTGCTGTTTTCTTCTCATTTCATATATTAGGAACTGAGGCAGACAGGGTTAAGTGACTTGCCTAGGGTCTCACAGCTCCTAAATGTCTGAGGTCAGATTTGAACTCACGAAGATGAATCTTCCAGACTCCAGGACTAGTACTCTACACACTGTGCCACCTGTCTACCTGCCGACACTTAATTAGCCTGTGTACTAGAGACAGCTCTTCCAACAAACTGCCAAAGATTCTGGGCTTTGGAGTCTCCCAGTTTCAAAATTTTCAACCCCTGCCAAAGAGCAGTGAGAAATGGGTGGGGAAGTAGGGGAAGACTGAGAGGCAAAGCTAATAGGCAAGGTCATTCCCCCCCTGCTTAGCCATATTCCTGTTTTTATTACATATGTGTAGCC
Source organism: Petaurus breviceps papuanus (assembly GCF_028583685.1). Lineage (NCBI taxonomy): Eukaryota > Metazoa > Chordata > Mammalia > Diprotodontia > Petauridae > Petaurus > Petaurus breviceps. Next base: position 13,635,427 of record NW_027187349.1, read on the forward strand.
AGACAAAAAACTCAAGTTTTTTGTTCCCTTATATGTGTTTAAGTACACATGCACGCAAATGTTTTTTTACACATATAATTGAAATGTGTTATAACCTTGGTAAAAGAAAAAAACAATAACAAAAATACATTTATACCTATAAAAATAACTGAAATTATATTGATATGCATTATAGATAATATATATTGGGAATATATATTGTTTATCCTTCGTGCTTGAAGAGGACCAAAATGACATCACAATATTGAGGTCACTGTACAGTGTGTCTGACTGTTGCCGATAATACTAACATGAACTTGGAAAGCTCTACGATACATTGGGCACAAGTAGTCTATATAACCATAGGGGAGATATATACATGTATGCGTATGTATATATTAATATATATACACACCACAGGGAATATATGTTGTATGTGTGTACATATATATATATAACCATGGGGAATATATTAGATATAATATATTACTGTAAATGCTTTATGTATTATATAATATGTTACACATTATATATTACATGTATCATATTATATATATTTTTTATATATGTTACTTTAAATGCTTTACAAAGATTATCTCATTTTATCCTCACAACAACCCTGGGAGGTAGGTGCTGTTATATCCCTTTTTGACAGATGAGGAAACTGTATCAGACAGAGGTGAAGTGACTTACCCAGGGTCACACAGCTAGTAAATGTCTGAGGCTGGATTTGAACCTAGGCCTTCCTGACTCAAGGTCCTGTTCTCTATCCATTGTGTGATCTAGTTGCCTAGATATGTATGTATACATATACATAACATATCCATCTCTGTCTATTTATAAACCATGCTGCCTTTAGCAATTTGCCATTCAAAAGTACAGAAAAATGTCTTCTCTGCAAGCAAAATGGTGATGATGATTATGCAGAGCCAAGTGTGGTTTAGACCCAGGGGTCTTTCTCCCTCTTAACCTAGTGGTAGTCCCACTCTCAGGCTCTCTTACTCAAAACACTCCAATGAGTCTGTGATCTCGTTGACTTAGGATTTCTCTCCAGTGACTCGGGTTGCACTCCATGTACACTTGCCCATTCTCTGCACCTGTTGTCTGTCTTCCATCCAAAGTTCAACACGGGTGGGTCCCTCCAGCACGCTGGAGGCCTTCCTTGCTTTCTTTCATCATCACAGGACTAAAGGGGGAACACTCGATATCCGCCCAACATACCTTGTTCTTGCCATTTGACCAATCCCATTTTCTCTTCCTATAATTCACTTCTTTAGAATTCCTCATTGATTATTTTGCGGCTTATTCACAGTCACCACGTGCCTTTCTGCTGTCCTCTATGGGAAACTCATCTTCACAGACTTTCCTAATTAATGAAATAATATCCATGCTATGCCGACTAACCATAAATATCCCCCAAGGTTCTCTCCTGGACCCTTTTCTCTTTTCTCTTGGTACTCTCCCACTTGGTTTCCTGCTCAGGGATGATAACTGAACTCATGGGATCCAGCCTTGGTCTTTCACCTCTGTTCCTGACATTGACAAATGCCTGCCAGTCATTTAGATTGATAGGTATCTCAGACTCCAAATGTCCCAAACAAATCTCATTGTCTTCCCCCACCCCACCTCACTCCTCTTCTATAATTCCCTGCTTCTATTGAGGATATCACCACATGCTTCCATCCAGCCAGGTTTGCAGTCCTACTATCACCCTCGACTTCTCACCCTTTCTTTTCTTGCTCATTTCACACAATTACCAAATCTTGGAATGTTTTCCCACAATAGTTTCTTGTAGTTTTTTTTTTTCTCTCACACACATTCCCCTCTTTCCACTCATACAACCTCCATCCTAGTTCAGGCCCTTATCACCTCATGCCTGTACTGTTGCAATAGTCTTCTAGTTAGATTTCCTTCTTGACGCTAGTCCACTTTGCACACAGCTGCCAGAGTGATTTTCCTGATCCATAGCTCTGACTTTGTCAACCCCACCTCCCCCAGTCAGTCAACTACAATGATTTCCTGTTAACTTCAGGATTAAATATAATCTCTTCTGCTTGGCATTTGAAGCTCTTCACAGCATGGCCTATTACTGCCTTTCCAGTCTTCTTATGTAGTACTTTCTCCTTTACACATACTCTGGGGTTCAGCTCTACTGGCTTACTTGCTGTTTCTCAAACACAGTGTTCCATCTCTTATATCCGTACTTTTGTGCTGCCTATTGTTGAATCGATTAGTTGTGTCTGTCTCTTTGGGACCCTATTTGTGGTTTTCTTGGAAAAGCTACTAGAGTGGCTTGCTATTTCCTTCTCCAGTACATTTTACAGATGAGGAAACTGAGGCAAACAGGGTAAAGTGACTTGCCCAGGGTCACACAGATAGTAGATGTCTGAGGCCAGATTTGAGTTCAGGTCCTCCTGACTTCAGACCCAGCTCTCTACCCACTGGTCCACCTAACTCTTCATGCTACATGTTACCCCTGTCTTGCTCCTTTCTCTTAACCTTCAATGCTTAGAATCTCTGCTTTCTTTTAAGATACTGTTCAAACACTACATTCAACAGATGCTAAGACCTTATCTCCAAAGGCTACCTTGCACCTACTCTGTATTTATCTTGTACACACATATTTACATATCGCCTCCTCATTTAAGGATGAAAGTTCCTTGAACAAAAGGACTGGTTTTGCCTTTTCTTTGGACCCCAGTATGTAGTACAGTGTTTGACACACACTAACTTAATAAATAAATGTTTGGTGATTGATTTTGATTGGTTATTGTATTGATTGTTATTGGTTATTGTATGTTCTGTTACATTCACACACACATATATAATATACACATATGTATATATATATATATCTATTTATGCCCATACTTATATCACTTATATTTATTTCTTTATGGTCTGATTTCATATGATATTTGCAGTCATTTAAAAAAAATTTTTTTTTTTAAGCAATCGGGGTTAAGTAACTCACTCAAGGTTATACAGCCAGGTGTTTCTGGGTGGGTGCTAAGTGTCTGAGCCTGGGATTCAATCTCCAGGTCTTCTCAACACTGGAGCCGGTGCTCTTACTCACTGTGCTACCTGGCCGCCCCATGCAGTCATTTTTATAAAAAGTTAGGTATTGGGTCAGGAATGTAACCACCTATCATAATAATCTATTTTTTTCCAAGGGAAAAAATCAAATCCCACTTAAAGCATTTGGATTGAAAGCATCTCTTTAAGGAATGTAATCCCTCATAAATTCAAGGACTGCCTCTCTAGATTTTACTTGTTTTTCCTAGCTGTGCAGTGCCTCTGGCAGGGAATGAGGACCCCTCTTCCCACCAATAACCTGTGGGCTGGCCATTTTTTTGTAGGTCTGAAGAGATCAGAGAAGGAACAAAGGGCTATGTTTCTTCTTTACCTTCTTCCACTTTCCCTTGTACCTTACACCAGAGGGTCTGTTCTCCCCCTTTATGTCCATTTGTGGGTTGAGACACTTTGACAGGCCATCTTTTTCCCATTAAGAAGACAACATCCTGATGGAATGTTTGGGTGTGAGCTTGAAGGGGACCAGTTTGTGCCTGCCCCATAGATCTCATTCTGACATGGGCCAGCCCATAGCAGGAGGCCTGATGAGAAAGCAGTGTTCCTTGTGGGGCTTCATGTGATGCTTTCTTCTCATATTTCCCAGGCTAACCCATGCAGAAACCCTTGCAATCGAGCTCTACAAATGAGAAACTACCCTTGTAATATATGAGGAAGACTGGTAAGGATAGGAGAACAGATGGGGTAAAGACTAACCTGTTTAAATTCTGTGTTTAGCTTGGAGATACTGACTTGGTTCAATATCAGATTAATCCATCTTTCCCCACTGTGACATCTTGATGTCTGTAAATGTCCTAGCTTTGAGGTCTTGTCTAAATTATACGTCAACATGATATGCCCCAGTACCATCTTACAATGTGTTGCCAAACACCTGGGAAGTTTTGCATGTGCGCGTGTTTGCGTGTGTGTGTGCGTGCGTGTGTTTAAATGCTCAATTTATGTGCCTTACATGGCTTCGGGGTAAATGTCTAAGTTTTTCTATGGCTCGGATCACTAACAGCACAGGTGTTTTATAGACACCCGTATGTGTAACAGCAGGTAGGGGATCTTTTCAAACTGGCTGTTCTCTCTTTAGGCAATTACTAATATACAAATAACTCTTTGCCCACACATGCTGAAAATTCTGACTGCCCTAACAAGCTCTGTGGTTGAGGCATTAGAGGAAGAGGCCAGAGTGGCCTGGATTTTCTGCTTACTGATTCCTCAGCTATGAGGGTTGGGGAGAAGCCCAAGCTGGGTTCTGAACTGCAATCCCTTTCTTGGCTGGAGAAAGCCAGTATTCAGCAGCTAGTGGCTGAGTCCCTTTGAGACAACTATTTCTAATGCTTGCCTTGAGGGAAAAAGAAAAAAAAAACCCAACCAAGTGGCCTCCTTGAGATGAATAATGGCTTGGACCAAGTTCAAGAAAGCCTTATTTAACCCCATTAGCATTTTCACTATTTACCCAGTGCTCAGCTTCTTCACTTTGGATAAAAGGGCCCAAGGGAAAGTTAACAAAAGTTTATTAGGACTGCCGTGATTTCTTGGGCTCTCCAAAATGCATCCCAGGCATGGTAAAGATGTCATTGTTACTCTTTTTTTCCTGAAAACTAATCTGCTAGCTTGATGGGTGGAGAATAGGACTTGTGTTGACACTTTTGGAACATTTAACCCTGACGATATTGATTGGGAAGATTCAGCTCTGGGAGAGTCTGAGTGGCCCAGTTCTTTCCTTCAAGAGGCCTCTCCTAGTCACAGAGCCCTCAGGAGACACTTCCAATGCGCTGTCTTTTCCATGGCACCAGTATGATGCAGTCTTGCCCTTTCGCCACTCCCCAGGGAGGAACCCTGCGTATAGCTAGTGGAAATAAGAGAAGTGAGATGAATAGCTCAACAGAGTCCAAATCTAGTTTAATGATAGGCAGAAAGGTTACAATAGGCACTGGAAAGCTGACTGGGAAAATTCCCATGATGCAGGGCTGCTTGGTAGAATTTCCAGCAGTGGCCAGGCCACTATTAGTCCCTCTGGAACCCTGGAAAAATACAGAAAGTTCAGGTTCTTCATCAGAACAAATGTCCCATTGCTTGTAGGAGTTATCATTCCCAGTATATAAGGAACTTCCCTAGTTACTAGGGAAATAAGTCCTTATGAGATAACCAAGGATTGCACACTAAAACATTTTGTAAGATGACAACATTGAAACCTAGAAAAAGCTACCTCTAACAGCATTTCCCAGAAAGTCAGGGAAGCCTAAAAGAAGCAGCTTTCAAAAATCATAAATGGAATAAAATGTGTTCCTAGGAAGTCAACAGAAGTAGCCCCTTAGGGGTGATGAACCCAAAGGAAAGTTAATGCCTTCCTTGCATATCTTGCTGGAAAAAAAAATTAGCCACAATGGCATACATTTTCTGCCAGTTATCTCATGAAGGCTTTGTTGCTTTAGTGAAACATAGATTTACTCCCTTTTGGGCTATCCTGTTTTACACAGCGTTTGGTAAGTGAATATTTAAAAGCACATACAGAATCAATGTCTCCATTATAGGGGCAACATCAAAGGCACCAGCTGAAATTGCTTCCATCTATTTTGAGTTGGATTCCAGAAAGGGGGAGAGCTTAGGCTGGGAGTAGAAACTAATTACTTCCACTGAGTAGTCAGGTATCCATGGGATTGTGGGATTTATACACCACCTATTGGCTTAGAAATTCTTTCACATAGTCATATTTGATTTTTTTATGTGAAATTTCTTTTTTTATCTTTCCCATTGTCTTTCTAAACATGGGAGGACTGTGGCATTACTTAACCAGAGAACAGTTGAGAGGTTGTGAAGGACAGAGGGTAAAGAACTAGATTTGGAATCAGAAAGACTTGTCTGTGAATCATCCTCACTGCCTGACCCTGTGCAAGACCCTTAGTCTCAGCATTACAGTCAACTCTAAGCCTATAAATTATAAAGTTGGTGCTAATTTGGATTGCTGAGGGGGTTTCTTTAGACTAATAAAATCACAGGTCTGACATTCAACCCGTTTTCTGAGGTATCCTGAAGTAGAAACACACTCTTTATGTTACTGAGTACTTGCTATGAGAATTTTGATTCTTGCTTTCTTTCTGGGATCCCTTTAACTGCTCATAACTTTTCCTCTACAACAGATCCATTGTGAAGAGAGTAGTAGGAGACATTAAGAACAATGCATTATATTGTTTTTCACTTTATTTTTCTTGTCTTTTTTTCAACATGACTAATATAGAAATATGTTTTGCATGACTTCCCATGTATAAATGGTATATTGCTTACAGCCTTCTTAATGGCTGGAAGAGGGGCTGCAGGGGAGATACTTTAGAACTCAAAAAATGTTAAAAATAAAATAAAGGGAATAATTTCCAAAAAAAAATAATGCATTAGATGAGAGTGAGGGTACCCATTTGTGACAGTTCACCTCATATATTCAAATGAGAGTTGTGTTTCTAGTTACTTGGGATGCTAAACCCTTATTTCAGCAGATAAGCTATACCACACAGAGTGGATGGATTGCAGGATTTGGAGTCAAGTCTCAGGTACTTACTAGCTGTATAATGATGGGTGAGTCTCTAAACCTCTTTAAGGCTCAGTTTCTTTATTTTCAAAATAGAGACAATTATCTTTGTTGTGCTTATGTTATAGGGTTGCCATGAAGCTCAATCATACATACAATGTTATATAAATATCAGTTCTCATTGTTTTTGGAATTTCACTTTTGGAATTGCTTTCAGAGTCAGTATGAAGGCTATTGAAGAAAACATCTATTATTTTATAGTCTCCCTTGATTTTTGGATTCCAAGTGACATTGTTCATACAGGTCATCCATTTTATTCACAAGACTTGATGCCAAAGCATATCTGAATGGTTAAAAAAATTTAAAACTACCCTCAAAGAATGAGGATCTTTCACCTGAGTGTATTCAAAAGATGGTCACAGGTCTTGAAATAAGTCCCAGAAGAGAGGTTTCAAAAATATATGGAGTAATGGCAGTTTTTGTTGGAATAAGTGTATAGTCTCTCAAGGTGGCTATTCCAAAAGGAAGAGCATCATTTGGAAACATGTGTGTTTCAATAAATTTTATTTAAAAATTTGCCACATTACTTTAAATAATAGTTATATAACAGTTTATTGATCCAGATTTTTAAACACTTTATAGGAGCATTTTATATTGAATTTTCTATAAGTGCTTAAAAATATATTGATCTTTTTTTTACTGTTTGTTTACTCAGGCATGCTTTGATACCTCTTGACCTTCATTAGCCTCTAAGTGACTTTGATTCATTGTGGGTATGTATATGTATAGATCATACATGCCTGTATATTTGCACATGTATACATACACATATTCTATCTATTTCTGTATCTACTATTGGTATATAGCTGACTCCCAGTAAGAAAATGGGAATTCATTAAATATTAATTCAGGCCAGTTACTTATTTTGTGACATAATTTAGAAGGACACTTAGAGAGGTTAAGTGGCTTTCCCTGATCCCTCCCATAGCAAGGATGTGTCCCAGGTGGATCTGAGATACACGTTTTCCTGACTTTGAGGTCAGCACCCTATCTCCTATACCTTTTACCATACTTATATTTTAATTGCATTTAATCTTTTCTGATAGTAATTAGTGCTCATAGTGTTTGATGTCAGAAATATAGTGTTTCAGTAGAGTTTGCTGGAATATTATGGTTACTTTTGCTCAAGCCTCAGTCAGGTGGGTATAATACTCTGCTTATATGCTTTTTGATCTATTCGACTCTGATGCTGGAAATCTGCTAGATAGTGATGTGGTTCTGAAGTTAGAAGCCTATGGTTGGTTAATACTATCATTGTATATCAGAAACAAAGGGGACCTCCCACTTCTTGTGCAGTTCACTTTGTTCTGATTTCTATCCGTCAATAATAAGCATAAATCTTAGTGTATCCCTGCACCTGTCCAATGTTTCTGTCTTTCAGGGAACACATATTGATTTAGGGCTCACTGTAGCAGAAAGCCTTATGATAAATGGAGTTTTATTATTTTGGAATTATTAACTCTGGAGATAAATTCCCAAGTTTAGCTGTCTATTAAGCTCACTTCGATTGTGCTGACAGCTAGTTATCAGTATTTTCTGGTGTCTGTAGTTTAGGAGCTTGACAATGGAGAGTCCTCTGGGTCTAGGAGATGGGTGGAAATTAAGAAATAGGGAACAGAGAAAATAGACCTGATCATGTACCACATACAAATACTGGGAACACAGACATCTCTAGATTTGGGGTAGATCATGGATTCAAAAGTCTAGATCTAGAAAGGACTTGAGACCATCTAGTCTAAATGCCTTTGTTACAGTGGAAGAAATGGGGGCTGCAGGGAGGTTAAGTGATTTGCCCAAAATTGTGCTGGTAGGGAGAGTTAGAAGTATGATTTGAACTTGGGTCTTTTGACTTCAGAAACTAATATTCTTTCCACTGTACCTCACTGTCTACTTTTTCAATAGATGGAGAAGCTAGGAAACTTGAGTGCTGTATATATTCCCAAAGCAAACTAGGGGGAAAAACCTAGGCACCATAGATAAGCTAAGCTCCTACAATTTTTTCCTGGCTTCTCTCACTCTCCCATTTTCTACATTGAGAACCTTACAGAGTTTGGACTAGTCCAGCAGTGGTACACCAGCATGCGGTGCTAAGCTAGCTTAAATACTTGTTATTTCCTAAACCAGGCATGGGGAGAGTTTCTGAATCTACTTTGTCACTCATGTTCCTATATGAGTTCCTCCACCCATCATTCCCTCACTGCTAACACTCAATTCAGACACAGGTCTACATGGACTTTATTTTATTTCATCACTATGACTTTTTGTAGATTGAAAAACTGAGGTTGCTTACCTGGCTTCTTGGCATATAGGAAATATCATCATGTTTTTGTACACTTATTTCTATCCAATTTAGATGTCCATAAATGTCAAGTACTTTTTTTTGAGTTGAAGATAAAAATAAAGGTCTTGTTTTTCTTCTCTTCTCCCATTAGTAGGAAGGTGTGTGTGTGTGTGTGTGTGTGTGTGTGTGTGTGTGTAAGAGAGAGAGAGAAAGATAGAGACAGAGAGAGAAAGAGACAAAGTGAGACAGAGACAAAGAGACAGACAGAGATGCAGAGAGACACAGATAGTCTCAATCCAATGGCAAGTGACTTTTCTTTGAGGCTTAGCTTCTTCATCACAGAATTGTTTTGAAGAAAGTACTTTTGAAATTATAAAAAGTTACATAAGTATGTGTTTGTTGTTTTTCATGTAACATTATTATTCACATCGATTTAGAGATTTACAGTTTACAAAGTGATACCTTCACAAAAACCCTGTGAATTAGATTTATTTCTATTTTTAAGATAAGGAAATTGGAGCCCAGAGATGGAGAACAACTTGTGTAAGGAAACAAAGATAAGGGTCAGAGTTAGGACTTGAACCCAGATCTTACCTCATGCCCAGCACTTTTTCTAATACATTTTTGTTGGAAAATACAGGTCATTAAAATGGACCTTTTGAAATGTGTAGTGTAGGATAGAGAGATGGCCTTGGAGTCAGGAAGACCTGAATCTTGCTTTGGACACAAACTGGTGGTATGACCCAGGATCAGTCACTTAATTTTCTAGTGCTACAGGCATCTTTTTTTTTTTTTTTAAAGCAATTGGGGTTAAGTAACTTGCTCAAGGTTACACGGCCAGGTGTTTCTGGGTGGGTGCTAAGTGTTTGAGCCTGGATTCGATCCCCAGGTCATCCTGACACTGGGGCCGGTGCTCTTACTCACTGTGCTACCTGGCCACCCCTACAGGCATCTCTTTAAGACTCAAAGTTATAGGTAAATATGCTGATCTTTGTTGGTAGATGGAGTAACCCCATCAGAAGTTCCTCATACCATTGATATCATAGTTCCAGTCCCTATTCCCAATTCAGATGGTGGCATAGTAGAGAGAGCACCAATTCTGGAGTCCGGAAGACCTGAGTTAAAATCTGACCTCAGACATTTACTGGCTGTGTGACCCTGAGCAAGTTTCTTTCCCTCTATTTATCTCAGTTTCATCATCTGTAATGGGCACCTATCATCCAGGAGTGTTGTGAAGATCAAATCTGATAATTTTAAAGCACTTAGCACAGTGCCTGGCACACAGGAAGTACTATATAATTAGTTATTATTATTATTCGGTTTGTATTGATTGTCAATAGAAAATATTTACCTTCGTTCTTGCTCCAAGCAGGTAATTCTGTCTTCTGGTCTTTTCTTCTATTGCCAGTGAAAGCACCGAAAGTTTCATGTATGTAGATTAATTGCATAGACTTTACCAGGAATCCAAAATAATACTATTACTAATAAAATATAAAAAGCCTCATATTTGTTTATAAAGCACTTTCTTCAAAATAACTTTGTGCAATAGAGGGTGAGCCAGAAGAGACCTTAGAAATAATTTAGTCCTGCTTCCTTCTTTTCCAGATGAGGAAACTGAAGTTCGGAATAATAAAGTGACTTGTGCAAAGTTACACGACTAATAACTGTCACTACTGGTATTCAAATCGGAGTCTTCTAACTCCAAGTTGTGTGTTCCTTCTATATCACAGTACACCACAATGCTTAGGTTGCTAAACAAGCATTGTGTCTTTAATGACCCTGGCAGTCTAGACCCCCATGGGGTAAATAAATCTACTTGTCTCAAAGTTGAATTCTATTAAATTTTCTGAGGTTCCTAGTGAAGCAAGTATCTCATCAACCTGGAAGGAATTCTGCTATATTGTTTCCTTTTTGCTCCTTGAATTGACTGATCTAGAAATCTCTATCTGAATATTTGATTAAAAATGGGAAAAACTCTAAGTATGACCATATTTTAAAATAAATTTATTTCCTTTAGTGAATTATTCCATAGCTCTAAAATTGTTCCTAGTAGTTTCATTTACATTGCTTTAATTAGTAGTCAAATTATTCCACAGATATACATATATATGTTTGTTGTTTGTGGTTCAGTTTCTTCAGTTATGTCTGACTCTTTGTGACCCCATCTAGGATCTTCTTGTAAAAGATACTGGAATGGTTCACCATTTCCTTTTCTAGCTTATTTTATAGATGAGCTGACACATAGGGTTAAGGGACTTTGCCCAGGGTCACACAGCTAGTGAGTGTCTGACGCTATATTTAAACTCATGAAGATGAGTCTTCCTGAATCCATATACATATATGTATATATACACATATGTAATACACACATGTGTGTACATATATATCTATATATGAAGTAGGGGAAAATGAATAGCAGTTTCAATGTAATTTTCCCCCTTTGGTCACACTAAAAGAGACTATTAGAAAGAATGATAATAAATTCTCCTTGGCACCTGTTGTCAAAAATGTAAAATTTCCTACTTTAAGATGCATATCTATCCCTTTGCATCTGTATAATGATAATAAATCTTTCATGAGACAATGTAATTTGTATGTACAGGCCCAATGATGGACACAGATACAGGGATTTTCCAGAAATATGGCCAAGTCACTAAAAGGTCAAATGTTTACCAAATATTAACCATCACGAACTTCCTTCCATGTCCTATTCCCATTTACTTATGGTCCCTTTATGTTTTAACCTAATTTTAAATTTTCTTGGGGGCAGATCTCTAGATTTCCCTTTTCTGAAACTTTACCTCTGCTCCCTCCATGCTTCCCTTGCTTAAATCTCCATGACAATAAATTGGTTTCATCCTTAATGTTGCCAGAGGCTCCCAACTGTGATGGGACTCCACTACCTACACTGTGCCCTATTCATTTACCTGCAGACCATAGTTCATTTCACTCTTTTGAACAGCTTGCTTATTTAAAGCACAAATCAAGGTACATCTTCATGCTGCAGTCATTGTGCTAAGCACTGAGGATCCAAAGAAAGGCCAAAAATAACCACGGCCACAAACAGTCCTTGCTGTTAAAGGTGCTCATAGTCTAAAGGGGGATAAAATATGCAAACATATATTTACAAGCAAGAGAAAAATAGAATAAATTGGGAATAGTCTCAGAGTGAAGGTAGCACTCTAATATTCTGGCTCATTACTGAAGGACTCAGGCACTTTGGGGGTGATGTATTAATGTCTTTGTTGGATCTTTGGTGCCATGATGGTGACAAAAAAAGTCTACATCAAGAAGAGTGACTATTTGAGAAGTGATTTTCCTCAATTAATTTTAAAGGGAGTAATCTCACCTCTCATTCTCTACTATGTCTCTCTGTCCCTCTGTTTCTCTGTCTCTGTGTCTCTCTTGTCCATCTACCAGTTATGGGAAGACTTCCTTTAGAGGTGGAAGAAGGAGGGTTCACTTCCCTCTTCCAAGTAGACATGACAGGTAGGACTGGGATTTTGCTAGACAACATTTAACTAGGTTTAGCAGCCCTTTACTTTCTGTTTTTCCTTTCTTGAGCATAGATTACTGAACAGTGGTGCCAAGAGGTACATACTCAGAGGAAGCCTTATAAGTTCAAGAGTTAGAGAGTTAGAGCTGAACTGACAGCAGGAGGAGTTTCTAAGGATGCTGCGAGTTCAAGTTGGAGCCCAATCCCTTGGCATTGTTTGCCAGAAGATTTGGACCTTGAAGGAGCTGAGTTAAAAGTAAAACACTGACTCAGCAGTCCCACAAATTGCTTCATCATTGATGTATTAAGCCCCAACCTCCTGGAAAAGTCTACCATTTGTTATGTTACTGTTGCTTGTTTAAGCCTTTGTTAAATGCATGCTTGTGAGTTTTTTTGTATCAAGTACATCTTTTGTGTGGAAGGATAAAAAGCTATTCTAGATTTACTTTGTACATCAAGTACCTTCCTGTTTCTCCCTTTTTTGAGAGATTCTAGATATGAGCTTAAACCTTGATTTTATGTAATTTTCCTTAGTGTTCTGGGATGGGGGCTTAATGAGCCAGAGGGGGTGAGAAAAAGATATCTTTGACATATTTCTTTTTGGGCTAGGGTCCTTAAGGGGACCCAGTTCAAGTGGATGGGTCTAGAGCTTTAAAGGACACATTAGTGGAAAGGGAGAGGTTGACTTCCTCAGCCTCTGGGTCTAGCAGCAGTTTTTATAAGGAAAGGGGACCTGATGGGAAAAGGTGATTATCAGAGATTTGAAGATCACTTTTGCTTTGGCATTTAGAACCAAGTTGAGAGGTGGGAAGGTTGATGGGAAAAGAGTCAAAATATGTGTATGCATAACTATGGACTAAGGTGTGCCATACAAAGTCAATTTTAGAGACACAAGTAACAATATTATTATCTTAAACCCTAAGATAGGCTTTATCCTCTATTGCTTGGGTTTTTTATGGTCCCTTTGACAGTGAGAGACAAGTTAGAAATTATTTTTTAACCATCCAGTACCTGAATCCTGGCAAGCTAGTTCTTTAAAGAGGAGAGAAGATGTGTGGTCAACCCATTCCAACTTCCATTAAAAGGAAGCTATGAAGAAGTTTGCGCTCATATTACATCTCTTATTTCCCCATGTTCTCTTGTGCCTTAAACATCCTGATATACTCACATGGTACCTGATTTAGATTTGTTCTGGCTCTATCTAGTCTCTTCTATATTCTTGACTATTCCACTCAACATCTGTTACTGGTAACACTTTTGCCTTTGGGGTTCTTAATATCCATTCCTGACTATGTTTTCATCATTGATACATCTTTGGTTTCTGGGATAATAAAATGATAGAATTGTAGAATCTCAGAATTTTAGACTTAGGAGGGACCTCAGTGGCACTTCCCATATCTCAAAGAGAATCCTTATTGCTTAGCACAGTGTCAGGCACATAATAGATACTTAATAAATGCTTGTTGACTTAACAATACAAAATACTCAACTAATGATCTTTGTCTTTGCTTGAAGGCTTACAATTAAGTGGAATCATTCTCCCTTCTCTTAGGCAGTCCATTCCATGTATGGCTAGACCTAATACTTAGGATTTCTTTTCTTGACATGGAGCCCTAATTTTCCTTTGTAGCTTGCACCCTTTGCTCCCAGTCCTCTGGAGTCAAACAGATCAAATTTAATCCCTTTTTCTATATGATAGGCCTTCAACTACTAGAAGAAAGTTATCAAAGAATTGTAAGACTTAAGAATCAGAAAGGGGCACAGTATCTATCTAATCTAACCCTTACACATAACAAGTTGCCTTCCACTCATTTCCCTTAAGTTTTCTCTTCTCCAGGGTAAACAAGTCCAGTTCCTTCAACCAGTCTTCACAAGGCATGGCTATAAGGTCCTTCACCATTCTGACTGCCCTCCTCTCTGCACTTGCTAGCTTATAAATGTCCTTGCCAAACTTTGGTATTCAGGATGAGACACAATTGTGGAGATGTAGTCTGGCCAGGATAGAGCATGGTGGGATTTTTACCTACCTACTTCTTGAAACTCTTTAAATCTCTCTTAATGTAGCCTAAAATGCCATTAGCTCTCTTGGTTGCCATAGTACGCTGTTAACATGTACTGAGTGGGCAGTCCACTAACACCTCCAGATCTTTTTGCAAGGCAATTACCATCTAGTGATACCCACTTCCATCCAGTACTTATGAAGTTGATTTTTATTTATTTATTTTGCTTTTTGGAGGGCAATTGGGGTTAAGTGACTTGCCCAAGGCCACGCAGCTAGTTTTTGTGTTAAGTGTCTGAGGCCAAATTTGAACTCAGTTTCTCCTGACTCCAGGGCCGGTGCTCTATTCACTGCGCCACCTAGCTGCCCCTGAAGTTGATTTTTAAAACCCAAATGAAAGCATTTACATCTATAGCTATTGAATTTTATCTTCTTAGATTCAACCCAATGTTCTAACCTGTCAAGGTCTTTTTGGAGCCTGACTTCATCATCTAATGTGTTACCCATCCCTCTTAGTTTTCCAGCATCTTCAAATTTGATAAACACACAATATATACCTTTATGTAAATCATTGATAAATATTTTAAATAGAATAGGCTGAGAATAGATCCCCAGGGCACTCCACTGGGGCTTTTCCAAGGCTAGGTGACTCTGTGATTAGAAAGCTAGTCCTGGAACTTAGAACACCTGAGTTCAAATTCAGCCTCAGCCCCCTACCAGCTATGTGATACTGGGTAAGTCACTTAACCTCTGTCTGCCTCAGTTTCTTCCACTGTATAATGAGGATGATCATATTAATACTTACCTCCCAGAGTTGTTGTGAGAATCAAATAAAATGGTATTTGTAAACTGTGTTTAGCACAGTTCCTAGTATAGTCGGTGCCACATACACATTTATTCCCTTCCCTTTCCATCCTTTCTCCTTCTTTTCAAGTCAGTATGAAACAGATGACTACTGTTTGAGACCAACCATTCAACCAATGTCTTAGTGTTTTTTTTTGTCTTCTCCTCTTATTCACCTGAAAACTCTTATAAAGCCTGATGTAGTTATCTGTGACATTAATAGCCTAAATACTGACACAAATCTTGGGTTTTCAATTATTTCTGCTCTTAGGCATTATTAATGCTCATCAGCATTACACCCATAGGTGTATTTTCTTACTTTAGTACTCTAAGGCTTCTAGATACTAATTCTAACTCCTTAGCAAATAAGAATAATCATAACAGCTCACATTGTATAGTATTTAGTGTTTACTAAGTGCTTTTCTAATAACAGTTATGTGAGGAAATGTGCAAATATTATTATCCCCTTTTTATAGATGAGGAAAATTATTTACTGTCACTAAAGATATCTATAACCTGGTGGTTCTCATTCTAGTAATAAACCTCTTTTAACTTAGTCTTAAAATTCTATGATACTTTTTTTTTTTGCTTTTTGGAGGGGCGAGGGCAGGGCAATTGGGGTTAAGCGACTTGCCCAACGTCACACTGCTAGTAAGTGTTAAGTGTCCGAGGCCAGATTTGAACTCAGATCCTCCTGATTCCAGGGCTGGTGCTTTCTTCACTGCACCACCTAGCCTCTCCCAATACTTTCTTCAAAGAGAATTTTATTCTTCCACAAGATAAATGAAAGAATCTATTTATCACTAATACCTATGGGTCAATGCCTACCACCTCTACACATTTTATGAGCTAAGTAATTAAAAAAATTAATATTGTTCATTTTCTCTTATGTTTATAAATCTCTTACTTTCAAAAAAGCTTTTACTTATACACATCTCCTAGATGACCCAGGCCTCAAGATGTTGCTTCCTTTTATCCTTGGGTGATGGATCATTTCTGTTTTTGTAACATGTAGTTGTCTTAAAATTCTTGAAGTAGGCTGACCCTACCTGTCTTCCTTGATCACTATTAGATGACTAACGTTCTTCCTTATCACATCTGTCACCTCGCTCTTTGCCATTGCTTCCAGACGGCTGACAAGAGAAGACAGCCAGCAGCCACTCTCTACACTTCCCAGAGTAAACAACAGGAAACTACTCACCCCTGACAGAATAATTATCTACTAGGGGTGACTAGGCCAGCTCAGGTTCAGTCTTGCTGTGGAGTTTAAATTTATATCTCTAGGTAGTCGTCTGTTCATTGCAATCCATTATCCTTCCTTTTTCTTGTTGACTCAAAAAGAGTGGCTATGCTACCTGATCAAAAAAGGAGAGGAAGTGTTTATAGCATGTGTTTGGGAGGGCTCTAGGACCGAAACAAAAGAAGACATCTATATACAATGACTTGGTGATTTAATGTAACAAACACTGCCTATTTATTTAGGTTGTAGATTGAAAGCTCAGAGGGCCCGGATTGTGATAACCTTTGATAGTTATGCTCAGTGTGGCTCATTCCTTGGTATCCAAGCTATGTGGACTCCTTCCTGCAAACAAATGGTCTTCTGTATCCTCTTGCTCAATCTATGTCTGGATGGAATATGGTGCCATGGAGTACTTTCAGATAGATTTGAAGATTTCATTCTGACTTTGTGTTGGGTTCTGGACTTGCTCAAATTATGCCTGACAGACAGAATCGCAAAAGAAAGACCTTTGAAGTAAGGAGCCCAAATACCAAATGAATATATGTCAAAGCACTAGGCAAGATGATGTCACTATCTGCTTGGATGAATCATGATCATGAGAAAAAGTGGGGATTTAGCCTGCCCTTTGGGGCATTTGACCCTTTTATTCTCCTGGTGAAACAAGAAAATCTTTTGAAAAAATAAAGTTTGCAAAGTGAGTCCTGTGAGATGTACTAAGCATTTTATTTCTGCTGAAATTTTCCACCTCTTTCTTCATTCTACAGTACACTTGAGTGCTTTATAAATGTAAGTAAGTGTCATGATTTAGTAGTTACATAACAAGTCATGTAGAAGAAAGAAAATGCTCTTTTGGTGGAGAGGGGGGGGGTGTTAAGATTGTTATGAACTTTTTATTGTCCATTTCTTTACACAGTATCTGGCCCATAGCAGGTATTTACTACATTCTTACCAATTGAGAGGTCAAGGTGTGTGTGTGTGTGTGTGTGTGTGTGTGTGTGTGTGTGTGTGTGTGTGTGAGTAAGTAAGTAAGTGGTACTCCCTACTAGAATGGATTAAAACCAGTTAAATAATTCTTGAGCCTGGATTATGATATTTGCAAAATCAGTGAAGTGAGGCTTACCCATATGTCAATAGATACTAGGCTTTGTGTGTTTTTAGTTCAAGTGAATCTGGATGGAGGGAGGAATGATGGCGTGTTTTCATGTACAGAGAAAACCATTTAATAAAGATTGGGCGGGACATAGGGTGGAGCAGGTTTAGGCTTTCTAAACTATTGCATCAATCTAAAATAATGCTCTGCCATTCCTAATAGGTCCAGGGCAAGGTCAATGAAGATCTCCCATGACTTTCTGGAGAAGTGCCTTTCAGATCCCCTGGTTGGACTTGTTGGCAGGGATTCAGGGACTAACTCAGAACATTAATTTCCTTACTCATGCTTAGAGGTTGGGATTCAAAACTACTAGCAGGGAGGAAATTTGCCTTTTGTGAAGATTAATTAAAAAACACAGTTACTAAGGTTGTTAATACAGTACTTTTGAAAGGTTGATGTTCATGTCCAGGATCTCTTTCCTATGGCTTGCTGGAGGTACTGACAGCCCGATACCCCATTATCACTGTCATTTGCGATAAAAGCCTTGTGAGTGTTCTCAAGAGCAAGGAAGACATAAAATGAATACATAAGAAGATGTTATGCATAATCTAAAAATGCCGATATATTAAAAGGAAGAGCCTTGAACAAAAGCTGAGTGACCTTGAACATGCTGGAAAAATATCTGGTTTGGAACATTCATCTTTTGGAGTACATTGAAAGCATTGCTTGTGACATAATTCAGTTTCTTGGATAAGACAAAAAGATCTAAATGGCAATTTATTATTATTGTTATTCTCATTATTATTATATCCAGGCCTGTGATTTCAGCTGTAGAGAGAATTCTCACTGATACAGATGGGCACTTTTTCTGTAATTTGTAGTCTTTGAGAGAGTTGCCCATAGTACTGAAAGGTGAAGTGGTTTGTCCATGGCGATACAGTAGGCATCTGTCAGAATCCAGTTTATTTAGACTCTGAAGTCAAACCTCTATCCACCAAGCAACCCTGCAATTAATTATATAAGCATCAAATAATTGAAGATAAGCCAGAGTCCTTTTTAAGTATTTAAGGGAGGAATATTATATTGTAGACATTAAATTCATTTCTAGGGCTAGATCAATGGACTTTAACATGTGGATAAATATATTCTGCACAGTAAAAAAATGTTCAAGGAACAGGTCTCTGAAATTCAACTGGTAAATTCTCAGCCTTTTTAAGGTGGAATGAATTTTAGCAGATGAAATGAGGGCAAAATAAAAATGAAAGCTAAACCCGAAAGTTAGAGGTCTTAAATTTCACAAACCCAATTTCATTGTTTCCTTAGCCATTCTATTTTCCAGAAAGAAAAAAAATGGAAGATAAATTTAGTCTTCAAATTTTTGTTTTTAGGAAGAGTATATTTCATTAGGTTACCCACACAGAAATACTTTCTTTATTTTAGTTATGAGTGTTTCTTAGGTGCCAGTCATTTACAAAACAATCAGCCTACATCTCCAAAATAGACAAAGGGTTATAGTAATACAGTTATCCAGTTATCCCTTCTACATCGTGACTCTCCCCATCATGGTTTCAATATATCACGGATCAGCATAAAAAGTGAAATGGGAATTTTTTTTTCGGGGGGAGGGTTGTGGAAGCTACAGATGACACGTGAAGACGAGCATAAGACATAGAAAAAGTTTAGAAACTCAGGAAGGCATTTTACACACACACACACACACACGTAATATTACAATAATATCAACCCTAAATTTAAAATAAGATACTGCAAATATGTCATAAAAGAAAAAGAAAAAAATTCAGAGTTCTTCTCTGGTATGAGAAAAATCTTACACAAATTTTTCAGATCACGGGGGCACCATTCCCCTAACCCCTGCAATGTGGAAGGGAAAACTGTACCTCCTAATTCAGACTAAGAGGAAAATTAGTTAAAACCTGAATCATTGAATACTTAGAGGATTTGTTTTCTTTCAGTCATCCCTCCAATTCAACACCATTAGTAGACAGTTTCATGAGTTTCTGTGATCAGAATAATTCATTACCTGGTGGTCAGTATTTTGGTGATGAGCATCCCTGAATTTGCCTAGCTTAGTCCTACGTGACTAGAAAGTAATCTTAGAGAGAATTGCCTCCTTCACAAGGCGATGCTTGAGCTGGGCCTTGAAGAAAGCCAGAGAATCTAAGAAGCTGAAAATTGATGACCTCTAGGGTAACTTCTCAGCTCTGTCCTGGGCACCTTCTTACAAGACTTTGACCCCAACAGCATCTTCCTCTCATTGGTGAGTCCCTCCCTGAAACCTCTATTTGAGGATATACCCACACCAGTCTCCTCCTTGCCTTCATGTAGCTAGCTACCTACCCCTGCCCCTGCATTGTAGTTCCCTTTTATATTGTCTTTTCCCATTAGAATCTAGGTACCTTGAAGGCAAGAATAGTTTTTCTTTTTATTGCATTAATTGGCATGTCTAGCACTGGACATAGTGAGAAGACCAGTTTCATCAATTCTATTTATGCTTCAAGACTTTTAAGTACTATCTTCTCCATAAATTTTACAATAACTAACATTTATATATCTCTTTAAGGTGTGCAAAGCATTTTACACACTTGATCTCATTTGATCCTTGTGATGACCCTGGAGTGCTATTATTATCCTGACTTTACAGATGAGTAGACTGAGGCAGATGGAATGTGTCCAGAATCTTGCCCAGTAGTGTCTGAGACTATATTTGAACTTAGGTTTTAAGCCCCTTGGGGCAATTAGCTGGTGCCTTGGGTGGAACATTGAGTGTGGAGTTAGGAAGACCCAAGTTCAAATCTATCCTCAGACACTTACTAGCTGTGAGACCTTGGGTGAGTCATTTAACTCTCTTTGCCTCTGTTTCCTCATCTGTCAAATGAGCTGGAGAAGGAGATGGCAAACCACTCCAGTTTTTTTGCCAAGAAAACCCTAAAGGGGGTCATGAAGAGTTGAACACGACTGAAACTACTGAACAGCAACTTAAACCCTCACGTGTTTCTGTCCTCTGAATTTCAGTGTCATTTTATGTTATACCACATACTTTGTCTCTTAATTATACACTTCATTCCATGAACATTTATTAATCACTTATTGTATACCAGGCACTGTGCTTGCTAATGGAGACATAAAGACAAAGACAAAACTGTCCCTGGCCTGAAGAAAATTCTTCTCTCTTATATTGTTTACTATTACTCCTACTATTATGGTATATTATTATGTATTAAAATATTGTTTATTAATTGCTTTATTTGCAAAGCTTTTCTCCATGACTAGGTTGTGAGCTCCTTGAGGACCAGAGTAACATCTTATACTCCTGTGCATCTACCTTAAATCAGCCTCTTATTTGTAGGGTTGAGTACATGGTAGCCACAAAACAAGGATGGATGAAGATTGAGTGTTGCTGTGGAGTCCAACCAGATGATTTCCTGTGAACTGATAAAGACTGTATCCACGTAGCACATTGTTTATACACAAATAGGTCATAGGACTAGAGATCTAGACCTGAAAGGGACCTCAAAAACCATTTCAATCCAAGCTCCCAAGTTTAAGAATGAGGAAACTGAGACCTCAAGGTTAAATGACTGACCCAAAGTTATACAGGTAGTAAGCGTCAGGGGAGGAATTTGAACCCAGGTCTTCTGACTCTAAAAGTCAGCACTCTTTCTACTGCAAGTTGCTACTTTTTCCTTAGCTTCTCCTACAATCCACATTATTATTTAGTTTGGCAAAGCTTTTTTTTCTTCTCCTCCAGTAGCACAAAAATAAACTTTCAGTCAGTTTACATCCAAACTACCAAAAATTCTAAATTACCATGGTCTAAATCAGTGAGGCTTTGCCAGATTAAGGGATTGGTCATGTGGATTATAAAAATAGTATTTTTTTTTATAATGCCCTAACAGAGGTATAACTGGCATATAGTTAAATCCTAGTTAACCTCCCCTTGGCACCCATTAGTCCAATGCTCTTATTTTCTTTATGGGTTTTTGGCCATACTTCGCCATTAGTAGTTTTATTATCAGACCACTGAAGCCAGAAGAGGGGAGAAAATGCTAATGTGTAGATTTTCTATGAAACCTGTGTCCTAGACTTCAATTTTCTGGTCTTTAATGGATAGAATTTCATCTTGGGAGCTTCTTGTGACTCACTTCTTGGCTTGTGCCCCTACTCAAGGCTTCCCTTGGGAATCTCAGAACACTGTAAATAGCTTGTTTCTAAGTCTCTCTATGTGTAGGTAAAAGGGCCCTCATCTAGTAAATTTTTGTGCTAATAATAAATATTGGATACAGGAAAGGCTTTATTTCACCTAGGCAATGCAAAACATGAAAGGACTCATAGGAACCCATAGAGAATAAAGACTAAGTCTCACCACTTCACCTCCAGGAGCCTAGTGCTTACCTGCAGTTGAGATTGTGCTGTAAGAAAACATACTTGCAATTTACAAAGTCAACCCTACCTTCCATCAAACTCTTTGTCTCCCCTCAGGGTCTATATAATTCTTGTAATTTATAGGACTACTCTAAGATTTTAAGAACTCCCCTAAACAACAGTTATGCTCTTACTGTTGCTAGAGAATCACTTCAGACCTGGACTGTCAAAATAATTAATAGTTACAGGAAAGCAACATTCAGATTTGCACTGTGTGATTCAGTATTCTTTCTTTTTTTTTTTTTTAAAGCAATTGGGGTTAAGTAACTTGCTCAAGGTTACATAGCCAGTTATTTCTGGGTGTGGTGCTAAGTATCAGGCCCGGATTCAATCCCAGGTCATCCCGACTCTGGGGCTGGTGTTCTTACTCACTGCACCACCTGGCCACCCCTAAGCAATTGGGGTTAAGTAACTTGCTCAAGGTTACAGGGCCAGGTGTTTCTGGGTGGGTGCTAAGTGTCTGAGCCCAGATTCTATCCCAGGTCATCCCGACTCTGAGGCCGGTGCTCTTACAAGCTGTGCTACCTGGCCTCCCCTAGTATTCTTTCATTTTTGTGACTCATACTTGTGCCTCTTTAATCTAGGAGACTGAGTCCAGGAGCTTTCGTCATTCTTTAAGAAGATTACGTATATGAGATAGATTCATATTTCCACTGTTCCCATCTGGTGCCATCTTTGGTTTCCTTTCTCTCCATGTCTCATGTGATAGTTTCTATGGGAACTCCCTAGTCTCTGAGACCAAGAGGCTCTGTCCTTGCCTTTCTGTGGCCGCCATTTTGGAGGTTCAGAGGGATTCTGGGTATTGTATCAATGCATAGTCTTCTCCCTCCTGCTATTTGCTCCCCATGTACACCTCTCTTCTGTATTTAGTTCTCATTCTCCCAGCTGGTATTCTTATGGATTTGTTTATTCCCCTTCATAGGGCGAAGCCTCAAGGAGCAACTTATATTCATAATAGTCAGACCTGATCAAACCAGGAATGCCAGGAATCAACCTACAACTTTCAGTGAGGTTCAAGTGAGTCAAGAAGTGCCCGATTTGACCAAGAGCACATTCTGTCCCTTCAAGGAAATATGATTAGTGGGGATATTTGAACCTGTCAAGGAGACAAAGTATTAAGCACTGGGAATAGAAAGAAAGACAAAAACAAACCCAAACAGTCCTTGCTCTCAGGGAGCATACGTTTTAACTGGGGAGACAACATGTGCGAAGTAGAAGAAGGTGATCTGAAAAGGGGAGCCTTAGAAGGGGAGTCTTTCCGTTGCCACGGAGAGTAATCTTAGAGAGGTGATGCTTGTGTTGGGGATGCCTGGAAAAGGATCCTGCAGAAGCTGAAGTCTTGAAGACAGACAGGAAAACCAAGAGGAAGACATGAGAGGGTAGAACATTCCAGCCAGGGCTATATTTTCTCTTTTGTTTGTCTTTCCAAAATGGAGAGAGGAGCATTGAAGTCTTCTGTCAACGTTTTTCTGACCACGTATTCTTGTGGCTCACTTAATGTTTCTTTTATGAGTTTGAATGCAAAGACATTTGAAGAATATGAGCTCAATGCTATATTGATTTGTGGTCTGTGATTCCTTTCAGTATATCAGAGCCTCCCAATCACAGAGAATAGCCAATGCCAAGGTCCAAGGTAGGAGACTGAGTATTGTGTTTGAGGAACTTCAATGTCATTGGACTGCTATTGTTTGTTCTTACTTCTCAAAGAGGACCTTGCCAGTCAATTGGATTTAAATGAAGGAAGGCTATGCAAAATCACCAGCGTCCCTTTTCTCTCTGGAGTCATCTGGGGCCAGATACTGATCAGGATGACTAGAGATGGCTTTGGATGTAGTGGGAGATCTTGGTCTTCTTAAGCTAAGGTCTTTCCCAGGTCTCAGTTTGACCAAGAAGATGAATTGTAATGTCTGTGGAAGGAAGTAAAGTCTAATAAGGTTGGAAATGTAGCAATGGGTCAGGCTATGAAACATTCTCATACCTTCTAAATCTATTTTCATGTAACATCTTTGAGGTATGAAGATTAAATTAATGCAAAAACTTAAATGGGAAAAATCTTTGTAATATGGCAAGTTCCTTTGTCCTCAGTGGAAACTCTACACTGGGAATTGAACATAGCAGAGACATTTGATTGGAAGTTTTATTTAAAATGAAGTTCTTAAAAGACAGTAGCTTTTGAGGAATGGAGGAAATTTGCCATCCCTAATCTAATAAATGAATTAGAGCTAATCAAAGAGAAAAGGGCTGCTAGTTTCCACTATTCTAAAAATTCTGAACTTAACAAATGTATATTTGTATTGTGTATTGTCTGGTATATTCTCATCTATGTAACCCTTCTGACTGTTTTCTCTTAGGTTGGATAAAAGGCTTAATTAATTTTTGCTATGCATGGTCTTTGCGTAATGGGCCTTTGGTGGAAAAGAGTCAAACCTTGGATATCTAGCTTGGACTACTCCTGTACATTTAAGAGATAGTGATCAAGTTCATCTTGAACCTTAAAATAATTTTCTCTAGATTAATACTATTGCTAAGTGTGGAGGAGATTGATATAATTCCAGCTCTGAGGAGAGCAGATTGAACCATCTACCGGTACTACTCCCCTCCTGGCAGGAATCAGTTTCCCTTGGACAAAGGTGGGTGGAGACTTTTCCTGTTTCCTCCTGAACTGCATCCCATGTGGAAAAACATAATTTATACGGGCAACATGACACACACATACATACACATACATTAATGAATCCAGGATTTATGTTTAGTTTGAGAAGCTAACTTCCATAGTAGCTAGATACTATAATGTAACTAGTCTATCATTTTTTAAGTCTTTTCAGCATGCATAGACTTCTGATCCTTGTTCAGTACACACAGGTTTATATATATGTACATACCAATGGATGTGCCTCATATAATTATATAGTATTATATGATTATTGATTTAGATTGGCAGTTTCATTGGAGGTCATCTAGTCTAACATTCACATTTAAAATATATTTAATATTTCATTTTCCCCCAATTAAGTGTAAAAACAATTTTAATATCCAATTTTTGAAATTTTGAATCCCAAATTTGCTCCCTTCCTCCCATGCAAAGCATATTTCTATAACCCTGAGATTTTAAAGATGATCAAAGTATGGCCCAGAAGGTAAGTGAATTTCCCAGGATTGCACAGGTGATAACTAGTGAAGCTGGGATTACAATTCAGGCTTCTGACATAAAATTCATCATTCTTTCTGTTATACCGCTGCCTACGGCCACATAACCAATAAATTTCACTGACCAGATTGGAACCTAGGACTCTCCGATCTCTAGGTCCAGCTCTTTTCCAATTGTAGCTTCTTCTATGATGCTGCCCCATAAGCCTCAGATTCCACATCCAATTAATGAGGGGGTTGGACTCCATGGCCTATATGGTCCCTGCTTAGCTCTAAATCTCCAATCCTGTGGTGGGGGTAATAATAGTCAATAATCACAACTCCTCACTTTAGGGTTTGTAAAGATGGACTTGGCATAAATGGTCTCTTTTTATTCTTGCATCAACCCTTGTTCTAAGTACTAGGGGCATTATTTTCCCCATTTTATAGAGGAGGTAAATGAAGCTTAGGGAAGTTTTGGCAATCTTCATTAGATGAGTTTTCTGGTCTAGTAGTATATTGAGAATGGGATCTCACCGGACATTTCCTGTGCTTTGTACTCTGATAAAAGGCAGCTCAACATAACAGAAAGATGAAGCACACTCCTTCATAGTATGAAGGAGTGTGGTGTAGTAGAAATGATGTGGCAGAGAGATGACCTGAGTTGGGATTCTTCCTAACTGTGTGACCTTGCAAAACTACATACCTTCTCTGGGCTATTTTCTCATCTCTAAAATGATGGGGCTTGTCTTATCACTGAACTCTTTTCCAATTCTAAAATCTGTGATCTTCTGAAAGACAGAAATTAGTCTCATATTCACCAAAGGTTAAAAGCATAAGGGAAGATAAGTCTCTTGTGCTAGATCTGCACAATAAATACTATGTAAATATCAGTTTAAATTTTAACAAATTTTTATGACTTGGCAAACAAAGATGGTTTTGCCAAAGGAAATTTTTTCTATTCTTTCCTCTCTCTGTCTAGAAAAGCTTGTAATTTCAGGTGTCTCAGTTAAGGGTCAGAAAGGAAGGCAATAGAATTTATGCCTTAAAACTTAAATGAGTCTCAAAGTCATGCTTCTAGAAATAGCTTGATAACAAATCCAGGTTTCTTTAAAAAATCCATTATGAGAAATTAATTTTGTCATTCAGGAACCTGTGTGGCACCACCAGAGACTCCTAAAAGTTTAATTTTAATTTAATTTAAAAGTTTAATTTTAAAAATGACCGCAAATTGGAAAAAAAAAAAACTGGGCTGTTTTCAGTTAGAAAATAGCATTCAAGAGGTCTGACAGAAGTTCTGGTGAACTACTTTCAATAGCATAGGATCAGTCTATTGCATCATCATAATAAAGGGAAGGCCATATTTAATTAAACCCTATTCATCAGATCATAGTGATTTGTCCATAAGCTCACACAGGTAGGAGGAAGTAGAAGAGTCAGGATTTGAACCCAGGCCCTATGATTCTACATGTAACGCTCATTCTATGGTATCATGTTGTCTCTTTTACCAACCATTTGCCCCCTCTTTTCCCTAACCCCTCAACTTTGTTATCTGGATTTTAACCTCACTGTTTTTTTAACGTCAACAATGATATTATAATTTCTAATCCCAGTGGCTCTTCCCCATCCTTCTTGAATTCTCCACTGCAGTTGCCATTGCCCCTTCTTTTTTATGTATCCTTTTCTGTTTTCTTTGACCCTTCATTGGATATTTTTCTGACTATTCCTACCTTACCACCACTTTAATTTAATTTATCACCAAGACTCTGCCCTTGTGTTTGTAACTCTCATTGATGCTGGAACAGGTCCCAAATTTATACCTCTAGGCCAGATTTCTCTTCCATTCTAAGAACAGCATTTCTATCTGCCTATTGGATGTCCCCATATGGATTCCCATCTCAAAATACTTCAGATCAGACTTACTATTTCCTAGTACAATTTTGCTTCTCTTCCTGATAATCTTATTCCTGTCAATGACATTGGCAGTATTGCTCACTGGCAGCAAGGTGGCACAGTGGGTAACTTACTGCACTTAGAGTCAGGAAGACTTGAGTTTGAATCCAGCCTCAGACACTTTACTGTCTATGTGACTGTGAGCAAGTAACTTAAATCTCAGCCTTAGTTTCTTCATTTGTAAAATGGGAATAATGATGACACTTATCAAATAGGGTTGTTGTAAGGATCAAATAAGATAATATTTGTAAAATACTTTGTAAACCTTAAAAACACTATGGAAATACTAGCTATTTATTATTGTGTGAGAAGGTAAGTGTCATAGTAGATTGAGTGCTGGGCCTAGAATGAGGAAGACTCATCTTGCTGAGTTCAAATCTGACCTTATCAGATACTTACTAGCTGTGTGACCCTGGGCAAGTCACTTAACCCTGTTTGCCTCAGTTTCTTCATCTATAAAATAGGCTGGAGAAAGAAATTAGCAAATCACTTCAGTATCTTTGCCAGGAACACTCCAAATGTGATCACAAAGATTCAGACACAAATAAAAAAAAAAATGAAAAAAATTATCATTGTGAGGACATGCATTTGTGGTGGTATTTTATTTCCTTGTATTAGGCTCCTGGTCTGAAGTGAATGTTCTCCTGGTATGAAGTGAAAATGACAAAGAAGAAGCTTTCAACAATGGATATGTATGTCTCTTATTCAGGATCTATGGAAATTAAAGAAAGGAATCTATCATTCCTCGAATGGGATTCAGTTCAATTACAGGAACAGCATTCATTCATTCCAGGCAGTCGAAGGCATATAAGCAAGTACAACTGAAGCCTTCAGGCATTTTTCTCCAATTATTTAAAAGTTGTAAGGGTCGTGTACCTATGTCTCTCTGACTCTGCTTCCCCACAAAGGGGATCTAAATGCAGTGCTCACTTTATCTTTGCTCACTTTATCTTCAAAGTGAGTCCAGACACTTGAAACAAAGTCAACTTGCCCCAAAACAATCTTAAGAGATAAATAGCCAGTGTTCTCAGAAATGAATGTACTCCTCTTATTTCTTGTAGATAATGAAAGGGAACTAGCATCCTTACCTCTGTTGCCATGATTCAGTTTGTGGATCTCTGGTTGGCTAGGCCATTTCTAATTTTTCATATCTTATTTGCTTATTTTGAGTGAGAGAGCACAGGACTCACACATGGGCACACAGACACAGTCTGTCTATTGTCTTAAGACCAGGTGTCTGCATTCTTTCACTTTTCTGGGCTTGAAGAAAGTTCATCTTTGGAATACCAGACTCTGAAAGTCAAATATTTAGAGGTCAATGCCACCAATAGCCATTGGGGTCTCTTATGAAAGAATGCTAATGTTTGCCATGCTTTTTCTTTGTGCCCTTGGGTCCATGCTGATTAGGCTGAATGTTTTCTGGAAGAAAATAGATGATGAGAAGAGGGTGGGTGGGAATCCATTTGTTAAATTAGAGGGATTAATGTTCACAGCAGCACCAATTTGTGTTTATCTATTTGCAGAGACCCAGAGTATTTACCGTGCTGCTTAGGAAGATTCAGATGCCTTTCTTGACTGTGTACTGGGGATGTTCAATTTAATGCTTCAGAAACTTGTCCAAGGTGACTTTGAACCCATGTGGTCCTGAAGGGCTATCCAAGCATTTAGAATGATTAGACTTTTCCAAAGGAGAAAGGCTTAGAGAGGAAAAGAGTAACACTAGGTGGGGCACAAGCTCTAAGCCAGGTCCAGTCTGGAAATGTGAAATGAAATTTCTCAGTCTCTGATGGAAGGTTTGGGTAAAGTCCCAGTTGACGTTTCAGTTTCTAGATTCATTTGGTTTGATGTGAAATCCTCAAAAATGAGCTTTTGTCCTAATACCACAGCTTTCTAGGAGAGTAGAAGATCTTTTTTTTCCAAGACAGGCATCCTCACTCCATAACTATGAAGTTCATAGCACACACTATGGTCCTATGAACAAATAGCAAGGCAGAGAATATAGCCTTGGACAGCATTTCTATCATTTTTTGTTCTGCTGCTGCTTTTCAGTGGGAATTTTAATGATATTTTCTCTTTTGCATTGAAGTTTTGCCAACTGTAAAAATTAGTATATTATTACAGATTTTATAGTGAAAGTTGACTTTTAAATTTTTTAAAATCTTCCCCCAAATTTGAATTTAGTCTTAAGATTTGAATATCACCATCTGAGTCCTCCCTACCTAAATCTCTGTTTGCCAATACTAAAAATTTTTTGTTATTTATCTTTTTGTATATGTGTCCAGTATAGCAAATTATAATTTGGTGAGCATTTTTCAAACACTTATTATGTACATCGTTGTCTGTTAGGTACTGGGGAGTCAAAAGCAAAACAACAACAGTGCCTGCCCTCAAGGAACTTACATTCCATTGATGATTACAAATAAATAAGCAAATTAGGACATACATGATAATGAAGGAAGGAGAGAGCACCAACAATTAAGGACACTAGGAAAATGTTCTAGTAGGAGGTGGTGAGTGTCCTGGGATTGAAGGAAGCTAGGGATTTTAAGATGCAGAGGGATGGGAAAGAGTGCATTTCAGACATAGGGGACAGTATGTGCCAAAGCAGAGAGATGGAAGATAAATGCTAGGCCAATCTGTATGTCCTAATTACTGGAATCTTATGAGCTTCTTAAAGGCATAACTCTTTTTATCAACAATGTGGTATCAGCATGCTATCAACAATGATACAACAACTTGTCTCAGCAATGTCGGCATCGTGCCTTAAATATAGTTAAGAACTACACAAGTGATATTTCTATAGTGAATGAGAATAATCAAAATTGTGACCAGTTGTATTTCCTTTCATCAAGGATTCTTCCCCTTCTTTAGGTCAATGTTACCTTGACCACATCAGAACTGGAAAGCAGACTGCAGGACTCTAGAAAATGAGCAGATGTAAACAAAGCAGTGATGTGCGAAACCCATCCCTCCACTGACCTACAGACATGACCGGAATACAGCAAAACAAACATAAAATCAAACCAGGGATTCAGAGTAGCAGAAGGGGACATTAGAATTTGCTGAACCAGTTACCCCAGATGAGGACTGAGAAGAGGATGGAAGGTAAAGATTAATATTGATCAAACTTTCTCCATGAACTCTATATGGTTTGGTAATGTTGTTCAGTTGTTTCAGATGTGTCTGACTCTTGGTGACCCCATCTGGGTTTTTCTTGGTGAAGATACTGGAATGGTTTGCCATTTTCTTCTCCAGATCATTTTATAAATTGGGAATTGAGACAAATGGGGTTAAGTGAGTTGCCCAGCTAGTGTCTGAAGCTGGATTTGAACTCAAGTCTTCCTGAATCCAGACCCTGTGCTCTATCCATTGTGCTACCTAGCTGACCCTTCTATATGATTTAGGGGAATGCAATTTTGGGGGCACAGGACTACTATGATTGACTTATGTTTATATAATATGTAATAGTTTTTGGTCTGTTAATAAGAGATTATGTGTGTGTGTGTGTGTGTGTGTGTGTGTATGTGTATAAAGGGTTGAGATTCCTAGGATGCCAGGTTGTATGATTATTCTAGGGTAGCAGATGGGGGCCAATAAGAGCATGACACTTTCAAAAGATAATCATGTTTTTTATACCTCTGGCATGCTTGGTGAAGTTAGTTACTTGTAGAATTTCACAATATCTCTTGATTGTTCCTAAATATTATATAAGGGAATATATCAATTTCATTTCATTTCAGTTCTTAAGTGTTTATTCAAGCACTTACTATGCACCGTGCCTAGTGCTCAGAGACCAAAATGTAACAGTTCCTACCATTGAGGAGCTTATATTCTACTGGGAGGAAAATGCATGCACATAAATAAACACAATATACATATATATAAATAATGCAAAGTAATTTTGGAGTAGAATACAAGGGAGCGATAACAACTGAAAGAATCTTGAAGGACATGACAAGTGAACTGAGACTCAGAGGATTTTGTGTTTTTTCATTCAAGTAATAAAGCACTATTGAAGTTTCTTGGACACAGAAGTGACATAATCAGTCCTGAGCATTAATATTGATTTGGCAGAATGTGGGGGATAGATTAAAGATGGGAGAGATTATATTCAAGGAGACCAGTTAAGAGACAGTTGAGGTTTCCAGGTCACTAGACAATAAGATAGAAGATTAGATATTTTCTCTGATCCTCACCACCTCTCAAATGTCTCTAAAATAGAAGTTATATTCCAGAAATCAAGCAGTTTAACTGTACCCATGATCTAGGAAACCAAAAACCCAAAGAAGGTTAAAAACTCCATGAATTAACATGTAACTCACACTTAATACCCACTCTCCCCACCATCCACTAGGCTCTCAGTAGCAAAGCTGCAGAAGACAAGACTTGTAATATAATGTAAACTTATATCATGACACTCCTCTCCCCTACCCCTCTCCCCTTGTCCCAGGACCATGGAGGCCCAGATTCCAAACTGCAGAAATTGATTGAGGCCCCAGAACATCACAACAGAATTCTTTGTTTCAACAGAGCTCTATAGAAGAATGGAAAAACATGGAATGGAACAAGACATGTATCTAAACTTGTCATAGAGCTCAATTCTATACTCTGTCCCTGTCTCCTCCCAGTTCCTGGAGATACAAATTTAAAATGACAGAAATTTGCCTAGGCTATGATATCAGCTGCATGGCCATGATCTATGCAACTATGTCAGAGAACTGAGGAAGAGAGAGAATGGGGTTGGATAATGTATGTATGGAGGTGTGTGGCACTTCACTTAACCTGAGGAAAAGAGTTAAGTGTTCAGGTGGGAAAAATTCTGCCACACACACTCATTACTTGGGATAAGACCTAGGTTAGTGAACAATTCATTGTTCAGTGTGGGAGAAGACTGAAAAGTTTTGAGATGCAGCCCCCAGAGAAACCATTATAAGAGAGGGAGGGAGTCATAAAGTGAGCAAGAGAGGAAAATAAGAAAAAAAAAAGATTGAAATTACTGATCTCAAGAGGAAGAAAACCCGAATACCTTGAGTATAAGCAGATAAATTGACAAGGAAGACATTAATAACAAAAGGAAAAATCACCTCTATATCTAGTAGATCTAGTAACGAGTTCAGATTTCTATGAATAAATACTGTAAAACAAAGGAAAGTGATTCAGCACTTGATGAAACAGAGGACTCTATATATTTTGAGGAGAGTATGGAACCACAGCACAGCATTCTGAGTGATTTAAAAGAGATATAAGAACTATGAATTTATGGCCTGTGTAGAAGAAATAGTTCACAAAACAAAAAAGTTAATCCCGTGGTGGCAAATCTTACCAAAGAAAGAAAAGAGGGGACAATTTATTAGGAATGCAAATACTTGGAAGTGAAGAACAATCTGGAAAAAGAGACATATTGCAAAAAGCAATATTGTCAAAAGAAAGTATGCCCTCCAGATAAGTAGAACATAATGATCTGAAAGACAAGATATGTAGAACCAAGTTAAGAAGTGTATATCTCCCTGAAGGAACTAACAAGTTCAAAAACCTGAATGCCATAATATAAGAAATAATATTAAGAAATGTCCCAGAACTTCTGAACATTCAAAGCAAAGTATCAATCAAAAGAATATACAGATTACCTTCAAAAAAATTCAAGGCTCCAAGACACATATTTGTCAGATTTAATTATTACATTGAAATATGATAAATTTTGCAAGCACCCAAGAGAAAGATACTCAAATACAAAGGAAAGGAAAATTGAATGGTGCATGACTCTTCTGTACCCACTGGAAAACCCAGAAAGAAATGGGAAATGTATTCTGAAGAGTAATGGGCCTGAAAATGTAGCAGAAGGGGAGCTATCCTGCAGATCAAAACTAAAGCATAAATGAAAAAAAAAATGGATGTTTTATAATAAAACAGCATCCAAAACATTCTTAGAAAGAAAAACAGACCTGAAGAAATTATTTGCTTCAAAAATAACTCTGACAACAGAAATACAAGAAAGGTAAGTGAATATAGCAACCAGGGACAACAACAGCAAAATAAGAGAGAGACCCTTAAGAGACTTCTTTTGAAATGTGCAGGAAGATACCAGGGTGAAAGCAGAAATCATCTAGAGACGATGTTGGGGAAAAAGAAGGGTATAGTAACAATCCATTTGAAAGGTGATGAGGGTTTGAACTAAGGTCAATCAGTTAATCAATAAGCATTTATTAAGCACCTACTACATGTCAGGCTTGTACTAAATGGGACTACAAAGAAAGGCAAAAGACAGTTTCTACTCTCAAAGAGCTCAGAGTCTAATGGAGCAGACAACATGAAACAACTATGTACAAGCATACAGGTTAAACTGGAGATATTTATAGAGGGAAAGCATTAGCATTACGGAGCATCCAAAAAGAATTTTTTATAGAAGATGGGATTTTATCTGGGGCTTGAAGGAAGCCAAGGAATCCAAGAGACAGATGAGGAGAGAGAGCATTCCAGGTATGGAGAACAGTTGCAGGGTCTTCTTGATAAGAGTTGACAAGACTTATCAATTGAATGGATATGGAGGGTGAAGGAGAGGAGGAGTTGAGAATGATTCCTAGGTTTGTTTGTAGGTCAAAGTTAATGGCAAATAAAATTATTCTGGTTAAAATTATGATGACTAATTTGAGATTATTCTCTTTGAGAAAAAACTAGAGATTTCTGGGATACAGAAAACAGGAATTGATAACCACCAATAAAGACAACATGTCTTGATCTATCAAAATTTTCACTCCAGTTATTTTTGTATCACATAAACATAATTTCATCTTTCAAAATTTGTGAATAATTTTATTTTAAAAGCATCGCCTTAATTCAAGACAATTTAATTTAAAGTCTCTGATTTTGTAGACTGAGCCAAGGTGGCAGAGAAAAGGCAGTTTTCTCTGCCCCCCCCCAAAAAAAACTTGCCTGAGCTCTCTCCAAAACACTTCCAAGTACCATTAAATAATGCCATAAAACAATTCCTGGAGTGGCAAAATCCACAAAAGGAAGGAGTGAATTATTTTTTTAGCCAAAGACCAATTTAGAAAATTGATAGGAAAGGCCTGTCACACCTGGGTGAGAGTGGAACATAGTACAACACAAGCTGCACCAGTGCAGACCCAGCTCCAACCCCAGCAAACCAGGAACAGGCTTTGAGAATTACTGAATCAGCAGCAGCAGCAGCATCTGCTTCTGGAACTCAGCCCACAGACCAGAAGGGGGTTGAACGACTGGTCAGAAGGAGATTACAGGGGTCTCTTTGCCGGCACTGGATGCAGAACTCTGTTGCTTTGCCCACACTTGGATCAGAGTCACAGTCCTGGATGGCAATCCAAAGGCAAGATAGAGCACTAGTATAGCAAAGCTTGTGTGCAGCAGGGACTCTTGTCATAGTTCCAGAGCAGAAAAGAGTGCTTGTGGTCACTCGTAGACCAGAGCACAGGTCAGGAGAGTGGTAAACACCTCTCCTTAAGACACACCACTTTGGAAGAACTGAAAACTTACAATTCCCTGGAAGTATCTCTAAAAATAGCTGTACAGAACTGAAACTGAAGATTGGGATGATGTGCCTTCCCCCCTGGAAGCAGAACTCCTCTTTAACAAATAAAGAAAAGTTAAGAAATAGACTGGAAAAATGAGGAAACAACAGAAAAATCTGACCATATGAAGTTACTGTGGTGACAAAGAAGATCAAAACACACAGCAAGCAGAAGACAATAAAAAGTCAAAATTCCTGTATCCAAAACCTGAAAGAAATATATGAATTGGTGTTAAACCACGGAAGGGCCCAAAAAAAGGATATTAAAAATCAAGTGGAGAGGTAGAGAAAGAATTAGGAAGAAAAATGAGAGTGATGCAAGAAAATCATGAAAAAAGAGTCAACAACTTGGTAAAGAAGACGCACAAAAATTACTGGAGAAAATAACACCCTAAGAATGGCTGAGCAAAATGTGGCATGTGATTCTGATGGAATACTGTTGTGCCATAAGAAATGATGAGCAGGATGCTCTCAGAAAAGCCTGGTAAGACTTACACGAGCTGATGAACAGTGAAAAAATACTGTGTACAAAGAAACAGCAATATTGTGAGATGATCAGCTGTGAATGACTTATCTACTGTCAGCAATATAATGATCCAAGACAACTCTGAAGGATTTATGATGAAAAATGCTATCCATCCCCAGAGAAAGAATTGGTGGTATCCCAATAGAAATTGAGGAATACTTTTCTTTTAACCTTATTTTCCTTGAGTTTTTTTTAAATCTATGTTTTCTTTCACAACATGACTAATATGTTTTGCATGACTACATATGTATAACCTATATCAAATTGCTTGCCTTCTCAATGAGAGTGGTGGGGAAAGGAGGAAGGAAGAGAATTTGGAACTCAAAGTTTTAAAAATGAATGTTAAAATTGTTTTTTCATACAATCGGGGAAAAATAAAATACTAAGAATTTTAACAATAAAGTCTGAATTTGATGATCAAAGGATATCAGATTCTGGAAGGGACCTCAAAGGTCATCAAACTCTTCTCATTGGCTCGCTGGATCGTTAGATTGGTATTCCTTGTTAATTACAGTTACTCCCTGATGACTCTTTTTTTTTTCCATTTCAAATTCCCTCCAATTAGAATATATGGTATCTCAGATTATTTTTATTGCTATTAGTCAGGTAATATAACCTATAAGGGTAACTCATTGCTCTGAAAATTAGAAAAGATGAATTTGTCAAATAGAAAACATGGAGCCCCACAGAAGATACTAATTTGAAGACAAATTGGTCCCACCAGTCTGATATCAGCTCCTGATGACAGAATAAAACAACTAAATAAAACTCAATATTTCTTCTTAACCTAACAAACATTCTGATTATCCTTGCTGAAAAGTTGCAAGAAGTATTCACCAGCTATCTCCATGTCCCTCTCAGCATATATAGAATATTTTAAAATAGACTGATGAAATTATCTAGTCTTGTTTTCATCCACAAAGAGCATAGAATCTATTAGAATCTTCTTTCCTGAAGACTGAAACTCACTGCAGTTGACATTGATGTCTGTTGGGCAGTCTAGCCTGTGGGCTGGGGGAATACACCAAATTCCCACTGCAGTTCATTAGCTGATGGTGGGGTCTCTGGTGACAAGAGATTCACATTAAATTATATGTTTCTTTAACTTTCTGGTGCTTAATTTTTTCTTTTTAAGCTCATATCTAACTCAGCCATGGGTTATAATTGCCTAAGTGAATTTAGATTTTTCTGGGGACATCATTTTAGGAAGTAGTAGAAATTTACCACAGTAGGAATGATTATGATAGTCCTGTTGTTTCGTGCTTTGGTCAGACCATAGTTTGGGAATTGTGTTGAGTTTGGTTTAGAAAGGACATTAATAAGCTGGAAAACACCCTGTTGAGGGTAAGCAAGATACTGAAGATTGTCCATATGGGATTTGGCTAAAGGAATTGGGGGAAAGCCTGACTTGGAGCAAAGAAGCCTTGGAGGAGGACACGCTTGCTGTGTCCAAGTGTTTGAAGAGCTGCCGTGCAACAAAAATGTCCATCCACAGATGATATAATAATGGTCGTGAAGCACTCATCATGATGCCTGACACATAGTTGGCTAGATTAATGATCCATCAATATTTTAGCTGAAAAACTGAGTAGAAACCCTTAGAAATCCACTGAGGCCTCCTTAAATTTTTTTCAAGTTCCTCCTGGGGGTTGTGGAAACACTGAATTAGGAGTTATAGGAACGCAATTCTACTCCTGTCCCCAACACTTTAAAATCATGACCTTGAACAACCACTGATGTTTCAACTGTCTCATCTGCAGAATAGGGTTAATACTCAAAGGCATGTTTGTGTCATGGAGTTACTGTGAGTTTCAAGTTCATAAATATTTGTTGAAAGAGCCTCAAAAACTTGATGTAAAGATCCAAATATAGTGCAAAGAAATAAACACTGGATTGAGCGTCTGAAAGTGAATTATAGGTCTTGTTCCTTACTGAACACATGACCTAGGTAAGTCATATTACTTCTTGCAGTACCAATTTTCTTGTCTGTTAAATAACTGATGGGATTGCACTACATTGTTGCTAATTTTCCTTCTAGCTCTAAACTGATTGACACTATGATCCTATTATTTTAGAATCATTAGCAATAGTCTAATGAGATGCCTTTCTCATGGCAGGGACAATTAAATCAAATTATAGCCAAAGAAATATGCCTATGTTGCCTTGTAAGTAGATTTATTTCTTTCTTTCTGCTTTTTGGAGGACAATTGGGGGTAAGTGACTTGTCCAAGGTCACATGGCTGGTTTTTGTGTTAAGTGTCTGAGGCCGGATTTGAACTCAGGTCCTCCTGACTCCAGGGCCAGTGCTCTATTCACTGTACCACCTAGCCGCCCCTTAGTCAGCAGATTTCTAACAGAAATTTCTAACATGGTAATCAATCAGTGTGCAATGGTATATAGCCATTCTCTCCTAGAGACCTTCCTTTTAATTTATATTGAATTTTAAATTGAATTACAAAGTGATCTCTCAACAAAAGAAGTTCTTCATGTCAATTTGTGTCATCAGCTCATCCCCATTTTGTGCCAAATGGGTATACTTTTGTTCAAGTTATCTATAGAATAACTATCCTTTATGTATTTCTGTCATCATTTCTTGAAACACCTGGACCTACTTCATAGTCTCATTACTTGGCAAGAGGAGAATCATTACAATGGCAGCATGTATAAACTACATCCTCAACCCTCTACTTACATTGTCAGTTCAGGGACCCAGAACCTGACTCTTACATGTCCCCTAGTGTTCTAGGCAAAATCTTGAGAGGTTAGATATTGTTTTCTAATGCTATAGCTCATGATAATCAAGTAGTTAACCAAATAATTAGCTTTTAGAAAGCCATATTTTATAAAGTGATGTTGGGAGAACAGTTGGTACAAAACATTCCCTACCACCAGCCTACTCACACCCAAGTCTACCTTCCCACAAGTACATACAGAATACAGGGGAAAGTAGGCTCAAGCAAAATGGAAAACTGATAACCCCTGGAGTTCCCTTTGCTGAAGTCTTTAAGATCTTCCTTTTGGGATGGCATAGCCTTTCTGTGGAGATCCTTGGAGCATCTTGAATATGCCTTTCCTTTTTTTTGGAAGGTAGAAGGCAAAGCCATTGGGGTTAAGTGACTTGCCAAGGTCACACAGCTAGTAAGGGTCAAGCATCTGAGGTCAGATTTGAACTCAGGTCCTCCTGACTCCAGGGCCTGTGCTCTATTCACTATGCAACCTAGTTGCCCCTGAATGAGCCTTTCCTAATGATATCCAGACTGTCTTTGCCTTCTGATCCAGACATTGACAGTAGCTGCTACCATTCCAGGGATACTATTAGGATAACAATAAAAATGTCTAAATCCTCTAACTCTCCAAAGTTTGCAAGGTCCTCATCCTTTAGTCAAGGATGTTGGGCGCGATGGAGACTGGAGCAGGGGTGCTTTTCCTTCCTCTCTAAGTGTTTCCTTTTTCTTTTCAGAAGCTTAGCTGGAGGTTTCTGCCACTAAGTCACTCGATGGTTGAATCTATTGGTTCTGAACTGGCTTACTATTTTATAGACAACTCACAGTGCTTGACCAAGTTTTCCCAATATGTGTGATATCATATCAGTTCCTCCAGTGGCTTTCAAAGACATCTATATTGATAAAAGACTTTTCCTGATTTGGTCTAAAGCCTATGATTGATTCATTAATTCAGTAGAGAAATGTTTTCACCTGGTTAAGGTATCAGGGTGTAGTATCATATTACTTATAAAGTGGGGTGGGTGGATCTTTTGGGCTACTATTCATTCTTTTTTTGTTTTGTTTTGCTTTTTGGAGGGGGGGGAAGACAGGGCAATTGGGATTAAATGACTTGTCCAAGGTCACATAGCTAGTAAGTGTTAAGCATCTGAGGCTAGATTTGAACTCAGGTCATCCTGACTCCAGGGCCAGTGCTCTATTCACTGTGCCACCTAGCCACCCCGCGACTATCCATTCTTTTAAAAAAATTTTTTTTTAAAGCAATTGGGGTTAAGTAACTTGCTCAAGGTTACACAGCCAGTTATTTTGTGTGGGTGTTAAGTATCTGAGGCCCAAACCCATCCCACGTCTCCCAACTCCGGGGCCAGCACTCTTACTCACTGCGCCACCTGCCCCCCCAAAGAATAGACAATCTTTTTTTTTTGCCTTTTTTTTGGAGGGCAATTGGGGTTAAGTGACTTGCCCAAGGTCACACAGCTGGTTTTTGTGTTAAGTGTCTGAGGCCAGATTTGAACTCAGGTCCTCCTGACTCCAGGGCCAGTGCTCTATTCACTGTGCCTCCTAACCGTCCCTACTATCCATTCTTACACAATGAAGAATAATAACAGCCTCTAATAGGATATTAATCTAAAGTAATATGTCAGTTTTATCTAGTCTGTTCCACATCTATTTCAAACTGCACTTGTTGGCCTTTTTGCTTATTTATTTCTTCCCCTCTACCACTTCCAAACCTTCCTTGCCCTCCTTCCATCACTACTAATAACAACATTTCTTCTCTCTTTGCCTCCCTCCTTGACCTTTTTCTGGAAAGTGGATTGCTTATTGCCATGTGTATCCAATTTGCTTTGAATATATTTGCATTGTTATCCCTAAGATATAAGTTCTCTGAGGGAAAAGAGTGTTTCTTTCTTCCCCACCATCCCCTCCTTTTTATATCCCTATTGTTTAGTAGAGTGCTTGAATTGCATTGAGGAGTAAGTGAAAGCTCTAACAGTCCATCACTCTCTCCTTTCATCATCAAATGTTTATTGGAATTCTAAAGGGCACATATAATTATACTAAGAACCCAAGGATTTAGGAAAGCAGATTATAATGAAGACATATTTTACCTTAAAGGACATTAAAGGGAAAAGGTGGATCAGTAACTGGTCTAGGTGGTTGGCAAGTTATGACTCAATTAGGAAAATTTTGGCAAAAGTAGATCCTGATTTATGACTTGAAAGAACAGTATATCATTTTGTTAGAAAGAAGGAAAGCTGTTACTCCATAACTACAGGATTAAAAATATTTTATTAATGTTCTTCAAAAAATCGCTGTCATTTTCCAATAACCACATCTGTGACAGTAGAAGCTCACTTGATGCAAAGAAGCTACTTAAGTTAAACAAACCTATACATTGGTGTTGTCTGATAATGAGTACCAAATCCTGTGCCTCTAAGTTACCATTTTATCTCCTGAGAGGAGGGAGTCATTTGCATTTCGCTATAGGTCTTCTGAAGCCAAGATTGTTCATTGCATTGACCAGAGTTCTGATGGCTTACACAAGTTTTTTTCCTTTACATTGTATAAATTGTTTTCTTGGTTCTTACTTTGCCCTGTGTGAATTCATAGAAATCTTCCAAAGTTTCTATGAATTATTATTATTATTAATTATTTCGCCTTTTGGAGGGCAATTGGGGTTAATTAACTTGCCCAAGGTTACACAGCTAGTTTTTTGTGTGGGTGTTAAGTGTCTGAGGCCGGAACCGAGCTCAGGTCCTCCTGATTCTGGGGCCAGCGTTTTACTCACTGCGCCACCTAGCCGCCCTGTGAATTATTTATATGCATTGTTTTCTATGGTACAATCTTTTTTTTTTTTGCCTTTTTTTTTTTGGAGGGCAATTGGGGTTAAGTGACTTGCACAAGGTCACATGGATTTTTTTTGTGCTAAGTTCTGAGGCCTATATTGAACTCAGGTCCTCCTGACTCCAGGGCCGGTTCTCTATTCACTGTGCCACCTAGCTGCCCGGGCACAATAATTTTCTAGCCAGTCAGTAAACACTTATGAAGCCTCTAGTATGCACTGGGCACTGTGCTAAAAGCATTGGAGATACAAAGGACAGTAAAAGACAGTCCCCATGCTTGAGGAGCTCAGAATTGAATGAGGGAGAAAACATGCAAGTAACTATATAAAGTAGTTATATAGAGAATAAATTAACATTTCAATTTTATTCAAATATCACATTTGATTAACCATTTCCCAATAAATGAATACCCATTTTGTTTTTGGTTCTTTGCTACACAAAAATTGTTCTTATGAATATTTTGCACATAATCCTTTCCTTATGTCTTTGACCTCCTTGTGATACATAACTAGGAATGGTATCTATTGGGATTTTTCAACCAAAGTCTTAGAGATGGAAGAAAGAAAGGAGCTGCAATAAGAAGGAAAATCTAATAAAATACGATATCTCCTTTTCCCTTTCCCTCCCTTTCTCTTCTTCACCAGGAGTGGAATGGTGAGGTAATGGCTATCAAGTTGTCTGAGTGATACAAACTAGGGAAAAAAGGGGAAAACACCTCATTGAATAAACAGGGTGGAGGGCAAGGAGAGAAAGAGAGTCCATGAGCATGTGCGCCTTTGCATATGGTGGGGAGATAATGTAGAAAATGAGTGACGGTGGGAACGCCTTAGGCATTTATTTCACTTCCCCGGGTGTGGTTTGTAACCTATTACATAGGAAAATAGCATCAGGACAACTTCTCTTGGCACATAAAACATGGATGCATGTAATAGGCACATGTGAGCAAAAGAGGGATGGAAAATACAGCTCCTTTGACAAAAGTTACAAGTGTTGAAATACATTGACTGATGACAGATTATATGTTGAAATAGCCATAAACATTTGTTTCGACACAATCTTCTCTTGTCATATTTTTACTTAACTACTTATCAAAAAGACTAGACCTCCAGAGAGTGTTCTTTCTTTTGAAAGGGAAGAAAGAGGTTGGCAGAGGGTCAAGGAATATGATTGGAGATAAGTATGATAGTCATAAGCATCTAGAAGTAAGGATCAAGGGGCTTTGATGCATCATTGCTTCCATAGCTCAGTGATCTTGTCAATATGGGTGCTTTCTCCCCTCAGTGACACTCATCACTATCTATCCATGCCCATCTGCCCTGTCTGACTTTCGTGTCTGTTCTCACGTAAATCTGCCACAGGGGGTCCACCAAATGTTTGGGGAGTCTTACTCTAGTTCTTTTGACATTGAGAATATACCAGATGGAACACAAATATTGTCCAGGGCTATCTCTTACTCTCCTTTACAATTCATTTGTATTTATCTTCTAGTTCATTTTCCTTTCTCTGAAGAGTCAGGAATGCAAATTGATGAAGCATTTTCTTAGTCCTTTGAGGTATTCTTAAATTCCAGATCATTTAGTTTTAACATCAATTTCTTACCAAGCTTCCTTTAAAGTTTTTTCTTTTCACTGATACTTGCTGTTTTATGATAGTGCTCAGAATCTTCCACTATCGTCCTTCTTAAGATGTTAAAAATGAGTTTAAATTTTAGATTGCTGTTATCCTTGGCCGTCATCATTTTTCATTGAGAAAGAAGATTAAGTGCTTACTTCCTGAGGTGTTTATAGCTTCTTTTCTTCTTACCATTCTAGCATTTTTTTTGCATTATTAAAACTTTTTCAGCAAATAGTTAAAATTTGTGGTGGTATTTATTCCTTCATCATTTCCCATTTTATAAGATCAACAGAATTCTATCACGTTAGAGTTGCTTTACTTGATTATCTTATTTTTCTTTTATTTCCTCCTTTTTTCTTTGCTTTTGCTAATTTTGATTTTTGATCTAACAAGTTGGGGATCTGACTCCACATAAAGATATTATCCATGAGTGAAACCTCTATCACTAGTAGTAATTATCTGTTTATTAAAACATAATCAATCTTATTTATTTTTATATTATTTGATGCTCACCATTATTCAGAAAGTATGAATGTTGTATAGGTTCAAGGTATCTGGGTCATCCATAAGCCCTTGGTCTTTTTTCTTATTCCTGAACCATACTTGCTAGCATTTTTTACTGTTCACATCTACTTTTGTATTGAATCAATCAATCAAACATCTAATTTTGTATTGAATCAATCAATCAATCAGCAAGCATTGATTTTTTTTTTTTTTTGCTTTTTGCAGGGCAGTTGGGGTTAAGTGATTTGCCCAATGTCACACGGCTAGTAAGTGTTAAGTGTCTGAGGCTGGATTTGAACTCAGGTCCTCCTGACTCCAGGGCTGGTGATGTACTTACTGCGCCACCTAGCTGCCCCCCAGCAAGCATTAAGTGCCCACCATATTCTAGACACTGTACTAGGTATAGAGATAAAGTACAAAGAATGAAATCTCTGAATATCAACATATATGTCTCCTTAATTTGATAGATATTATCGAATTACTTATAGAATTCCTCTGCTTTTTCATCCTTTCCAACAGATGTCGGTGCTTATGCTGCTGTTATTGTTATGGTGGCTTTAAAAAATAACCCAAATATTTATTGTGAACTCTGTAATTCTAGATGTCCAGCTGTGCTAGGGAATGATCTTACTTTTTGCCTTTTGACAATGGATAAAGCCAACTCTACCAACCCCTTCATTTGCTTCTCCAAGGAGAACCTGTGAATGTCAAAATCAATATGATTTAATTCCTCTAGTAGTCTGTCTACTTGTTGGTTACTGGACAGAGACCTTACAATAATTTTTTCTAATTTAAATTTATTTTTTCCTGAACTCAACAGACATAAATGAACATAAGCATTTATAGGCAGAAAAACAAAGGAAGAATTGTACTTGAAAACACAAATTTCTATTATATATGGCTGGGTTTTTAAAAAGTCATTAGAAATTCAACATGCTAGTTTTTATATTGTCCTGTTTACATGTCTCCTGCTGAACCTTTTTTGTTCCCCTTCATGCTTTAAAAATGCTACAATGATCCTCCCTTCTTTTTTTGGGGGGGGTGGGAGGGAAGCACTGTTGCTAGGATCTTAATATTTGTAAGTTAATATTTATAAGTGTTATTATTTATAGATGGCCTAAAAAATGTGATTCTTAGCACCCTCTGCTGCCTTTTCCTCTATTTCCATTGTAAGTGGAAAAGCAGAAAGGAACCATATGGGACCAAGGACAATTTTGTATTTTTCTTTGTTTCATGGGTTTCCATGGCCAAAGAATTCATCTTTAAATCATTAGCCTACTATGATGAGTCTCTCCATACTTATGCTTATTCTTGGAAAGTAGATGTTATCTGTAACCAGCAGTAAAGATATATAGCAGAACCACTGGAATAAGCAAAGAGAACAAAGGATGTAGGTATACTATGATAGGGAAAGGAAATGAAATTTTAAAGAGAAAGAAATCTCAAATTAGACACTAACCAGACTACTAGGATGTAGCTCTATTAAGGATGTGGTAAACAAATCAGGAGCTTTCTGTAAGAGACTGACACAGAAAGGGAGTAGAAAAGCTTAGGATAATATCAATTGATGTGCTATATATTATATGTTTGACATTGATCTAAAGGGACATTCTTTAGGATTCC
Organism: Petaurus breviceps papuanus; assembly: GCF_028583685.1. Classification (NCBI taxonomy): domain Eukaryota; kingdom Metazoa; phylum Chordata; class Mammalia; order Diprotodontia; family Petauridae; genus Petaurus; species Petaurus breviceps. The sequence goes on from NW_027187349.1 coordinate 13,679,914, forward strand.
AAGGTACTTTCCCTTCCTCAAGGCAGATCTCTACAAGTAAAGGATGTAACTCTGGGGGTATTGGAACCAGTTCAAATGACTTGAAAGAGCTAATTGTTAAATTTTTATTGTGTGTATTTATACCTCTGAAATTAGCAAGGGCTACAAATCAGGGCTTGATTTATTGTTTTCTTTTTTGTCTAAACTTAAGAAAGTTATGGAGAAAATGTTAACAATGCACATTAAATTTCAATGAGTTTTGCATACATTTTTTCCCAGAGACATAGTTGTTAAATATTTACAAGCACACCTCTGTATATATGCCAAATATCTTTGACTTTCCTCTTCATGAATTTACTACTCATGACTTACCTAAACTTTTTTAGACTTTTATATCTGCAAACTATATCACCTCTTGGATAAAAAGATTCCATGTGTTCATTATGTCCTATATAAAATACTATGCCAAAGTACCACTTTGTTCCATTGGACCCTAAAAGTTTTAGGTTCAAGAACTGAGGCTTGGTTACCTTAGTTGGAGAGATATAGGATTGGATGAAAGTTCATGTACTCTACAAGACATTGGTGATAGTATCACAGATGTTGAGTTGGAAGGGAACTTAGAAACCTCATCCAGTCCCTTGATTCTATGGATGAGGAATGGTGACCAAGAGAAGATGTGACTTGCCCAAGGTCACACACAAAAAAGAAAGGGTCTGAACCCACCTTCTCTGACTCAAGAGCTAGTGCTCATTCTATTGTAACATGCTTCTTCTTTCAGTCTCTTCCTGTAGAGAAACTGACTTTATTTTGTTAAAATGTATCTTAATTTTTGTGATTTAAAATTCTGAAAGAATAAGCTGCTTTTGAAAAACCAAAGGGAAAACTGAAAGGATTCTTTCAATAGGATTTAGAAATCTGAGAGAAAAAGCTGAAGTCACATTAAGTTCACCCTCTTGAAGTTCAGCAGTCATTCCAGGAAAGAAAGAGGGAACAGAGAGGAAAGGCATAGGAACTGGGTGTTCCAATGATCTCTAGGTACCACTTATGTTGGGAAAGCTTCAAAAACTAGTTGAGTCCTTCAGGTTAAGTGTGAAGACCAGTGAAATGATTCAGAAGCAATTATCGCCTTCAGTTAGCTGAGTGGAAGCTCAAATTAGCAGTGCCCTTAAACTAAGAAAAGAGAAGCAACCCATGGTTCTGGTGAAGGATTTAACCATTAGCTAGAAAATCCTAAACAATAGCAGCTGAATTAGGGACAAAACCTTTAGCATGCACTTAGGAGCATTTTGTTTCTCTTGTGTTGATTGAGACAACCAGAGCATCTATTGATTTATGTTCTGAAATGGAAACTAGATGATTTTTAAAATCTAAAATTACATATATAGTATACATATATACACGCATGTATATATATGTGTGTAAATGTATATATATGTATACATACATAGAAGGATAATAGATAGGCAGCTAGGGAATGGAAGGCTGCAATTGGATTCAGGAACACTTGAATTCAGATTTGGCTTCAGACACCTGTCAGCCATGTGACTATGGACAAGTCACTTAACTTCAGGCTGCTTCAGTTTCCTTTTCTATAAAATGTAGATATAGATAATAATGGCACCTACATTCTAGGGTTATGCAGATAAGATGAGATATTTGCAAACTTTAAAGACCTAAATAAGTACTAGTTAATATTATTGTTATGATTTCTTGTTTCTATATAATATACAATCATCATCATAATGTAAATAACCCTATATCAGAATCTGGCCTATGTCAAGATAATCATGGTAATTGAAACATTTTACCCCCTCCAATTTCCTTGGGAATATACCCAGAGTCCTCTCCACCTCCAGTTATATGAAATCACATGCTGACAGAATCCTAAGACAGTTTCTCCATTTCCATGATTATTCTAATGGAAGGTCAGATTCTGATTCAGGGATACACACATATATTTCAAAACATAAAAACATATATGAGCATATTGAATAACCTGTCCTTCCCTTTCTTAATTTTTCCATGATGAAAAATCTATCCACGGAGCCTGTGTTTCTTTGAGGAATAGTACTTATAGGGGAGAAAAAAGGCTTACTTAGAAATACTCTGAAACTTCTATCCTTTTTTGAAGTGATAGAAACATTAAAATTCTCAGAAAGAAATGACTTCAATCCTTGAATCATGTAAATTGTTCTACTCCAGACAAAAAGGATCACTGTGTAATAGATGCAAAGAAAAGGGACCCCTGAAAGATGAAAGGTATGATCATGGAGTTAAACAGGAAGGGACAGATGAAGGATATAGCACAAAATATTAGTCAGGTATAGTGCTTCCTGCAACAATCCAAGTGTTGAAGGGAAACCAAAACAGAACTGTTATAAATTCCTCAGGCCAACACTGTCCAGATGTTATCTATAGATTTCAAAGTATGGAGGATCTATGGATAGCTTTTACCCACTTTGAGCAAGTAAAACCAACAGAAAAAAAAGGAAAACATAAATCTGAAGTTGTGAAATTAATTAGCAGTCAGAACTCTCCAGGTAATTAAACTGAATTCAATAAGTAAATAGTGTGTGTGTGTGTGTAGGCAGTTCAGAGGAAAAAATTGCTTCTGATCAATACATTGAGAAAGTTCAAAAACATGTGCAATGGGTTACACCAGTGGACCTCCCACTTCCTGCAAAGGGGTAAGTTAGCAGCATCTTCTCATATCTCTTCATCTGAGTCTCACTTGATCTTTATAATTTTAATTTATTTTGACTTTTTTGCTGTCAGTTGTTTATATTTACATTGTTATAGTCACTGCATATATTGTTTTCTTGGTTCTGCTTACTTTACTCTGCAACAATTCATGCAGTTTTTTCCATTCTCTGTATTCGTCAAATATATAATTTTTTAGAGTACAGTAATATTCTATTATATTCATGTGCAACAATGAGTACATTCCCCAATTGATGGGCTTCCACTTTGTTTCCAATTCTAAACTATCACAAAAAGTGCTGCTAGAAATATTTTAGAATATATAGAGACTTTTTTTTTCTTGCCACTTTCTTCTTTGTCTTATTCAGTCATGTCTGACTCTTCATGATTCCATTTGGAGGTTTCTTGGCAAAGATACTACAGTGCTTTGTCATTTCCTTCTCTGGGTCCTTTTATAGATGTGGAAACTGAGGTAAACAAGGTTAAGCAACTTGTCTAGGATCACAACACCTGACAAGTATCCGAGGCCAGATTTTTTTTCATTTCACACTGTTTACTTAAAAAAACCCAACAATCATGCAATAAATATTACTCATAATTTTCAAAGCTTTTTTGTGTTTACTTATAAGTTTTCTTTTGTTCTCTGCTGTGCACTATTAATTTTTCCCTCCCCCCCCCACCCTAGAGAAGGCTACATTTAGACATAAATACGTATACAATCATACTATACATGCTTCTTTGTATCACTTCTTTTTTTGCAGGTGAATAGCATTTTCCTTCATAGGTCCTTTGTAGTTGATTTGAGTATTTATGGTACTCAAAATGAGTCATTCATAATTGTTCTTATGACAATATTTCTGTTACTTTGTACAATGATATCTTGGTCCTGTGCAGTTGACTTTTCATTTTTTTTGTGTTGTCTTTCTGTTTTGTTTTAAATCAACCAGGTCCTCATTTCTTATAGCACAGCAGTAGTAGTGGTTGTTGTGTTTGTATTTCGTTTTCCTTTATTTGCCTAATTCCAAATGGCTTTCCAAAATACCCATGTCTACATGTCTGTCCCTATGTTCTGCTCTTCCCCAGCACAAACCCTTTGCTCCAACAAGAGCTTCTCACTGTTCCTCACTTGCAGGCTTCTCACTGTTCCTCAAACATGCCATAAGTAGAGTACAACCCCAGGTTCCTATACTAGAGTCGGAGGGTGTAGCAGCAAGCACCCTGGAGTCCCTAGGGTGGCTTCTCACACAGGTTCTTGGATCTGCTTTGATAAAGGAAAGCAACTCAAAATGGGTTAACAAGCTTACTTTAATCAGTCAGACATATATCGTTTACCTTGTTCAGGGGAAAAGGTCAGCACCCCGAACTTCAAAGTATACAGGCAGAATTATCAAGACATTAACAGATCAAGTAGACAGCTTTCCAAACTGTCCAACCATTACATCCATACCCAGTCAACATCTGGGTTTCCACATCTGGGTTTTTCAAAGCCGGGGAACTCTCAACAATGGCTTCCCAGAATTCAGATCAAATCACAGAACACTTCTCAAAGTGAGCCCCCAAAACAAAGCCTCACATCAGGGCTTATATAGCCTTCTCCTGGCTCAGAGAATGTAACAACCTTATTGACCCACTGGCCAATCAAGAAGTATCTACTGAAAAACAAGCCTCCAGGTGCACTTTAGCCTAGGGGCAGGGAAGATCTTCCAAATTTGCATTCCCATTACAGAGGGGAATTCAGAGGTTCCTTATTTTGGCAGATGAAGGAATGGAGATGCAGGGGGGGAAATGATTTCCTCAAGATCACAGAAACAGGAAGTCCCAGAGTGGGGTTGGAGCCCAGGTCCTCTGACTTATGAGCCTCTTTCCACCATACTCTGCTGCCTCTAATATCTTTTTCTACTTTTTTTTAGTTCATTTCCTAACCTGAAAAAACTCTTTCCTCCTCCTCCCCATCCTTCATGTAGCCTTCTCTGATCAGGCCAATTCATGGAAACCTTTTATGAATTTTCACTTACAGCACTCTCATCTCTCATATTATGATGTCTTCTCTCTTAAAATCATACTTCATATCTTCTTGTGATTCTCAGCTAATATTTGTAGGATTTAGAGTTGAAATGAACCTTATAGATCATCATGTGCAACTCTTTGATTTTTTAAACATGAAAAGCTTTTAAAAAATTAAAATAAAGGGGTGGCTAGGTGGCGTAGTGAATAGAGCACTGACCCTGGAGTCAGGAGGACCTGAGTTCAAATCTGGCCTCAGACACTTAATGCAAAAACTAGCCGTGTGACCTTAGGCAAGTCACTTAACCCCAATTGCCCTCCAAAAAAGCAAAAAAAAAAAATTAAAATTTTTTTCCAAACAACAAGCATTTAAAAATTTATCTTTTCTTCCCCCTATTAAGCAAATTTTTAAAAATCCTGAAAAGGCTAAAGATGAGAAACTAAGACCCTTAGAAGTCACTTGATCAATCAACGAGTCTTTATCATATGCCTGCTTTGCTTCAGGCACTGTCATAGGTGCTGAGGATACAAGGACAAAAGTGAAGAATTCCTGTCATCAAGGAGCTTATAGTCTAACAGAGAGTCAAACACATGTTTATATAAACACATTTAACATGATGCTTAGGACACACAGAAAGGGCTTAATAAGTGCTTCCTCTACCTGTCAGTCTGTCCATCTGTGTCCATCTACCATGGAATACCTTCTATCTATAAAATTTGCATAATTGTATTTAATCTGTTGTGAGGATCATATCATATTCTACATATATATGTAGGCGTATGACATATGTACACCTATGTGTATATATGCATGCATGTGTGTATATACATACATACGTACACACAACACACACACATATATATCACTTTATAAACCTTAATTCTCTGTATGCTGTAATCATTAGCTATGATTATGACAATGGGGAGGTGAGGAAGAACAAGAAGGCTGTTTTGGCTAGACTGCTGCCAACTTAGAGGAAAGTAACATGTAATAAGTCTGGAAAGAGAGATTGAGGTCAGGTTAGAAAGGACCTTAAAAGACAGGGAGAGGAGTTTCTAACTGACCATGCAGATAGCCAATGAGATTTGTGGAGTGGAGGAATGTCCAGCTTAAGGTCTGTGGTACAGTTGAATACTGGCTGGGATTCAGCCCTGACTGTTTCTTTGCCACATATTCCCTATGTGACCTTGAGCAATTCATTTCATCTCTTTGGGCCTCAATTTTCTCCCCTGTAAAATGGGAAGAGTTGGACGTTATCTATAAGGTACCTTCCAGTTCTAAATCTATGATCACATATTTTGTGCTCCAGGCAAATCAATCTGGCCATTGTGTGGAGGATGAACTTTCTAGTTTTTAATAGTTCCGCCAAGAGGGGATGAGTACCCGAATGAAAGTGGTTGGTCATGTGTCAAGAGAAGGGGATGAATGTGAGAAATGTGGATGGAGATTTGGCAACTAACTGGATGGGTGGGGTCAGGGAGTGTGAGGAATCAAGGATTGGAGTGTGCTGTGAACCCAGGAAACCAGAAGAGTGGGGTGGCACCCTATGCAGAAACAGGGAAATTTGGAAGAGGAGTAGTTCTGAGGGGGAAAGATAGATTAGTTTTATACATGGTTGTCACATCTCCGGGAAATTCAGAGTTGAAGTGAAATGTCCAGGGTCACAGAGGTGATGACGTCTGGGATTTGAACTCAGATTTTCTAGGTCCCAATCCAAAGTTTTTTCTGGTACTACATTACATGATTTTGGTTTAAGTGATGAAAAAGACCCTCAACAAATATTGCAAGGAAGGCTTCTCTGCGTGTTTTCTTGATGTGCAGCCGGCTTACATTCCTGAACAAATAAGGACCCTGACTTAGTAACAGACAGGCTAGCATTAAAAATACATGCACTGTAGGAGATTGCCTGAGAAACCATGAAAAAAACAATTCAGGAATTAGTTCCTGTCAACAGGCTCGTGGGAGGTAGCTGTTTTAAACCTGAACAAACCACCTATGACCTCTAAAGACTCTGTTTTTATAAGATTGGTCCTGGCAAAGAAATATGTAACAGAGAGCCTACATTTGCTTCTGCTTTCCTTCAGAAACCTATGGGATGAAAGGCATGGCACGGATAAGCTGAATTTTAAACATAAAATACTATTTTATTAGGAAAACACCAAAGGATTATTGAACAAGATTAATATTTAGATAACCTTTGACACACATCCTGACACCCTGGAACAGGAGATGAAAGAGCATTCCCAGAGTATTCTGGATCCACAGTTATAGAAATTTTTATGGGCGAATATAAATCATGGCCTTTCTTTTCATTTGTAGTTGGCTTTTGGTCAGTAGGCCCCATTTACCTTCTTCATCCAGCATTGTGCCTATTGCCTTTAGAAGCATCTCCTGCAATGTCTTGGCATTTGGAGGGGGCACTATCCTTCTTTTTCTTTTCTTTCTTTTTTTTTCTCTTTTATTTTAAGTTTAATTGTATTTTATTTTTTTTCCCAATTACAATCAAGAAAATTTCTAGCATTCATATTTTTGGGGGCAAGGTAGGACAATTGGGGTTAAGTGACTTGCCCAAGGTCACACAGTTAATAAGTACTAAGTGTCTAAGGCCTGATTTGTACTCAGGTCCTCCTGATTCCAGGGTTGGTGCTCTATTCACTGTGCCACCTATCCACCCCACTAGCATTCATTTTTACAAGATTTTGAGTTGCCAATTTTTCTACCTCCCTCTATCCCCTCCCTTCTTCTGAAAATAGAGGCAGTTTGATTTAGTTTATATGTGTACTATCACGTAAAAACATTTCCATATTAATCACAGTTGTGAAAGAAGAAACAGATAAAAAGGGCAAAAAAGAGAAGAAAGAAGAAAGGAAGTGAAAAAAAATGCTTTGATCTGCATTCAGAACCCATGAGTTCTTTATTTGAATATGGATAGCATTTTCCTTCATGAGTCCTTTGTACTTGTCTTAGATCACTGTGTTGCTGAGAAGAGCTGAGTCATTCATAGTTAATCATTATACGATGTTGCTGGTACTGTGTATGACTTTTTTTCCGGTTCTTATCATTTCATTTTTCATTAGTTCATAAAAGTCTTTCTAGGTTTTTCTGAAGTCTGCCTAGTCATCATTTCTTATTGCACAATAGTATTATATTACATTCATATACCGCACCTTGTTCAGCCATCCCCCAATTGACAGGCATCCCCTCAATTTCCAATATTTTGCCACCATGAAAAGGGCTGCTATAAATATTTTTGCACATGTAAATTCTTTTACATTTTTTAATGATTTCTTTGGGATACAGTGGTATTGCTGAATCAAAAGGTATGCAGTTTTATTGCCCTTTGGACATAGTTCCAAATTTTTCTAAAAAATGGCTGGATCAGTTCACAACTCCACTAACCATGTATCATTGTCCCAATTTTGCCACATTTTCTCCAACTTTTATCATTTTTTTGTCATATCAGACAATCTGATAGGTGTGAGGTGGTATCTTTGAGTTGTTCTCATTTGCATTTTTCTAATCAAAAATGATTTAGAGCATTTCTTCCTATGCCGATAACTGATTTCTTTATCTGAAAACTGTCTGTTCATATCCTTTGACCATTTATCAGTCAGGCAATGACTTCTGTTCTTATAAATTTGACTCATTTCTCTATTTGAGAAATGAAACCTTTATCAGAGACACTTTTTGTAAAGATTGCTTCCTAGCTTTCTGCTTTCCTTCTAATTTTGATTGCGTTGGTTTTGTTTGTACAAAAGCTTTTATACATATGTATGTATATATATAATCAAATATAATATATAAAGTATAACATAATAAAATTATCTATTTTACATTTTGTAATGCTCTCTTATCTCTTGTTTGGTTATGAATTCTTCCATTCCCTAGAGATCTGACAGGTAGACTATTCCTTGTTCTTCTAATTTGATTACCATTTCATTCTTTATGTCTAAATCAGGCACCCACTTTGACCTTATCTTGGTATATGTTGTGAGATGTTCATTCTTTTTCTGTTTTTTCTTCCATCCCCCATATTCCTCAGCGGCAGCTGGATTGGGTTATACTAATTTCATTCCCCCCAAAAAATCTCCAAAAGGGAGAAGTGGGGGTGAAGAGAAGGGTGAAGGTCGTTGCTTTAAGTGACTGGTTATAACATCTTCTGTCACATGAACAGGGAAGGGGACAGTCCTGCAGAAGATGGATGCAGGGACAGATATTTGAGGAAAGGCACAGTCCTGTAACAATAGGCACAGCCATGCCAAAGCCCAGAAGAATCATAAGAACGAAGACTGGCAAGAACAGCGAAGGACAACAAACTGACTTTTTGTATTTTTTTTACTATATAGCTCTATTGGAGGAAAGGGGAGGATCAGAGAACAACAGGACCAATGTTTGGGGTAGGTGGTACAATGATAAGTGACTAAGATGGGTCAGGGTCTCTCAGATCTTATTTACCTTCTCTTTCCTTTGCTAAGGAGTGTTTTCTTTTGGAGGTGAGTGGATAAAACAAAACAAAGCAAAGAAGCCAATAGAGAGCTGATATCTAAGATATATGGAGAGATAATAAGAGAGTATCTAGCTACCCTTAATGATTTCCAGCAACCTGGCCCACATGTACTATAGTCTCAGATACTAAAATTTGCAGATGGATGGGATGCTAATTAGTGACCTTGAAAAGTCTAGACAATGGGTGATGTAGCACAGGATTCGAAGAGGCTGAATGCTATTCCAATTTCTGGAAAAGAGAAGAGAATGAAGTCTGAACAATGAAGGCCAGTGATCTCAATTATGATTATTCCTGGGAAAAAATTCTAGAATGTGTTCCTTAAAGAGATGGTTAAATGAACATCAAGAAAATGATGGGGAAGAATTCATGGCCATGCAAGAAGTAGAAAAGATCACAAAAGGTGCAATGAACAATTTTGATTATATAAAATATAAAAGTTTTTGCAAAAACAAAATAAATGAATGTAAAATTAGAAGGGAAACAGTTAACTAGGTCCAGATCTTTGCAGCAAGCTTCTCTAATAAAGGTCTAATATGCAAGCTATATAAAGAGCTGATTCAAGTTTGAATGAAGAGCCATTCCCCAACAGGTTAAAGAATATGAACAAGCAGTCTTCAAATGATGAAATTAAGGTTCTCAGCAACCATGTAAAAACACACTCCACTACATTTATAATGAGAGAACTTCAAATTAAAGAAACTTTGAGGTTCCACCCCATATCCATGAGATTGGCAAAGATGGCAAAAACAGGGATATGACAAATGTTGAAGGGTCTGTGGGGAAACAGGCACAGTCAATTAATGGCATCAAATGAGAAAAGGGATAGGTTGAGAGAAACCTGGAAAAATGTGTATAAACTGATGCAGAGTGAAGTGAATAGAAGCAGGGGAATGATTTATACAATGACTATGACCCTATTAAAAAAAAAAACTTTGAAAAACTTAAGAACTCTGATCATTGTAAAGATCAACTAGAAGACCAAGGATAAGGCACTTTATCCATCTCCTGCCAGAGGAGTGATGGACTCCCAATACAGAATCACACACTGTATCAGCAAGCACCCCAGCATCACCAGGGTGGCTGCCAACACAGGTTCTTAGATCTGCTTTTCTAAAGGAAAGCAACTCAAAATGGGTTAACAATCTTGCTTTAATCAATCAAACATATCATTTACCTAGTTCAGGGGGAAAAGTCAGCGCCCCAAACTTCAGCGTATACAGACAGAAGTTATAAGCAGAAGTTACAAGCAGACAGAGAAACAGATCAAGCAGACAGGCCTCCAACTGTCTGACCATTACATCCATACCTAGTCAGTTACCAGAGAGGGAAACATCAACATCTGGGTTTTCAAAGCCAGGGGGCTCGATGGCTGTCCAGAGTCTCATCTGGTCAAATCATACAACACTTCTCAAAGTGAGCCCCAAAACAATGCCTCACATCAGGATTTATATAGCCTTCTCCTGGCTCAGAGAATGTAACAATCCTCTTGACCCACTGCCCAATCAAAAAGCATTCCTGAAAGCAAGTATCCTGCCACATGCTCCAGGTGCACTTAAGCCTATCAAAGTGCCCAGGGGCAGGGAAGATTTTAAATTCCCATTCCAATAACACATACACACGTGCACACATGTACATGAACCATATATATGTATATATATATATATGTATACTCATATTTATACAGAGATAGATAGCCAATGAGGGAATTTTGTTTTGCTTGACTATCTATGTATATTTGTTACAAGGGTTTCCTTTTTTTTCCATTTGGGAGGGGGAAGGAGGAGGAAGGAAGAAAAGAATGTTAATTAGAAATGAAAGTTACAAATACAGGCTCTTTTAAATGTCCTTTTGCCATTTTATGCCATAATGATTTAGGTTGTTGCTATAATGAAATAATCTTTAAATAAGTATTTTTAAAAATTAAATTTTATTAAAATTGGTCAATTAAAAATTAAATAGAAGAATGAAGACTAAGAATAGGTCATCAATTTTTAGCAAACTTATTGGTAATCTTGGAGAGGTTAAGAAAGTCAAAGATAAGTTGTTAATAAATGAATGAGAGGAAAGAAAACAGGCAATAGATGTGTACAGCTTTTTCTAGGGTTTGGCTATGAAGTGACAGAAATAGCTCTCCATCTACTATGTTGTGCTACCTATCATTGGCTATGAAAGGGAGGAGAAATCTAGGATGGTAGTATGAAGGAATGACCAGGTCAAGTGAATTTTTTTAAGACAGAGGAAATGTAGGCTAGTTTATAGGTAGCATGGAAGGAACCAGTAGATTATAGATTGAGGAGAAAGGGGACACATGAGAGGTTGAGTAGCTGGAGAAGAGAAGCGAATGAAATCTTAATCTGCATAGTGTTTAGAACTGGAGAGGTGCTAGTCTCTAGCTAATACTTACCTGTTCAAACCTTATCTGTTGTAGCATATTCAATTGTGGGTGCCACATTTTCAGAAGGATAGTTGCATGGCATCTAGGGAAGGACAGTTAGTGGGAGTGTCCAGATCATGCCATATTATTACTAATTTGAGGGAACTGGGAATATTTAGACCAGAAAAGAGAAAAATTAACAAGGTGGATGAGAGAGCTGACCTTAAGAATCTGAAGGGATGCCATGTGAAAGAGGGATTAAAATGAATCTGTTTGACCCAGGAGGGCAAAGCTAAGAGGTTGAAACTAGAGAAAGGCAGATTTCAGGTCCATAAAGGAAACACTCTCTAGCAATTGGAGCTATCTAACATTATAGAGTAGGTTGCTTTAGGAAGAGGAGCTCACATTTTCATAGCTTCTTCTCCTCAATCTGTGAGGTAAAGAGTGCAAGTGTTATCAATCCCGTTTTAGAGACAAGGAAACTGGGTTAAGTTTCTTGGCTCAGAATCACACAGCTAATATGAATCAGAGCTGGGATTCAAATCCAGTTTGACCCTGTCTCAAAGAAGAGTCCTCCAGCTATTCTTACTACCCTGATATTTTTCTATTCCTGTGTGTTTTTAGACCATGATCAGATTACTGCCTTCAGTGATTGTGAGAATATGGGTTCCTGCTTAGAGAGTTTTGACCTTGTTGATCATCCAGGTCCTTCCAAATCTGAAGTCCTGTGCTTCTATTTCTCACTAACAGAATCACTGCATATGGTGACAGTAGCTAACCCACTGGGATCCCTCAAAGACTGCTTCCCCCATCTCTTTTGGAGACCTGGTATCTCTATCCAATCCAATCAACATTTATTTATTTATTTTTATTTATTTTATTTTTTAAGCAATTGGGCTTAAGTAACTTTCTCAAGGTTACACGGCTAGTTATTTCTGGGTGTGGTGCTAAGTATCAGAGCCTGGATTTGATCCCAGGTCATCCCGACTCTGGGGCCAGTGCTCTTACTTGCTGTGCTACCTGGCCGCCCCAACATTTATTTATTAAGCAATTATGATATGCCAGGTACTTTGCTAAGCACTGGGGATACAATAAATAAAAAGAAAAAAATTCCTGCCCTCAACAAGCTTATGCTCTAAGTTGGGAGACAACAAAAGGAGGCACAAAATATGGGAACGGATACCAGCGGCTACCTGGCATAGGGAATCTTGTTCCATTGGGTTGAAACTAGGCAAGTCAGAGGATTCAAGGTAGAGTTATCTGAGAGTCCATAGAAAGGAAGGTATTGGGAGGAGTTTAGTACTCCAAACTGAGGAGAAAGGTGACTGAGGGAAATAGTATCAGTTAAGACTTCAGTTAGCAACAAGGTAGTGAGTTTAGAACTCATGAGCTTATCCTGGAAGGGTGTAATGGAAATGTAAATTTAAAGATCTTCCCTGCCCCTAGGCCCTTTGATAGGCTTAAGAAACTCTGAGAATCTTCCTTGATTTGAAAATATATTCTGCCTCCTAATAGGCTGAATGTGGTCACATGGAGCCTGTGGCAGGAGGCTTGGTTTTCAGGAATGCCCACACCTTGATGCTGTGTGGTTGGGCAGTGGGTCAAGAGGGTGATTACATTCTCTGACCCAGGAGAAGGTTATATAATCCCTGATGTGAGGGTTTGTTTTGGGGCTCACTTTAACAAGTGTTGTGTGATTTGACCAGATGAGACTCTGGGCAGCCGTTGTTGAGAGCCCCCTGGCTTTGAAAACCCAGATGTTGATGCTTCCCTCTCTGGTAACTGTGATTTGGTTTGGATGTATGTAATGGTTGGACAGTTTGGAAGACTGTCTGCTGAAATGTTCTTGTAACTTATGCTTGTAAACTCTGTATATTCTGAAGTTTTGGGTGCTGACCTTTTCCCCCTGAACTAGGTAATCGATATATGTTTGATTGATTAAAGTAAGCTTGTTAACCCATTTTGAGTTGCTTTCCTTTAGAAAAGCAGATCTAAGAACCTGTATTGGCAGATACCCTGGGGTGCTTGCTGCTACAGATGAGCATCTTGTTCCTTGGAGATGAAACCAGACAGGGCAGCAAAGGCTTGTATTTATTTACTTATTTATTCATCTATCTATCTATCTATCTATCTATCTATCTATCTATCTATCTATCTATCTATCTATCTATCTATCTAATCTATCTATCTATCTACATTTGTAGAGTGACTCAGGTTGGACATATGTCCATGAGCTTCACTCCACTGCTGAGGGGCATAGAAGTTTTGACCTTCTCTATGTCTGAACTTGGTGGGCTCACCCTTCCTCAGGCAGCCTAGTAGTCCCAGTCCCAGGTACTCATCATTTTTGTTCCAGACTTAGTGTAGATAATGAACCAGCTTTAGCCCTACCACAGCTCAGAACTTCCAAACTCAAATCTTCCACCAGTCTCAGAGGTCTAGGTAACAGATATTACAGGCATATGCCATCAAACTCTCTTTTCCACTTGTAACTTTCATGGAAATTTTCCGTTGTCAACAGCAATCTGTACATATCTGAGGACTGCATGCAGCTGAGAATTACTTTGTCACAAATTCAATTTCTAAAACTTGGATGTTTCCCCAATGTGGTAGTAACAGTGTTTTGCTGGTAGAAATTTTTTACTGGCTCATTAAAGGAGAGGTTTCTGGGAAACAGGACAAAATACTCATTCATTCATCATTCTTTCTTTTTCCCTCTCATTTCAGATGAATGGCTACAATCTCCATTCATGGGAATATCTAGCTTGTTACAAAAGCAACCTTTATTACTAACTCACTTCAGCACTCAAATGTTAGCAACTCTGCACAAAACAAAAGGAATGGTTATCATAAATGTGATTAAATCAGGGGTGGGCAGGTACCAAGTTGCTATAAAGCCAGCATCAAAAAAAATCTCTTTTTGTCATGAAATGGAAACTCGTTTGTGATAAATAAGGATCCTATGGCCTTCCATTGTAAAAGGAAACATGGTAGTAATTTCAGTGTCCTGGATAACTGCCAATGTGGACACCTCAATTACAGTTTATTTAACTACGTTTCCCTTCACTTTCAGTGGCAGATGGTATTCTTCTATTGTTGTGTAGACTATTAGCAGTACTCCATATTGACTAAGTTTCTCACTCTAGGAGCTCAAAATACTGACCATGTAACATTTTATCATTAAAATTCTCATGAGACAAGTGGGAAAATGGAAGTGCTAAGTGACAAGAAAGAAAGCTAATTCACAAAATATTGTTCAACAGGTCAGCCATGAATGGAATCTAGGCACCTTGGTTCAATATATGTCCATGCTCTCCCATCCCCTTTCATGGTCCCCCAATTCCTAGTTTTCCCTCCCAGTTACTTCCTCTTTAGGGTTTGTTACAGACAACTTGCTTCATTTCACAGGCTGCTTAAACAGAGTTTAAGCATTACTCAGGAGAAAAATGCCCAATAAAAGTTTCCAGCATTAGTTGTTTATGACATAATATATCACTTTGGGGAATCTCAGTTTTCTACACAACATGTATCTAGTCATATGTGTTTGAATGTGTCTTCAGCTCCCTCCCAGTTATCTATCTCCTATAATGGCATAGTCAAGGCTTTTAACAATAAATCACTAGTGGGGTGATTTATTGAATCTCAGAGAGAAAAGCAAAGAATGTAATGCAACCAACCCAGAAAGAAGCTATAGATAAAGAGCCCTTCAGGAGAAAAAAGGAGATAGAAAACAGTCAGGTGTAAATATATATATATATATATTTTTTAATTTCTCATGCTCCATTTAGCATATGGCCAACTGACCAGGTGAAACACCTGAGCCTCCCAGCATGCTTTGCCTATGATCACAGCTCCTTTCTTTGTCAATGTGGCTTTCTATGCCAAATAAAAGCTTTCTAGTCCTTGGCCTCAGAAAGGAAGGGAAACCATTTCTATACTCAATCTGTTGTGAACTGGAAAGGTTCAATTTGTAACCAAAAGACTCAACAGATCCTAGTTCTGAGCCCTATGGTGCTACTTAAATGATTTGAGACCTCAAGCAAATCACTTCACCTCTTAGACCACAGTTTCTTTAATCTATAGAATGGAGTGGTAGGGCTAGGTAATCTCTGAGGTATCTTTTCTCTCTAACATTTTCCTGATTGTGGGTCTATTTTATGGCTCTTGGCTATGATGGGAATCCTTTCATTAATTGTTAGTTTATTTTGTGTTTTGAGCTTTCTGCTATTCTGGTACCTAAAAGGTGATATCCTCCAAAGACCAGTGAAGGAGAGGAAGAAGAGAATTTTATAGGTGAGGTTATAAATCCATAACCAACAGAAACCTCTTAACCCTTCATGCAGAAGAATCACGCCAGCTCTAAGTGGTATGACTACTAACAGAAATAATATGAGATTCACAGAGGAGGGCTTTGTTTAGGGAATATGGCATTTACCTTGAAGGGTTGTAATTTCACGGATGGCTTCTTTCTGACCTGGTAACCCTAGAGATTAAAGTGTCAGGGATTTGACTTACGTAGAATTACAGCCTCTCCTCTTTTTCCCCCCCTTATTACAGTCAATATGGTTACTAAGATGCAACAAATGTGATAGTTCTAGTTTGCTGTGATTTCCTGATAGTGTTAAAGATTATAACAGTGCAGTTTCCATACAGTCTTCTCAGAACTGAGGAGACTATACATCATTACCAATGAAGTATGGGAAGGAAAAACTTGGGAAAAGTTGGAGTTCAATATGACCATTAACATACTTTTTACACACACTGTATATGAATCAAAAAACCTAGATAATATTTTGCCACTTAAAAATGTAACTTTTGAGGGTTGTTTTATAACAAAAAGCATTTTTGTTTTATAATAATAACACATAGATGCATGTGTATAGCATATGTTTTTTGTGTGTTGCCAACCAAAGGAAGTTTTGTCAACATTTAGCTATACTATATGTCCACATTTATGTATGTATAAAAGAAACAGCCTGGCCATAGAGTTCTGGGCTTAAAATCAAGAAGACCTAAGCTAAAATGCTATGTCTCTCATTTACAAGCTGCATAATCTTGGACAAATCACATCAACTACATGTGCTGCGGGCAATTTGCTAGGATTATATCCTAAGTCATAGATAGGTTGCAGTCTGTATCAGAGAAGGAAATTCCTACCACCAGAGTTCCCCATGCAGTAGTCATGCATTATGTAAAAATGTGTGTATTTACATTTTTAATGTCAATATTCAGAATGTTAATTAGGAGTGGGGTTTAAGCATTGCCACTAGATGACAGGGAAAAAAAAATCAAGACTTAGGGTTGCAAGGATGACTTGTGCCAATAATAATTTTTGAGCTTGAAGGAATTATGTGGTCTTAGAGTTAGAAGGGACCTCAGAGAGGTTCTAATACAGCACCTATCCAAAGCATAAATTCCCTGTACAAGATCCTCCATAATGGACATTAGACCCCTGCCTGAAGACTTTCGTTGTCAGAGAAATCAGTGTTATCCAATACGACCCATTTCATTATTTGGAAAATCCCAATTATTAGAAAACTCCTCTGTATAGTGAGTTCAAATTTTCTTCTTAATAGCTTCCACCCATTGATCCTGTACCCTTCTTTCACACATTAAACCTTCTACTATTTTGAGAAATGGTTATAGCCCACCCTAAAATCTCCTCCTCTTTAGAATAAATTTCCCTAAATTAATTCACATCTGCTCATCATCTTACTTTGTCCTCTGGACATATTTAAATTTGTCAGTGTCACTATTAAATTTACAGAATTTGGATATAATACTACAGATATGCTCTGACTAGGGCAATGTATGGTGGAACCAATGGGTGAATGTTCAGCAACTGACACTCTGGAGAATGGGGGGGGAGGGGAGAGAGAATATATCCACAATATACTTTTAAGTTTAATCTGTGTGATTAACATTCTTTCTATCACTTTCCTAAGTCTATAACAATCAACAAAACAAACCAAAAAAATCACCCTTTATCTGTAGCATTTGCTTATTTCCAAGATATAAATGTACCTGCTAAAAATTTCTCCCGAGCTGGTCTGAGCTGGCTCCAGTACATGCCTGGGTATAATTATTATCCCCTTCACTTTGAATAACTCCTCAGGTGAGTTAGACAGACTACTGTAGCCTTTTTTTGAGGGGATTGCTACAACATAGTCTTGATTCACATTGCTAATAAAACTCCAAGATGCTTTCACATGATTTATATTCATGCCTCCCATAGCCTTCCTAAGTCTGTATTGTTGAATTTTAAAAATAGATATTACATTGATATCTTTGTTTTTATATCACCTTCATTTCTGAATATATCCCCTTTCCTTCTTCTACTTAGCAAGTCCTTTGTTTTTTAAATTTTTAAATAAATGTACTTATTTATTTTTATGTACATTTTTAAGCTGTCCCTCCAACTGCCCTTCCTCCAATTGAGCAAAAAAAAAAAATTAGTGAAAAATCATAGTACAGCTAAATTCCTACATTGGCTATGCCCCCAAATATCTCTGCCGCTCTCCCTGTTCCTCTCCTTCTCCCTCTCTCTTCCTTTCCTTACCACTCCTTTCCTCCCCTCTCCATTCTAAATCCATTGTGTCTCTGGCCAGAAGTACATTGTGTGTTTCATTGTTGATCTTTTGGGCTCATAGTTTATCATTTCATTGACCAGAATTCTAAAGTTTCTCAAAGTTGTACTTCTCTATAATGTTGCCACTGTATATATTATTCTAGTTCTGCTGTCTTTCTCTGGTTCATAAATGTCTTCCCATTTTTCTGAAACTGTCCGTTTGTCTAATGGTACAATAATACCCTGTTACATTCTTGTACAATAATTTATTTCGCCATTCTCCAATAGGAAGACAATCCTTTAGTTCCCAATTTTTTGGCTACTATAAAAAGAGAAATTGTAAATTTTTTGGAAATATAGGCTATTTTCTTATTTCTTCAGTTACTTTGGACTATAGCCTTAGTAGTGTTTATAGATGTGTCAAAGACTAGGCATAGTTTAATAATGTTGGGAGTAGAGTTCAAAATTCAAGACATTCCTTGTAAAAATAATAAAAAAAAGAAAGAGGAAAAAAAAGCAGTTAAGTAAAACCAATGTATCATCTATGTTTGACAGTATATATGGTATTCCATACCCATAGTCGCTTACCTCTGCAAATAATGGAATAAGGTACATTATTTTCTCAGATCATCTTCAGAGCTAAACTTCATTATTATAATTATAGAGCATTCAGTTTGCTTTTCTGCTGTTGTTATTTTAATTTATATTATTATAATTAATCAGCAGCAAACATTTATTAAGCCTTTTATATACCAGAACCTATACTGAGTAATCAACATGTATATTGTTTTTTTTTCTTTATTCTGCATACTTGCATCTGTGTCAGTTCTTATAGGTCTTCCCATATTTCTCTGAATACTTCATATTGACTATTTCTTACAGTACAGCAATATTCCATTACTTTCATATAACAGAGTTTATTTCTTCAGTCAATAGATATCTACTTTCTTTCTAGCTCTTTGCTACAACCAAAAAATTCCTACTAAAATATTTTGGTAAATATGGGACTGTAATAGTAATGAAATTTGAAAATCCTTTTGTATTGCTAAGATAATAGTTTCAAATTAAGCCTCTGTTAAAGAACCAGAAGGTATGAACCCCTGTTGCTGACAAAATAGGAAGGGGCTGAACAGGGAGGAGCAATACTGTATATAAGGAAAAACCCCACCTGGGAAAGTCAGAACTTCTTGGGATGAGCACGTGAAGGCTGGACTGCTGTTGCTGGACTGGAACTTCCATGGAGAAAGTGATTTTGATTTTGAGAATAAAGGTGCTGAAGAATTCTGAGAGCCAGCTGACACTGCTCAGGCTGATGAGGATTTCTGAGGGCCAGCTGGAGCTTCCAAAGCCTGAGGAAGCCTGACTGTGGTGTCAGTATTCTGTACAAATGCTGCTGTGGCTTTGTTAATGTGAATGAATGTTCTTGTGGCTTTGTTAAGCCTTGTCTTCCCAGGAACAGAGACTGTGAAGGATTTGAGATGGACTGGACACTGTGAACTCCAATGTGGAACAGGAACTGTGTGGAGAGCTAGACAAGGAGCTGGGAGCTGTCTGCCTTTGAACTCAGGTGGCAGTTGGTTAGATTTGGGTGGGAGATGGGACCATGGAAGAGGAATCATGGAAGCTGAAAGCCTGCCTTAAGTCAAGGTGAAAAAATCTCTCCATGGGTACTGAGTAATGACTGATGAAATTGTTATTTACTTGTGACTGCAGGGTGGATGGCCTGTGTATTTTCCACTACCCTTTAAGAGGGTACTGAGTAGTGATTGATGACTGAGTAGTGACTGATGATTGAATAGTGACCGATGACTGAATTGTGACTGATTTATAACTTAGTGGGCCCCATGGGTGGAGGACTTTGATCTTTTGCACTTTATGATTGAATGATTGAGGTACGAAGTGATTGATTGACTAAATGATTGGACTTTGTTCAAAAATATGTGACTACTTTGGCAAAAACAATGTGGCCATTTTAGTGATAAGTTGTTGAGTTATTATGTCATTGTGAATGCTGTATTTTGATTTTCTGTGATAAATTGTAATATTATAAATGCTGTACCTTGATTTCCTATGAATGTTTTGCTCTGATTTGTTATTGAATAAATAGAGAGTTTGCTATACTATGTAATCAGAACCTCAAGAGCTGTTCACAGCAGCTGTCCTCTGGAAAGCTGCTCATGCATGGCTTTACAGGGACCTTCCTGTTTTTGGTTTCCTTGGAACATATGTCTATCAGTGGAATCTCTGAATCAAATTATATGGATATTTTTAATAGTATTTTATGTTTTCCAATTATATGTAAAGATAATTTTTAACATTTTTAAAAATTGAGTTCCAAATTTGAAAAAAAATACTCTAAGCATGTGGATATTTAGGTCACTTTTTAAAAAAGAATAATCACAAATTGTTTTCTAGAAAGTTTGAAACAATTCACAGGTCTATTAATAATATATTAGTGTGTCTTTCCACCATCCCCATCACCACTGATTATCCCCATTTTTTATCATTTTTTCCAGTGTGCTGGTTATTAACTCATGGTAAACGATGGAGTAGTTTGATTTGCAATTCTCTTAATATTAGTGATTTGGAACACTCTTTCATATGATTGCTAATAATAGCTAGGTAACTGAATTTTTGAACCCAAGAGGAAGACTTTATATTTATTACTCATAATGCCATTTTGTTAGATGTAACCTATTGCTTTGGCCATTGTGATCTCAGATCCCAGTGATTAAACATTCTAGTTATCCTAGCTTTATGTCATCTGCAAAACTGATAGGCATACTATATCCCCACTGAAGCCACTGATTTAAAAAAATGTTGAATAGAAGGCACAGAGGGCTGAAGAAGTCCATCTAGGTTTACAATGATCCAACAATCATAATTTTGGGGCAGTTACAAAGTGTTGCTAAAGCCTAGACATTTGATATTGCTCATTACAATAGTCTTTAAGACTTAAAAAAAGGAAATTATATTGCCCTGATATGATTTATTCCTAATGAATCCATGGATAGAGTGCCATATCTTGAGTCAGGAAGACCCGAGTTCAAATTTGCCCTCAAACATGTAGCAGTCTGATCCTGGACAAGTCACTTAACTTCTGTGTGTCTCAATTTCTTCAACTGTAAAAGGAGAGTAATAATACCACCTCCTTCCCAGGATTCTTGTGAGGACCGCAAAATGCTTTGCAAATTTCAAAGTACTATATAAATGCTAGATATTATTTCTAATTGCTCAAAAACTGCTCTTTTGAAAAAAATGTGCATATTTAACATAAGGAAGGGAAGATTCAGGGGGAGCATATAATTGTTATCTTCAGCTATTTAAAGGGCAGTCTAGTGGAAAAGGAATTGAAACTTGTTGTGCTTGGCTTTGTGGATGGAGATCTGGGTTCAAACTCTGCTTCTGATTCACTCTGGCTATGTTGTGGTTGTGTGTGTGATTTATCCTTCGTTCTCAAAGAGGACTATGACATCAGCAAGGTAATGCCATAACTGGCAAGTGAATTGGATTACAGTGAGGGAGGGCTGTGCAAAGTCACCAGCCTCACTTTCACCTCCAGAACCATCTGGGTCCAGTGGCCAGATATAGATCAGGATAACTGGAGCTGGCCCAGGGTGCATGGGAGACCTTGACCTTTTATAGCTAAGATCTCTCTGAGTAGCTCTGGGAAAGGCTAGTAAGTGTTTGAGATAGAATTTTATCTTAGGTCTTCCTGAATTTGAGTATAACACCCTATCTACTATAGATGCCTAGTCATTGCTCATGCCTCTGGTTTGGATTCTTCTTCATTTCCCTCTCAGGTCTCCTCCTTCCTACCCCATCACCCCTCTACACATACCACTGTCCTGGGAAACTCGTCATCCTCTTTGATATTCTGGAGAACAGAGAGCTGATCCTTCAAATTTTTGACTTTTTTTAAAAGGGGATAAATTAGCATCTAGTGGAAACATACTTTTTATTTGCTTATGGAAGAAACACAAACGTTTGGGAGTTGTTAGCCTAGAGGAACATAAGAGCTGAAGCCATGAAATTCTATGAATGATTCTGCCAATTTCCTAGTTGCTGGGGCTTGCAACCTACTCTTTCATCTGTGATCTCTTGGATAATTCACTTAATCTCTCTGGGCCTTAGTTTATTCATCAGTAAACTGAAATTACACAAGAAGATTTCTAAAGTGACTTCTACCTCTAGACCTATAAGTCGTCATTGATTGTTCTTTTTCCAAATTCATTATTTTCTCCAAGTTCTGTTAGTTTTCTCCTTTAATATCTTTTGCATCCAACCCATCCTTTCTCTTCATATCTTCATTAAATTAATTAAGGCTCCAATTGTCTCTCATCAAGACTATTACTGTAGTCTCCTAATTGAACTTCTGGAAACCAGTCTCTACCTTTTCTAACCCATCATTCACAGAGATGCTGAATATACTGTACTGTTCTACTAGCCATAGCAAACTTCTTCCTTTTGGTTTTCTTTGGTTTGGGGAGAAAGGGTATGAATAGAGTTAAATTCTGTTGCAAGTCCATGGGTCCACCTAGTACAGCCTGGCCCATATGGTGGGCAGTTGAGAAGGGGATGTTGAAATAGCAAATTAGAGATTGTGGATTATCCTTCGCTGTTACTAGTTCATTAAACTTTTTTTTAACTTTGTTAGAACTCTTGATGTCTTAGACCAGCTGAAATTGCTTTGCCTCTCGTACAGAATTTCTTTTTTGGAGAAGTTTAAGGAGTTTTGAGAATCAGAGAGAATATCTAGTCCACCATCTTTGTGGGCACATGACTTAATTGTCTGGAAATTATGAAGCCAAATAAAGGATTTTATATTTGATCCTGAAGACAATAGTATGCCACTGGTATTTATTGAAGGTGTGTGGGTGTGGGTGACATGGTCAGAACTGAGCTCTAAGATCATTTTAATACCTGAGTGGAGGATGGTTCTTGAATCATCAATGTGGCTCATCTCCTCAATGGTGCTGATCACATCATCCATACCTTCATAGCTCATGACTCTTCTCTGTGAACTTTCATTATTAATTCTTTACAGGGGGGTTTTATATATATATGGAGTTTTTCTTTGCATCCTCATGACATTGAATTGATATCATTAGGGTATACTATCTATTCAGCAGTTTATCCCTTGCTCTGATTATATGGTCAAGGATGATGGAATACATCAGAAGACTATAAAGGCAGATATCAAGGAACAAAACCCCAAGATGCCCTGAGTCAAAGAAATGATCAGATGTAGGATCATAACATTTTAGACATCTTAGAAATCATCAGTTTCTTCAAAAGTAAAATGGTACCTACCTTATGGGGTTTGTTGAGAGGAAAAATTGTAAAGCAATATTTAAATGTGACCTACAATGTCTCTTTCTTCTTTATTAAACCCATCCTATATATGAGTCCAACTCTTTTATTTTATGGATGAGAAAAATGAGACTTAAGGAAACTTACTTAAGAAAACAGAGCATGTGCTGGCACTAGAATCCAGGTCCCTTAATTCCAAAGCTTGTATTCTTTTCATTGTACCACGTTCTCTTCTTCACACACGGAATAGGGAGTGTCTGCGTTCTGCTCTGCTTTTCAAAGGCAAGGGCATCTCTGCAAATTATGTTTGCTCATATAGTCTATCGTGCATATTATAAGGGAAAAGAAATCTTCCCCACCCAAAGACAGAATACTGGGAAGGAAATACCTCTGTTGTATAGACACATCATAAGTAAGCAGTTTCATACTGAAGCACAATGGTGGTTTCAATGGACCGGGATCGTATGTACTTTTCATTGATACAAAGTTGAGTCAGTTTCTGGGCCTCGGTTTCCTTTTCTACAAAATGAGAGAACACAGAATCACAGCATTTCAGATGGAAGGGACCTCAGTTGTCATCTAGTACAATCCATATGAGATATATGACAAGCAGCAGAGTGGAATTTAGGGTTAGGATACTTGGCTCCAAATCATTTAGCTTCTCTGAAGGTCAATTTCCTCATTTGTAAAATGAGAAAGTTATTCCAGGGGAATTCTTAGATATTTTCCAGTCTAAATACCGTGAATCCATCCTAAACTCCTTTAATAATTCACCATTCACTTATGTCTAAACTAATCTTGAATTCTAATAAAGAACTATGAAACTTCCTCCAAACACATTCTGAAAATATAACTTAAATACTTGAATTAATCAGTGAGCTCATCCACTCACTATCTGTGTGTGTGTGTGTGTGTGTGTGTGTGTGTGTCCCCACTTGGGAAGCTAGGTAATACAATGCATAATGGGCTGATTCTGGAATCAGAAAAGCCTGAGTTCAAATCTAGCCTTATACACTTATTGTGTGACCCTGGGTCAGTCACAACCTCTGTCTGAGGACATAGGTTATGGGAATAACAGGAGCACTGGGGACAATAATAGTGCCTACCTCCCAGGGTTGTTGTTGCTGTTGTCAGGCTCAAGTAAGACGATATTTGTAAAGTGCTTAGCACAGTGTCTAGCACAGAATAGGCACAATAAATGGTTCTTCCCTTCCTTGAATTCTTTTGATATAAAGGGTCAAGTAAGGTTTCTATTGATTATCCCTTAAATCAATTATCCTGCCATGTGATTAGCTCATCTCTTTTGATCATCCATTTATTGGATGATATCCTTGGAAAATATTACCATCTTTTAAGTCACCATTTTTATGGAGTGCTTACTACTTAGAACAGATACTTCTGGACATTAACTGCATTGGGGATCTGATTCCAGATGTTACAGTGACTTTTGTAAATCTATCAGCAGTGAAACTTTAAACTTTTGGAAACCAAGCTTCATGGATCATTGACATCTCATATGTTCCACTGTATTAGAATAGCAGCCAAGGCTTACCAGCCAGTCAACTTTATCTACTGGCCATGTTATCATGCTTTGTATTTGCCAATCATAGACATCTGGTTTTAGGACAAGAACAAATCACCATAATCCATCTACTCACAATGTGAACAACCCTCTTCCTCCCCAATTAATTAAGATGCTGAACAGTTCTCTAAGAAGTTAATTAAAGTCTCTCCTTCCTCTCCCATTCACCCCTTCCAAGCACAACTTACATTGCAGGTCTGCCTCACTTTATATAATAGTTTTGTCCCTGAAAAAAAAAGTTTATAAACTGAACGTTTGAAACTTAAACATTATTTAAAATTGTAGGGGAACTTTATTAAAAGGGACACCTTGGAGAATTCTTTAGTGAAGGAAAATAATTTTTGGTAATACAAATAGTAACCTAGAATTCATTTAGGTAGATTATATCATATTAGCTTAAAATGGGGCATACCTCCAATCAATAAAATGATGAAGTATACAAGTCCCATCCTGAATTGATAGTCAAGAGTTTTCTGAATATCAGCTAGTTATTTTCAAAAATATGCATGAATCCCTTTGGGATTGAGATGGCTGTTGGTTTTTATAAGTACTTGCCTCCCCTCACCCTCACCCCCACCAGACTGGCAGATCAGATCAAACATAGGGGGCAGTGTGGAACATGGAAAAGATAATTTGCACTAGAGTTGGAGGAACTGGATTCTAATCCCTCTTACCACACTTATTACCCATGTGAACCTGGTGATGTTACTTAACATAGCTGGGCTTCATTTCAAGAACATCAGATCAAATCAATCTATTCAATAGCTCTGTTTGATGGTCACTATGAATAGCAAAAGTCAAGTGTAATATTATTCCAAGTATGTTTCTAGGAATCCCTGGAATTCTTTTTGTTTGAGGACCTATTGCTATTTTGTAGAATGGGATGAGATGAGTACCATGTCTTTCCTTGTTCTAAATACCCTACAATCAATCAGTCAGCCAATAAATATTTATTAAGAGCCTTCCATGTGCCATGCACTGTATGAAGCACCAGGGATAAAAAAAGACAAAAAGTCCCTGATCTCAAGGAACTTGTAGTCTAATGGGAGTGACAGAGTGCAAACATTTATGTATGAACTAGCTACCTACAAGATAAATTGGAGATAATTCACAGAGGGTGAATAATAGGAACTCAGTGCATAGAAGCCTAAATCTGGAGCTAAAAGAGACCTCAGAGGCCATTGAGTCCAACCCTTTAATTTTACAGATAGGGAAACAGAGGCCCACACAGGGGAAGGAACTTGTCACATAGTAAGTGCTGTTGTTCAGTAATTTCAGTCACATCTGACTCTTCAAGACCCCATTTGGGGTATTCATGGCAAAAATACTGGAGTGGTTTGTCATTTCTTTCTGTAGCTTATTTTCCAGATGAGGAAATTGAGGAAAAGAGGGGCAAATGACTTTCTCAGGGTCACACAGTTAGTAAATGTCTGAGGCCAGAGCTAAGGTCTTCCTGGTTCTAGCCTTGGAGCTTTAACCACTAAGCCACCCAGTTGTCTTAGGCAGTAAAAGTAGCAGAGCTTGGATTTGAACCCAAGTCCTCTGATTCCAAATCCATCACTTTCTACTCTATCATCTTATACATGGAGTGAATAAATTTGCTCAAATTCACTTGCTATTATCAAAAGCAATGGGTGTGGTTACCACTGATCTATTTCGGTCTTTCCTTATCTTTCCAGTTAACATATAGGCAATGATGTAAATTTATGAGGGATAGTAATTATAACTAATATTTATATAGTATTTTAAGGACTGATTAAAAAGCTAGAGCTTGTTATTATTCCTCATAAATACACACATGTGCATATATATAATATATATGTACATATATTTGAAATCCCATTTGATCCTTAGAATTGTTCTGTGAGGTATGCTTTATTATTGTTTTCTTTTTTTCTTTTTTTTTTAAGCAATCAGGGTTAAGTAACTTGCTCAAGGTTACACGGCCAGTTATTTCTGGGTGTTGTGCTGAGTGTCTGAGCCCAGATTTGATCCCCAGGTTATCCCAACACTGGAGCCGGTTCTCTTACTTGCTGAGCCACCTGGCCGCCCCAAGGTATGCTTTATTATTACTATTTCCATTTTACAGATGAACTAGCTAAGGCTGAAAGAGTTTATGTGGGACAAACCTAGGGTCACACAGCCAGTAAGTACCGTGTTTCCCTGATAATAAGACACTGTCTTATTAATTTTTTTGGACAGAAAAACACCAGAGGGCTTATTTTCAGGGGAGAGCTTATTTTAATGAACATTGACAGCAATTTTAATAAACAGGTAAATGTGAACAAAAAAAATGTACCTTTATTCAACAAGCAAATCACTGGGGAAGAACAGGATGACACACTCACTGCTGCAGCTCTGATTGGATGCAGCTCGGAGCGCGGCCTACGTTTCATAGGGTGGGGGGGGGACGGTGCATACAGAGGGTACCGTAATGTAGTGTAGCGCAGGTGATCACCTTCACTACAGTAGCAATCTCAATAGGGCTTATTTTCGGGGGAGGGCTTATTTTAGAGGAATCTTACACAGTAAGGGGAGGACTTATTTTCGGGATAGGTTTTATTATTGGGGAAACACGGTATCTGAGGCAACATTCAAACATATCTTCCTAACTTAAAAATTAGCACTTTTGTCTACTTAACTATGGATACAGAGACTAAACCACTCTCTAGGAAAAGCTCCTGTTTTTTTTCTGAAAGACTTCCACTGCCCAGAGGAATGATGGAACTACTAAAACAGGGTACTTAATATGGTTAAAAAGTTTGTGTATGTCTCCTAGGCAAAGACATCTCTCCTCCATCCAGGTACTTTCCAAATACCTTAAAAACTACCATGAAATTCTCAATTAAAAATATGAATTTCAATTTACTTAAGGCTTTAAAAATAAAAAAAAAAAACAAAGTCACACATCTCTTTTAGGAGGAGGAGCAGAGTGTGTGTGTGTGTGTGAGAGAGAGAGAGAGAGAGAGACCAAAAGCACAACAGTGATAGGATGTTCCAATTCCACTAAGACTATAATGCAATGTGATTGATGGCTATGGGTGGGGTTCAAACATTGCCCAAAGGCTTGTCTTATTGACTTTTTCCCCCCTTCTCTGGCTATAACCATGTTTGTACTTGGTCCAACTGCCCTGTAAACAGTAGCCCCCAAGAGCTGTGACAGGTCAGGGAAAGTAGTAGCAGGGGAGATAAAGGACCTCCTGGGGGCCTGAGACAGTACAATTACCAGCTGATCAAACAGCTCCCCCTTATTGCTGTCTAGGAACATGACCACCGAAGAGCTGTCCAGCGTCTGTTGGTTGGTGGTCTCGGGTCCCATCTCTTTTCCCCCTACTGCTAGGCCTTGTTGGGACTGGAAAGCTGAAATAATTCTAGGGTTTGGGCTTTTCATTTTCCTCTCGTCTCTCAGCTTTCACTCCCTTTGTGCTACTAGCTGACTGACTACCCCCCTCACTCCACCCACCCGCTCCCCCTTTTGTTGAAGTGTCAAAAGAGGAAAAAGTCAACAGCAAGGCAGCAGGCAGGGGCCCAATGGCTGTTTTGGCTGCCAGGAGTGAGGAGTGAGGAGTGAGATTCCTACCAGGGAAGCACTTAGAGGTTTTCAGTCAAACTTGAGTGGGACTGTTGAGGATCCTGACAAACAAAGAAGATTACTTATGTTTGGAAGTCACAGTTTAACCTTCTTAAAATGGGACAACCAGCAGTCAGGTCAAAAGGCACAGCCTGCATTAACCCCTTGCTGCTTGAGGGGGTTGGCCTGTCAGATAAATTAGTGCTTTAATGACTGAAACCTCTGGGCTGTTCTTGTCCAACAGTACTTATTTGCACAATAACAATAAATAGTTTTGTTTTTAAAAACCTATATCATATTTAAGATGACTAGTGAACAAAGTGAGGTTGCCATTCGTATCTCCCCTTCTCAATTCTATTTTATTAAACCCATTAGAAAAAAATAGAGATAACTACTTATCCAGTTACTTAGGTTTTAATAATATTAGTGGGAGAGAGTCATTTAGATACCAAGAATACATATCACTTTGTATACACACAAAATCATTTAGAATTTTTAAAAAATTGTAGCCTGTCTTTTATTTCTAAGCATAGTCTCAGTTCTTTTCCATATGACAGTTCTAAAATATTTGAAAATAGTTGTTTCCTTTAAATTTCCTCATTTCCATGTTAAATATCTATAATTTTTTTAAATTAAAAATTCTAAAATGAGCAAATGCCAAGTACAATGAGCATTTTATTTATACAAAGTAGAATAGACAAAAGAAGATTGTACATGAAACTATGGATCTCTATTATGTCAGCATGCTTTTCCTCTTAATAAATTAATTGAATTATTTTAATGAATAAATTAATTAATTTAAATTAATAAATTAAAAATGCAACTTAACAAAGCTGTCCTGCTTCTCTGTGATTCTTTCTGACTTTCTTTCTCTTCTTTTCTGTGTAAAACACTTTTAAAAAGTGTTTTAATGACCTTTCTTCTCTTTTTTGGGGGGTGGTGGTAGTGGCAATCCTATTAATAGCCCACTTCTCCCTCCCACCTACCCCCAAAATGTTTTTGTAAAAAGAAAAACAAAATCTTTGTAGTAAATATTCAGTTAAACAAAACAAATTCCTGAACTCTTATCTGAACATTTGTTTCATTCTGTACCTTGAGTTCATCACCTTTCCATCAGGAAATGAATGGGTAGCAAGCTTCATTGTTGGTCTTCTGGAAAGGTGGTTGGTTGGTCATTGCATTGAGTGGTCAGCTAGGGGTGGCACAGTGGTTAGAATTCTGGGCCTTGAGTCAGGAAGACTCATCTTCCAGAGCTAAAGTCTGGCCTCAGACACACCCTAGCTGTGTGGCCCTGGCCAAGTCACTTAATCCTGTTTGCCTCAACTTTCTCATCTGTAAAATGACCTGGAGAAGGAAATGGCAAACCACTCCAGTATCTTTGCCAAAAAAATCCAAATGGGGTCATGAAGGGCTGTACATAACTGAAACTACTGAACATCGCATTGATTAAAGTTCTTAAACTCTTTCAAAGTTATTTTTCTCTATAAAGTTGTTTTTATGTTATTCTCCTGCTGCTGCTAACTCTGCTCTGCAATGGTTCATACAAGTCTTCCCAGATTTCTCTGAAACCATGCCTTTATCATGTCATATGGAATAATACTATTCTGTTACATTCATACATCATAATTTGTTCAGTCATCACCCAAGTGATGGGGTCTCCTGGTTAGTTTCCAGTTTTTTTGTTGTAACAGAAAAGAGCCACTATTAATATTTTTGCGTGTAATCCTTAGTTATTTGATTTGTATTTGTCTGTGGTTCCCAATCTCCTCACCATCCTGCTTGCCCTCCTCCTCTCAAGCTCCAATTTGTCCAAGCACTTTCCTCACCACTACCCTATGCAGTAGGTAGTATTGTCCAGGTTTAACAATGAGGAAACAAAGTCTCAGAGATAGTGTAACCTGCCAATGGTCATTCCAATAGTAATTCTTGGGGGCAGGATTTGAACCCAGAACTTATGATTCCAAGTTCAGCACTTTTGAGTATAGTATGAGTATAGTATTCCTCTACTCACTAGAAGTTGTTATGTAACTGATAAAAATACTATAATAAGGGGCAGCCAGGTGGCTCAGTGAGTAAGAGCACCGGCCCCAGTGTCGGGATGACCTGGGGATCGAATCCTGGCTCTGATACTTAGCACCATACCCAGAAATAACTGGCTGTGTAACCTTGAGCAAGTTACATAACCCCAATTGCTTTAAAAATACTAGTTTTTTTATCAACAAGTTTTCTTATCAACATTATAGCAGAATTCTAACAGTTAACGATTTATAATTTTGAAAATAATTAGTGGATCAAATACAAAATCTGTACTAGACTTATATATGCCCAAAATGTTTATTTCTTTTCCAATATGATATAAAACCCCCCACTAGATCTATATTATCTGCTTTCTATTGTTTTTTTTTAATTATTAACATCTTTCCTACCCCAAATTCCTTTCTTTGATCCATACTTTTGAGCTAATGAGCCAGACATAACTAATGTAAAGAAGCCAATTGCTACTGGAAAGGACATTTGTCTGGAATCAGAAGGTTCGGGTTTGAGTCTTGGATCTGTCACTTACTGGCTATAAGATCTCAGCAAGCCTTTTCATACCTCAGTATCTTCATCTGGAAAGAAGATGTATTTGCTTTAGCTATCTCAGAGTCATAGGAGGTTGAATCAAGATAATTTTTCTTAGGATTTGGATGAAATGCAGAAAATAGGAAAGGCTAAAAATATTCCTTAGGATTTGAATATGATTTCATGTTTGTATACAGTCTTTTTTTTTTAAAGTTTTCAAGGACTTATTCTGTGAGACCTTTGCAATGGTTCTGTGAATATTCCTTCCAACAAGGCAGACAGAAACATCTTCTCCTCTTGAGTGAACTCTCATTCATGTCTTTCTGTAATTTCGTCCTAGGGGCTCCACTAACATTCTGTAGACTCTTCTCACATTCTCTTTATATAGCATGAATACTAATGGAGAATGTGGACTATCCAATAGTAGACAGAATGCTGAACTTGGAATCAGTAAAACCTTGGTTCAAATCCTGCTACAGACACTTATTGACCCTTGTAACTCTGGGGGAGTCACTTAACCTTCAAGGCCTCAGTTTCCCCATCTGTAAAAGGAAAGGGTTGGACTTTATGGTCTTCAAGTCCCCTTTTAACTCTAAATCTATGATATTATGATATATGACCATCCTATTTTTTCTTGTCATCTATGTCCTTGATACTCTCCTTTACTTGAATAATAATAATCTTCTTTACTGAATAATTCCTTTTATAATATGCTATATATATTAGTATTTAATTTCTAAATGGTTCCCATTATGTGAGCCTCTTAGGTAAGTAAAAAAAAATACACCTCATTCCCCCCCCCCCCCGGTCTTATGCCCCTTAATAAAAGGATTTGTTCAGTGAAGTGTGGATTCACACTTGAGGCCACATGTGGTCTCAGGCCACAGGCTCCCCATTCCTGTTCTAGGACATCATGAAAACAATATTTCCTAGAGTATTGTCTGTGCTATCTTTCAATACCTGAAATTAAGTAAAATAATGGGAATTTGGAATTTATGCTTTTAGCTGAGAGGCAGAAAATTCCTTCCTGGTGTGAATTCAAGAAGACTAAATTGTGACAGCAGAACAAGTTATTTGGGTTAAATGAAAGGCAATCCAACACTGCCCAACAAGCCCTCACCAAAGTTTTAGCTACCTGGTAAAAGACAAGCTTCCCTCTTGTCAGATGGTAACCATGCCATTAAAATTGCAAGGAATGTTGGATGGGTCAGAAATTCTACAAAAATACCCATCTATTGTCTGTTTTTGTTTTGAACCATGATTGGAAATTCCTTTCTTTTTGTCTTTAAGCATGTTCCCTCCTGAAACCGAGTTCATCTTCAGGCTAAGGGGGAGTCCAGGGAAAAGCAATTACCAAATAGATGTAATTCCTTTTCCTTGCTTTATCAACTTGCAAATGGTTACAACTGGTTTTGCTGATAATTTACCCAACTGCTTTTCAGAAAATGCCCCCTTGCTAATACTGTTGACTAAAGGGAAGCTTAATTGGATTTACAATACAATTACTGGCTAACATCTGGAAAAAACAAAATAACTGTCTTTCCCTTAGGAATGGGATTCACAAAGAAGGACTTCTTAGTGAACAATCAACATGTTGTGTGATCTTATATCTATGAATGTGAAAGTCACAAAAAACTTCTGAGCCAAGCAGAGATTCATTCTGAGATTTTGCATAGGGATTGGACATTTTGAAGATTCCCATAAAAGAAATCCTGAAACATCCTCCTTAGTTCTCCAGTCTTTAGCAATTCTCACTTAATTTTAATAGCATCCTGATTGTTGTCCTTGCCTTATTACTCCTCTTTTCCATCTACCCTCCATATAACTGCCAGAGTGATATTCTCAAGTCAAAGGTCAATCCTAAAGCATAGGTCTGATCATGTTTCTTCCTTACACAAGTAACTGCTATGATTTACCTTGACATCTTGGATCAGGTAATAACAATAGCTAACAATTACATAACTCTTATTCTATATGATTATATTTGATTGTCCTATTTGATATCCTCTTTGATCCTCCAGCAATCCTGTTATAATACTGGTATCATACCCATTTTACAGAGGAGAAAATAGAGGATAAAAAATGGTCCGTGGTTTGCCTAGGGTCACACAGCAAGTAAGCGTATGAGATGGCATTTGAACTCAGGTCTTCTAGACTTCAGATTCAGTGCTCTTTCTAGCAATCTAGAATCCCATTAGCTCCTCTACCTGGAGACACTCCTTCTTGGATTCAGGGCATTTTCAGTTGCTGTCCTTAATGCCCGAAATATTCTATCCCTTACTCTCTGTCATCTTGTTTCCCTGCCTTCCTTCAAGACCTGGCTAAAATCTTGTCTTCTATGAGAAACCTTTGCTGATCTCCTTTAAAGCTGCTAGTGCCTTCCTTCCTTTGACTACCTCTGATTTATCCTCTATATATCTTGCTTGTACATAACTGTTTGCATCTTGTTTTCCCCATTAGAGTGTGAGTTTCTTGAGAGCAAGGACTGTTTTTTTTTTCTTTCTTTGAATCCCCAAACTTATAGTAGGTGCTTAAAAATATTTATTTACTGACTGGAGGCATATCTAAAATCCTTCACAACCCGACTCTAAGCTATCTTTGAAGACTTATGTAAAGAGAAAGATTCCACAGGTAATATGAAACCCTGCATATAGAGAGGGGGCCTCACATGTGACAAGGGGCTGTCGCTCTGACTGTAGGATGGGGGCATCAGCATCATTGTGTGGTTCAAAGGGTAGC
The DNA here is from genome assembly GCF_028583685.1 of Petaurus breviceps papuanus. Taxonomy (NCBI): domain Eukaryota; kingdom Metazoa; phylum Chordata; class Mammalia; order Diprotodontia; family Petauridae; genus Petaurus; species Petaurus breviceps. The sequence goes on from NW_027187349.1 coordinate 13,713,817, forward strand.
AATATCTCAAGCCTCAAGTCTTTAGTTCCTGACAAAGAAGAAGCAGGAAGTTGGGGCCAGAGGTCACTACTCTCTTCTCTTTAGAGAGAGAGGGGTACCAGGCTAGAATTATATCTATCTGCTTCCTTAAATATTATTAGTCTAAGGAGTATGTTCAAGTTAGATATAACTTCTGATCATTATTATTGAGGGGAGGGAGGACCCCAAATTCTATATCCAAGACTTGATTTCTTTCTTACCTGAAACCAGTTTGATAATGAACACACACAACAATAGCACGGAAACTCATTCATCCAAACTAAAGAAAAACAGAAATTAAAAAAAAGTATATATAGGAGAATATATACCAGACAATACAAAATGAAGGAATTGTCCCACTGAGAGTGGGATAATTCAGCTTAAGCAAGAGAGAGAGAGTTCTGGATCTCATCCAAGGGAAACTACCTGAAGTCTCTAGTGTGTATGTGTAAGCACACACATACACACACACACACACACACACACACATATACATACAGACAATGGAGATTGTTAGCTCCTCCTCTCTTTTCTTCCAGAATCTTTTCCTCTTACCTTTCAAAGCTGGAAGCTAAAAGCATCCAAAGTGACTTTTTGCTTGAAGAATCTTGAAGAAGCCTGGTGTTCCCTCACTCTCATGAACTCTGTCCTCCCCTTACGGAAGGGAAGACATTTATTTTCACCAATGAGGAAAGAGTCCTATACCAATGGGCTTTGGGACAGAGGTGAGGAGGGCCCATGTTCCAGACCTCATTGGGGGACAAAGGTCACATTTATTTTACAATATTCCCTTTGGTGCACTCTACAATCTTGCCAAACTAGCCTACTTTTTTATCTTTACAAGTGACACTCCAGATTCTGTCCCCTAGTGTTGTCTGGAAAGGTGGACCCTCCTCACCTTTGCCCAATCTAGTTTCTGTCAAAGATCAGCTCCAATGCCACTGCATACACTAAGTATTTTCTACTCACTTTAGCTCCTGGTGCTTCCCTCTCTCTCCCAATTACCCGATATTAATTTTTGTATATATGTGTATATATAATATATGTATGTATGTACACACACATTTTTTTCTCTCTAATAGAATGTCAGGTGGCAGAGATCAGCAGCTTTTCATTTTTGTTTTTGTATTCCCAGATCTTAGATCCTGGACATAGAAGGACAAAATTGAAATATCACTTGCCTTCGATTAGATTATATTAGAAAAAATATTTTAAAAAGCATTTACTTTGTGCCTGGTAAAGTGCTGAAAATAAAATACAAGCAAAAAGAAAAACAGTCCTTCCTTCCTTCCTTCCTTCCTTCCTTCCTTCCTTCCTTC